>NW_027176218.1:22802815-22870315 GCF_023055335.1 Clinocottus analis | reverse complement strand
AGTCCAGCTCTGCCCGGATCCACTCCTTCCAGTGTTACCTTTCACAATAAAAGCCCAGTACATATAATATTGGAGTATTCAGTATTTTCGGCCGTTCATTCTTCTCGGTGTGTCGAGGCCTTTCATTCCCAAGAGTCGCTCCATCATGAGAGTGAAGGATTCAACTTCCTGGTCTCTCTGTGGCCAGTGAGCTCTGAGGGAGGAAAGAACAGACTGCGGTCGGTAACGTGACAGAAGCGGCTGCAGCCGGTCGGCGCTCTCTGGCATGCGGTGACTTTCAGTTCTCTCGGCAGCAGTTCCTGCCTCGGCTGCCGAGCAGAGCTCCACTCGGTGACACTTGGCGTCCGATGGCTGAAGTTCAGGGACTGTGGTTTGCAGAACTATGTGATTCTGCACCACCAGCTGCTCCTTCAAAAGGATGCTAAATGTTGCCCTCAAGACATTGTAGAGGAGTCCAGGCTCTAAAATGATCCAGCAGATCCTGTAAATCACGTTTTCACTCTTTACCTGGCAGTGCAGTAGCAGTGCTGAAGGGCTTCAGGAGATGGCTGCTGTCAGACTCCTGAGGGCCGGCCTCTCACATCGGCTGTTGGCACAACATAATAGTTCCAGTCCAATCGGTTCGAGGTGTTTTGGTAACGTGTTGAGTCCTGAATACCAGTGTGAGACCGGGTATCAGACGCACGCCATCGAGTCGTCCTTCATCTCAGCAACGCAACAGCAAACACCAACCGGACTGGTATCATGATTTTGGAGAGAAACTTGAGGAACTCCACTCGTTTAAATTATAAAGTACCGTTCAAAAGTTTGGGGTTGCTGAGAAATGTCCTTATTTTTCAAAGTAAGGCACAGTTGTTTTCAATGACTATAACAGTAAATGAGTCATAAACTCTCTCTACATATATAATGAGGTAGAAGACTATTCCAGGTGTGAACGTCTGGTTCTTCATGAAATATCTACATCGTGTATAGAGGCCCATTTCCAGCAGCTATCAGTGTTCTGATGGTACATTGTGTTTATCATCACCTTGAAAACCATTGAAAACCCTTGAAAACCTTGTGCAGTGATGTCACTCAGCTGAACAGCTCTGCTGGAGAGAGAAGCTGTGAAGCTGTTCTTCCTTTGAGCTGGTGGAGGATCTGGAGCTTCACATTGTGGTTCATTAAACTCTCTAAATGCCCAGAAAGAGAACGTTCATGTGAAACTCTTCAGTCTCTTCTTGTTCTTACAAGTGAAGGATGTTCTATGACGGAACTTGAAGAAGAATAGAAAGAGAGAATGCCATGAAGATGACCACAGTGAGGACGTCTACACTCTGAAGGCCCAAATGGGTTTTGGTGTGGTCACCACACGTCCATTCAACCCCCCGCTGCCCCCCAGCGGTTGTGTTGAAGTGGGTCATGATGATGACATGTTGGACAGAGGAAACACAGGTGCAACACAGGATGAGGTGGCTCCTGGCTGCAGGGCCCAGTGCTGTGGTCATTAAGTAGCATGTTCACTGGGACAGACCACCGTTGATGATCCGCAGGCCTGGAGCTGTTCTGGCAAGTCCGGAGTGGAGGTGCACCTGGGACCAAGCCCACAGCGAGCTGCAGGGGTTGTCCCATCTGGCCTGTAAATCTCCCAGGATCCCGCAGGAGGAGTTGAGAGGCTCAAAAGAGGGACGCATGGGTGACTGCAGCGTCATCGCGTCTACGCAGTGGAAACTGGATGTGTACACGGACGCGTGAATGGGCCGTTGTACTGCGTTGCATTCCACAGGTGTTGCTTTTATTGTGTCCACACCCAGTGTAACGCAGCATGGGCTGCACACAGCTGGGCTGCACACAGCTGTGTGCACCACAAAGGACTCACCGGCTTGGTATTCTTGCAGGCAACTGCGACGCTCTAAGAAACTCACATCCAAGAACGACAAGTTGGTACTTGTGTCCTTCCTGCAGGAAGATGTCGCTGACACCTTGAAGACAACTCGATCCTCAAACACGTGCAGCTTAACTTCAGCTCGTCATTTCAGACGGATGCCCTTCTTGGACATGAAGGAACACTGGGCACTTTGTTTTGGGCCTGGCTGTGGATCAGTACCGTTAAGGGTACTGATACCAGTAGAGTGCTCTTCATCGTGATAATGGAGCTGAGCGTGTTAGCTAGTAGTCAGTGTTGTCGCAGAAGATACCGCCCCGCCCTCTGGTCTACCAGCACTGTTGCCATAGTTAGCACCGTTAGCACCGTTAGCACCTAGCCTGCGGCTCGGACTCGTCCGCCAATCACACGACGCATTACATTGAAAAGACTGATAGCAAAACTATACTAACATTTGTTTTCTAGATCTGGGCTCAAAAGTGATGGATTGCAATGTTTTTTGACTGGAGGAGTTTTGATATTACTAGATACGTAGTAGTAGTAGTACTAGTACTAGTAGTAGTAGTAGTAGTTTATAGATATTCATATAGAGGACAAAGGAAGCGTCCGTGTTGTAGCTGCACGGCAGCCCGCGGCGCTGTGACCTCTGGTGACCTCTGCTGACCCCTGGGTGGTGTGAGTTGATGGTCGTGCTCATGTGTGTGTTCGTGCCTGCTCAGTCAAACCCTGCCGGCGAGTCTTTTCCTCTTTCCTTCTCTTCTTTCCTTCCTCTCTCTGCTCTGGTTCACTTCGTCTCTATTTTGAGAGGCACATGTCGCTGTGAGCCGGCACGTGGAATCTGTCAGTGTCGTCTGAAGCTCGACGCTCGCTCACCAATTAAACCCCCAAACATGGAGATTGGGTCCTTTGTCTGCTGCTGTAAGCAGACGGAGCGCTGAGCGGTTCAGGTCGGGCTCTAACTCGGCCAATAGACACTGCTGGACTTGCAGATCTTTATCGTTGACCTTTGCCCTCCGGCCCGGCCGCATTTACCCCTCAACAATGAGGTGTTATCTTTTGCAGCAGTCTGGCGTTCAGCAAACACAACTCTCCTCACATGCACCTCCTCTACGCCCGCCTGCTCCCAGATGTCTCCTTCACACCGAGGCCTCGTGTGTGTGTGTGTGTGTGTGCGTGTGCGTGTGCGTGTGTGCGTGTGTGTGTGTGTGTGTCAGGATGTGAGGGGGCAGCTGCTGCCTCGGGGCGGAGAGAGAGAGGAATGTCAGGAATCCCATGGGATGCCCACGCTGACCGTTTCTATTTGTTTGTTTTTCTGTCTCTCACAGTCCTTCTGCTCTTTCAACATTCTGTTCTTAATGTGCACGGTTCTCAGTGTGTGTGTGTGTGTGTGTGAACGTGCACAACAATGGCTGCTGTCCGTCAGGCAGCGGGTTCCCGGTGCAGCAGCGCTGGGTTCATTTCTGCGTTGCTATTCACTATTCACTCGTCACAGCAGCTGAAGTGAGTGTTGAGAGTTGAGCTCGCCACACAACAGGCCTCATGTCCTATTTCCTCTGGTTAATAAACCTGCTCTTTCATAAATACCAACTTGGTTACACGCATGTGTTACTGAACACACACACGCTAAGTGCACTGAGGAGCTAACGGCCTCAGTAGCAACATTCAGCCTCGCTCATTAGGCTGAGAGGGAACAGTTGATAGAAACCCACTGTGTGTGTGTGTGTGTGTGTGTGTGTGTGTGTGTGTGTGTGTGTGTGTGTGTGTGTGTGTGTGTGTGTGTGTGTGTGTGTCCAGTACACACTCTCTTGACTCTCTGGACCCACCTGTGGGCTGCACAGTCTTTGTGAATGTCAAAGGTTGTGGTCCCTGCACGCTACCTGAGAGAAGCTGGAGGAGAAGCGTCCCTCATCCTGCACCTCCTGCCGGGCCAGCAGGGGTCTGCAGGGGTCTGCAGGGGTCTGCAGGGGTCTACAGGGGTCTACAGGGGTCTGCAGGGGTCTGGTCTTCAGGATCTGTTGGGCTCTGAGCAGCCACATGGCCTCATTTTTAAAGTCTTTTGTTTTTAACGTAAACTTGATTATCTCTGCAACCACAGCGTTTATTAACTTCATCTGAGGAGAGCTGGAGAGATGGAGTGATGGAGAGATGGAGAGATGGAGAGATGGAGTGATGGAGAGATGGAGTGATGGAGAGATGGAGTGATGGAGAGATGGAGAGCTAGAGAGCTGGAGAGCTGGAGAGATGCCTCACTGAGAGGGAGGAAGAGCAGCAGCAGGGATGCGCTGCCAGGCTCAGCCCTCCATCAGGTCATTAGTCTATTTACAGAGAGCTGGCTTCCTCTCGTCATGTGGAACCAATATTTAATTAAAGCTGAACGAGGGAGGCTAATTGGGGCGGCCCTGCCCTCCGGGTCGTGGGGGGGGGGGGGCAGACTGGAGCGTCCGTCACTCTGTGGGCCGTCAGCAGAGAAACCAAGCTGTCGTTTCTAGCTACAGATCCTGCAGCCAATCACAGCCTCTCGTCCACTGTGTGGTTCCCACATGGAGACCAGGAGGCGGTTTGGTTCTGATCCCAGTGGAGTCTGGACCTCATGAGGCTGGCTGAGGATCCAGCAGTCAGTGTTGGGTCAGGCCCTGTGGCTGCATGACGGTGCTGATCCTGGTGGTGGATGTTGTCCACTGACACATGGTGGACAGATCTGTAAAGCAGCGCTCTGAAGGTCACCTGTGAGGTGCTCGTTGGTTTCTTCAATCATCCAGAATGAAGCACGAGGACACGCTGATGTCTGTTTAGTTATCGACAGGTAATATCAAGACTGTGATATCAAACTAGGTTATTGAAGATGTTCCTCGTGTCCTGCAGCCTCGATAAGGAGAGGCAACATCAGCCTGTACTGATATTAATACTCCAAACAAGTCATTCTGACATGGAAGCCTCCAGCTGCCTGCTCTGAGGCGGCACACGATGGATGAGTGGATGGAGGGATGGATGGAGGGATGGATGGAGGGATGGATGGATGGGTGGATGGATGGATGGATGGAGGGATGGATGGAGGGATGGATGAGTGGATGGATGGATGGAGGGATGGATGGATGGATGGAGGGATGGATGGAGGGATGGATGAGTGGATGGATGGATGGAGGGATGGATGGATGGATGGGTGGATGGATGGATGGGTGGATGGATGGATGGATGGAGTGATGGATGGAGGGATGGATGAGTGGATGGATGGATGGAGGGATGGATGAGTGGATGGATGAGTGGATGGAGGGATGGATGAGTGGGTGGATGGATGGATGGATGGGTGGATGGATGGATGGATGGGTGGATTGATGGGTGGGTGGATGGGTGGATGGATGGATGGATGGATGGATGGATGGATGGATGGGCAACATTATTGGTTGACTGAGTGCAGCAGCTTGCAGCCCTTCTACCATGTTAACCGTCACTTCAAGGCCAACGTCATGTGTGTGTGTGTGTGTGTGTGTGTGTGTGTGTATCTCTTTAGTGTGTGTGTGTGTGTGTGTGCGTGTGTGTGTGTGTGTGTGTGTGTGTATCTCTTCAGTGTGTGTGTGTGTGTGTGTGTGTGTGTGTATCTCTTTAGTGTGTGTGTATCTCTTTAGTGTGTGTGTATCTCTTCAGTGTGTGTGTGTGTATCTCTTTAGTGTGTGTGTGTGTGTGTGTGTGTGTGCGTGTATCTCTTCAGTGTGTGTGTGTGTGTGTATCTCTTCAGTGTGTGTGTGTGTGTGTGTATCTCTTCAGTGTGTGTGTGTGTGTGTGTATCTCTTTAGTGTGTGTGTATCTCTTTAGTGTGTGTGTGTATCTCTTTAGTGTGTGTGTGTATCTCTTCAGTGTGTGTGTGTGTGTATCTCTTCAGTGTGTGTGTGTGTGTGTGTATCTCTTTAGTGTGTGTGTGTATCTCTTTAGTGTGTGTGTGTATCTCTTCAGTGTGTGTGTGTGTGTGTGTATCTCTTCAGTGTGTGTGTGTGTATCTCTTTAGTGTGTGTGTATCTCTTTAGTGTGTGTGTGTATCTCTTTAGTGTGTGTGTGTATCTCTTCAGTGTGTGTGTGTGTGTATCTCTTCAGTGTGTGTGTGTGTATCTCTTTAGTGTGTGTGTGTATCTCTTTAGTGTGTGTGTGTATCTCTTCAGTGTGTGTGTGTGTGTATCTCTTCAGTGTGTGTGTGTATCTCTTTAGTGTGTGTGTGTATCTCTTTAGTGTGTGTGTGTATCTCTTCAGTGTGTGTGTGTGTGTGTATCTCTTTAGTGTGTGTGTGTATCTCTTTAGTGTGTGTGTGTATCTCTTTAGTGTGTGTGTGTATCTCTTTAGTGTGTGTGTGTATCTCTTTAGTGTGTGTGTGTATCTCTTCAGTGTGTGTGTGTGTGTATCTCTTTAGTGTGTGTGTGTATCTCTTTAGTGTGTGTGTGTATCTCTTTAGTGTGTGTGTGTATCTCTTCAGTGTGTGTGTGTGTGTGTATCTCTTCAGTGTGTGTGTGTGTGTATCTCTTCAGTGTGTGCATCTCTTCAGTGTTGTTGGCTCGTGCCTGCACAGTGGGGGCTTTAATGGTGTTTGATGGCGGCTCCTCTCTGGCCCCTGAGGGCCGGCCCCTCCTCCCTCGTCCAGCGTTCAATATGAGGGTGAACTTTGAGGACAGACTTGGGAACTCTTATTGATGCCTTTCACGTTTTCTAAACACCTTCTATGTTTGAATCCCCTCAAACATAGAAGCTATTGATGAAGATGAATCCATAGAGGCTCAGTGGCTTCATGCACGGTTCAGTGTGGACCCAGGTGTCTGGATCCATTCGTGAGGTTTTAATACTGTAGTTGTGGAAAATGAAAGCGTTAAATGGCCGTACTTCCTCCTCTTCTGATGACGCAATGAGATAACTCCCTGGACAAACTGGGTTCTGTGTGTGTGTGTGTGTGTGTGTGTGTGTGTGTGTGTGTGTGTGTGTGTGTGTGTGTGTGTGTGTGTGTGTGTGTGTGTGTGTTTCATCTCTGTCTCATAAAATGGAGACGGCGTTAAGTCCATCATGTGACATTTTTGGTCCTCAGGTGAGTCCGGCCTGGGGAAGTCGACGCTCATCAACTCTCTGTTCCTGACGGACCTGTACTCCAAGGACTACCCCGGGCCCTCCCTGCGCATCAAGAAGACCGTGCAGGTGAGGCCATGCAGCTCGTCACACCTGAGTTACAACTGCAGTTCACGTGAAGGTCAGGCTGTACAGAGAGCTTATTTAAGGTTTTATTGAACCTTTATTCACCCAGAATGATCCCACTGAGGTTATGAATCTCCTTTACAAAGAGCAGTGTAGGAGATTCACACACAAATAACACACTCAAACACCAGAAAATGATTTCAACCAAAGAAATACAGCAGACGTGGCCAGAAAGCATCCAGCCAGTCAGAGCTGTGAAGGATTCATTCAGCAGGAATAAATAAAGCTCCATGGATCCAGAAGTAGAGCCACAAAGAAGACGGAACAACAACTCTGTGTTGCTCAGCTTCACACTCGAGTTTGACTCAAGTTGCCTCCACGGTTGCCACAAACATGTGATCAGGCCTGCAGCCACAGTGGTTGGTCCGAGTGGTCACTTCAAATCTTCCCGGCGCAAAGGATTGTGGGGCAGCATTATTTCCTTTAGTAAAGGAAGCGCCAGTGTTTCCTCTGCTAGAGGAAGCACTGAAGCTCCTTTCCTTCACATGAAGAGAACTCTAACAGCTCTCCACTTACAGACTGCCGGGTCCTTTCACTCCGGCAGCATCCTTCCTCTAATGAGTGCAGCCAGAGGAGAGGGGAGCTAAAGATGGAGTCCTCTGGAGAGAGAGAGAGAGAGGGAGAGGGAGAGAGAGGGAGAGGGAGAGAGAGAGAGAGAGAGAGGGAGAGGGAGAGAGAGGGAGAGAGAGGGAGAGAGAGAACCAGCGAGGCCTCAAGGCCTAGTTTTGGCCTTTTATGGTCACGACAAGAGGAGGAGGAGGAGGAGGAGGAAGAGGAGGAAGAGGAAGGAGGCTGCATCTGGAGCAGCAGAGTGCAGCCACTGAAAGGTGGAAGAGGAGGTCCTGGATGTGGGGGGTTGGGGGGTTGGGGGGTAAAGAACAACAGGGTTTTGGGTCAGAGTGCTAGTTTTCTCCCTGGGGCCTGATGGGGTCAGTACCAGGGCAAGAATGTTCCCATGAAACATAACACACACCTACACAAGCACACACACATAATAAATGACACACATAGCATGCTGATGCACAACCAGAAGATAACGCAATTTGACGTGACGCATAATGTGTTTGCATATTAGCACAACCCAGAAGAAGCAGCTGTATTCATGACGCGTGTCCAGTGAGGTCAGTAGAGCGGCGCCAGGACAGCGTCTCTTGGAAGAGATGCTGCTGTGGGTTTATTTTAATGCACTATGTCGTGTTGCTGGGAGCGCAGCGCGCTGGTTTCTCACCCTCACCAGTGATCCCAGTGCCAGTGAGGAGCTTCATCCTCCACCCATCGTGTGAATGAGGCCGTCCAGAGCCGCTGCTGGTGGAGTACGGATGCAGCACAGACTCCACCCCGTTGAGGCGGAGGCAGCGGTCTGAGAACCAGAACCTCAACACGGTGAACCTTCAGCCGAATGGGGTTCCTTCACGAAGGGACGCCATCGTTTACGACGGCAGAACTGTGTCACCGGTTCATTTGAATGGAAACACCGGTGCAGATGTTCTGACACACAAATGAGCAGCGTTGACCGATAGCAAGCTGTGCAAACGTGTCGCCCTTCACACCCGTGTGTCACAATCCTCTCCTGCGATGTGTAAAGCGTCCACACAGCGGCTTCGTAGAGGACGCCTGTGAGAATGAGGAGCTTCCTGAAACTCCATCCCAGAGAGAATATACCAGGATGGCTGCCATGCTAGCACGCTAGCACGTCTGCATGCTAGCTGTCATCACGTGGCCAAAACATGGTCCGTAAACTGAGCCAACTCCATGAGCCCTGAACCCAGCCCGTTCTGTTTGTTGATGAAGACGAGATGCCGACCCAAAGCATTCCAGAGAAGATGTTTGCTTTCCCACGACCAGGACGCCCGTCTGCGGCGTCACAGAGAGTCCAACTTTGTTTTGTGTTGTTGGAAAGAAAAAGAAAACCTAACAAACCTAAAGCACGGCGTTGCTATCTGTCCTGAAGTCGCACTCGGCTCGACTTCCTGTCCCAGCGCAGGAAATCTTGAAAAAATAGAATTTTTTAAAAATCCCCTAAATTTTCCTGGAGCATCCTTCAGGCCTTTTAGCTCGCTTCATGAGTCTTCATTCACTGCACCCGGCTCGCTGAATCAGAGCTGGTAGAAACCAAGCGTGTGATGGCGCCGCATCTCTCGCGTCACATGACGCTCTGTGAGCTCTCAGTCTCAGCGCGGTGACAGAGTTACTGATGGACTGAAGCTCCCGCCTCCCTCCTTGTGTCCGTCACTCACGCCCAACCTCTGGTGAACCCCAGCGGCGTGGAGTGGCACGGCGTGGAGTGGAGTGGAGTGGAGTGGAGTGGCTTTGTGTGGCGTGGGCATGGCGTGGCGTGGCGTGGCGTGGGCATGGCATGGGCGTGGCGCGGCGTGGCGTGGCATGGGCGTGGCGTGGGCGTGGCGTGGCGTGGCGCGGCGTGGGCGAGCGCTCTGCTGCGAGCAGCGCTTGGTGCGCTGTGGTCTGAGGGAGCGTCGGTCAGAGCTCTGCTGCTCTCTCGCCTCCCCGTCACATTTAAGTGATGGTGTTGAGACTGACGGCATTTTTGAGGTTTTCTCCCGATCGGTTTCTTTTCCAGTGGAAATAGCTGATTTTGGTTTTCATGACATGCACAAACACACACACACACACACACACACACACACACGCGCGCGCTAGACGCACAATTAAGCTCAGATATGTCAAAGGGCTGCGGTGCAGGGTATAGTTGTGCTCGGCTGTAAAGTCGTTGCAGATCATCTGGACGCTGCAGCGTGTTTGTGTTTGAGCGAGACGGCTGTAGTTTCAGTTAAAAAGCCCAAAATAAGTGGAGCTCGTGAAAGTCTGCGGCGGCGACGCGAGGGACCAGCAGACGCAGGAGGTGATGATGCGTGAGACCGAGTGGATGGATGAGGCTCTGCACAGCAGCTTAACCTTTTTAAAATAGTTTTTAGTAACGTTTGTCTTTTTAGGGAAGTGGTAGTCTGTCACGACTACTCAGGGTTGGTGGCACATTTACAAAGAGATCACACGCTGCGTTGAATCAGAGAACACTTGCAGCGGCCTGACTCACAGCACAACCACAACTTTGACCTCTGACCTCTTTCACTTAAGATTTAATTGACCTTATTCTTGGTAGATCTTGAGTATGAAACACAATGGAAATCAAACTACGAAGACATTTTGTTTGAATTGAAATCAAACACTGCTAGAAGGTAAACAGCTGCATAATGTTGTTGCATGAGTTATGAGACGTTATAGAGTTGAACGACAGTAACATAATGTAAGATGATACTAAGTGTACTCAGACTATACAGCTGAATATTACAGGTATGATACCGATCATATTTGTAGAAAAGGCTCAAAGTTGGGACATAAAAATGTACCAAAAGCCGGCTGCAGGCTGAGCGGCTGCAGGCAGGCCGAGCGGCTGCAGGCTGAGCGGCTGCAGGCAGGCTGAGCGGCTGCAGGCAGGCTGAGCGGCTGCAGGCCGAGCGGCTGCAGGCCGAGCGGCTGCAGGCTGAGCGGCTGCAGGCAGGCCGAGCGGCTGCAGGCTGAGCGTGTTTCCTCACAGGATTCCTGTGCTGTGATCACTAGAATGTTGAATGTGCTAAAGCTCAGGAGGAAACTGTGAGGAGTCGGTCGTCCTGCAGGGCGGCGCTGTGCTAAACGCTGTGAATGTGGTGTGCTGCAGGTGGAGCAGTCCAAAGTGCTGGTGAAGGAGGGCGGAGTCCAGCTGACGCTCACCATCGTGGACACTCCGGGGTTCGGCGACGCCGTGGACAACAGCAACTGGTGAGCCACGCTGGAGGACCCGTTTCCACACGTCCAAATCTTCTCGTGTTCTTTGGTTATTTCATCTTTTTCTCTGCCTAATATCTTTCCTCTGCCCGTCCAGCTGGCAACCCGTCATTAACTACATCGACAGCAAGTGCGAGGACTTCCTGAACGCCGAGTCCAGAGTAAACCGCCGGTCCATGCCGGACAACCGAGTCCACTGCTGCCTCTACTTCATCGCTCCCTCTGGACACGGGTAGGTCTGCCGTTTAGACTTCTATACAGCCAGAGGAGTCGCCCCCTGGTGGTCAGCAGAGAGAATGCAGCTTTAACACATGAAGCATAGACTTCTATACAACCAGAGGAGTCGCCCCCTGGTGGTCAGCAGAGAGAATGCAGCTTCAACACATGAAGCATAGACTTCTATACAGCCAGAGGAGTCGCCCCCTGGTGGTCAGCAGAGAGAATGCAGCTTCAACACATGAAGCATAGACTTCTATACAACCAGAGGAGTCGCCCCCTGGTGGTCAGGAGAGAGAATGCAGCTTTAACACATGAAGCATAGACTTCTATACAACCAGAGGAGTCGCGCCCTGGTGGTCAGGAGAGAGAATGCAGCTTTAACACATGAAGCATAGACTTCTATACAACCAGAGGAGTCGCCCCCTGGTGGTCAGGAGAGAGAATGCAGCTTTAACACATGAAGCATAGACTTCTATACAACCAGAGGAGTCGCGCCCTGGTGGTCAGGAGAGAGAATGCAGCTTTAACACATGAAGCATAGACTTCTATACAACCAGAGGAGTCGCCCCCTGGTGGTCAGAAGAGAGAATGCAGCTTTAACACATGAAGCATAGACTTCTATACAACCAGAGGAGTCGCCCCCTGGTGGTCAGAAGAGAGAATGCAGCTTTAACAAATGAAGCATAGACTTCTATACAACCAGAGGAGTCGCCCCCTGGTGGTCAGGAGAGAGAATGCAGCTTCAACACATGAAGCATAGACTTCTATACAACCAGAGCTGCCCCCTGGTGGTCAGCAGAGATAATGCAGCTTCAACACGTGGGTTAGTTGCTCCGTTGTTGAAGTGAAGCGTTGATGAAGCAGCTTGAAGCGACCGTCTGCTCTATGACGTCATACAGATCTAACTGGTTGATGCTGAATGTTTTTAGAGGCAGCAGTTGGCCTGTGTGTGTGTGTGTGTGTGCGTGTGTGTGTGTGTGTGTGTGTGCGTGTGCGTGTGTGTGTGTGTGTGTGTCATAGATGAGGAGGCTGCCAGCCAGCGTATGTGACCCACAGAGGTTATATAACCAGTTCTGCTCATGCTCAGTAGAGCCTGCTCTCCATCAGTGAATCACCCAATCAGAGCGCAGGCTCACAGAGGCAGGCCTCTCATCTCAGACAAACACACTCTGTCTTCTCTCATCTGTGTGTGTGTGTGTGTGTGTGTGTGTGCACTTGGCATCACTAGAACATTCCCTGTTTGTCAGTATAGCTGCAGCCCAGTTAGATTCAAATCTTTGTAAAATCTTTGATCTTTTTTAAGTCAGTGGTGAGTGGAGATGTCTGAGACTACATTCATTTCATAGCGGCAGCCTGAAAGTGTGTGTATGTGTTGCTTTGAGGATCGTCTAGCTGGTGATGAAGACGTGTGGTACGGATGTCTCTGCATGGCCGACAGGAGTCTTGGTGCTCGCTGGCGGGGCCAGCAGGACACATGAGAACGGTTTATTGACAAGAACGTTCCACATCGGAGGAATGCTGCTGCAGCCTCGACGGCGTTGGGTTCAGGCTGGTGAAGGCCGACCTCGCCGGCTTCTCCATCCAAGTGTCGCCGGTGCTTCTTCAGGCACGGCGAGATCAGCGTTATGTCTATTTAAGGAGGCGCGTGTCCGAAAGGGGCCTGAACCCCAACGATGCCGCAAAACAAACAGGTCCAGTTCATTCTAGTTGTGCGGTTTCTGCCGGTTCAGACGGTGAGTGCGTGATAAGAAATACGCGGCTGCCTGACGTTTCAGTCTGGCACGGTCTCAGTGGAGCTCTGACAGCGTCTGTGTGAAGGTACCGGGCTCTTCTCTCTCCAGGAACCAGCCTGAACTTTGTCCCCACCGCCTTCAGCACCTCTGCAGCAGCTGCTCAAACCCAGTTTGCTCGCTCCAGAATTCGCTGACATGTGTCTGTAAAACTTCCTGCGTTAGCAGTCGCCCGCGCGCTCGTGTTTCCAGACTCAGCCCGTCTGTGATACTTTATACCCCGAGAATACCACAGGGCGAGGCGGGGGAACCATGCAGGACTCCTCTGAGGCTGGATCGCACCCACCCTGACCCCGTTCTCACACACACACACACACACACACACACACACACACACACACACGTCTCACGGTGTACTAGTGAACCAGTGAACAGCTGTTCTGTTGCCCTCTTTGTGTGTCTGCATTCCTGGGATGAGTAACTCAACATCCCCATGACCCAGACACAGACACACACAGACACAGACATACACACAGACAGACACACACAGACACACACTTACACGCTTCTGTCCGGGCATGTAATAAGATTATTGCATTCATACGCAGGGATCCCAGTAGTGGTGGTTTCTTCATGCGGAGGTGCAGGACCAACCCATCCGTCGTCACCACAGAAGAAGAACACGCCAGATGAACTGTGGTGTCGTTGCTGTGGGCTCATGTACTGACTCGTGGGTTTAGTCCGCCCCCTGCTGGAGACCCGCTGAGCTGCATCCCCTCCTGAAAGTCCTTTCCTTCAGAGTCTCATGAGTAACTTCTTCTGTCTCAGGACGCGTCAGCGGCTGCTGGGCCGCCGTTATCCACCAGCCCGTTTTTTAGATGTTCAGTCGTCTGGGTTTGGCCGTGCGAGCGTGTGGAGAGGAGAAGGGCGGAGCTTAACCCGGTCCTCCTCGGCCCTCAGACGCCATCGCTTGTTGTGCTCATGGTTTTCTTTCTGTCTGTCCTCCAGTCTGAAGCCGCTGGACATCGAGTTCATGAAGAGGCTCCATGACAAAGTCAACGTCATCCCTCTCATCGCCAAAGCCGACACTCTGACTCCAGAGGAGTGCCAGCGTTTTAAGAAACAGGTACTGTGTGTGTGTGTGTGTGTGTGTGTGTGTGTGTGTGTGTGTGTGTGTGTGTGTGTGTCATTGGCAGGAGAGGCAGTGCTGCTGCTACAGTCCAACTAAAGGAAAAGGATATACAACAATTTTGTAGCAAATTTGTGTCTTATTTCCGGCAACAAGTTTATTCTGATTTCTCTCTCCTTTCGTCAGATAATGGAAGAGATACAGGAGCACAAAATAAAAATTTATGAATTCCCGGACACGGAGGACGACGAGGACCACAAGCTAATTCGGAAGATTAAGGTAACGGACACGGTCTCGTATCTTTTACCTGCACGTCGTCTGGTAGAGCGAGCGTGGCGCTCATTGTGTGAGCGTCAGATTGTAGTCGGTCATCGGTTATTCACAATTAAGCCTCCGCGGTGAAATACCTGTGCAGTGGACCAGAAGCAGAGCTAACCTTCGCAGGAACAAGTCCAACATGTTGTCGTTCATCAGCTCCATCTTGTTCTTCTGGTCGCTGCTGTGTCGGAGTAGAAACTGCTCTTCAAAAGAAGCAATTCATGCTAAATGCCAGCGTGTTTCTGGCTTGCCAGTGTGTTAGCTGAAAATATTAAATCTCCTTACATCGGTTCTCTCACCCTCGTAATCACTGCACTTGGACGAGATGGAAAGTTGAATGTAAATACACGTCTGCAGATCCCAACCACAGATCTGTGCAGATAACCCAAATTAAAGTGATACCAGCGGTTCTCCTCAGTAAAGTAACAGAGTTCATCTCCCCCCAGGAGAAGATGCCGCTGGCCGTGGTCGGCAGCAACGTGGTGATCGAGGTGAACGGCAAGAAGGTCCGAGGTCGGCAGTACCCGTGGGGCGTGGCCGAAGGTAAGCTTCCCCCGCGGCCGCCGCCGGAGAGGAAGGACGCGGCTGCAGATTAGCAGCCGAAAGCAGAACAGAAGTCGACCCGTTGTGAAAGAACACGAGTGGCAAAGATCAGACATCATGTCCGCTCTGAGAAGATGTTTGGTCCTCAGCTCACGGCTCCTCGGTCACACAGAGCCAGAGAGAGAGATGGTGCATGTGGGCGAGTGACAGGTCATCTATCATGACGCATGCTGTGTCTCCCCTCCCCTCAATGTGTTCACCACCAGGTCACCACCACTTGTCACAATGTACTCTTGACTGGGCTCCTCTTGAAGCTACATGAGGGCCTCAAAGCACATGATCGTGATGCTGCAGAGGAACTGGACATGGATTAGTACGATCTTTTTCTCATTTCATTATTGTTGGAAGAAAGAGACATTTGAACCATCACATTAATAAGGTGACGCCAGCGTAGTGTCAGTTAGGGTTCACTTCTATGCCTCGCAGTATGAATATGAACGCCATATGAAGGCCATATGAATATAAAGGTGATATGAGGGAACTGTGACCTCACATCCGTCCCACTCGTGTTCTCTCCGTAAGGCCTTTCTTCATGTTTCTTCAGCTTGGGCTCAAGCGTCTGGCCCTCAGGGACGAGGCCTCGCATGGGGAACACCAGAGAGAAAGTTCTTCACATTTGGGGCAAACATGATTATAATTTGGTTATGAAAAACATTTTTGGCCATAAGTTGAGAATCCGTATGCTAATGAACCAAATGATGATAACCAAATGCCTCATGAGGAAGTAACGCTGCAGAGAGGCCACTGATGTAGACACTGCAGACACTCACTTGTTTTTATACCACGCAAGTGTCCAAGTCAGACAACAGTGAAGTGGTACAGTGTTGAACATCACAGATACTGAGCTCTGCTGCTGCCGAGTGCCGACGAGGATCCTGGATGGTAGTGAGGATCTAGGATGGTAGTGAGGATCCAGGATGGTTGTCAGGATCTAGGATGGTAGTGAGGATCTAGGATGGTAGTGAGGATCTAGGATGGTAGTGAGGATCTAAGAAGGTAGTGAGGATCTAAGAAGGTAGTGAGGATCTAAGAAGGTAGTGAGGATCTAAGAAGGTAGTGAGGATCCAGGACGGTAGTGAGGATCCCGGACGGTGGTGAGGATCCCGGACGGTGGTGAGGATCCCGGACGGTGGTGAGGATCCAGGACGGTAGTGAGGATCCAGGACGGTAGTGAGGATCCAGGACGGTAGTGAGGATCCAGGCGGCTCGTTGTTTCCTAGGTTGTTGAGCCGTGATGACGACTCTTAGACTTTAGGATTAGCTAAATAACTGAGTTTATTTTGATTACACTCGAGTAGACACGGTCAAGAAAGAACTTTTAATGAGGTTTAGTTCCTTTGTGTTTGTGTTGCTCAAGGAGGGCAACATGTCCAGAAGTAAGTGTTACATTCTGACAAGTTGTAAAGGACCTGGCAGGCCACTGCTGCACCTCCACCTGCCTCCCCTCTGCACACCAACGCCACGCCGTCCTCTTGGTGGCGTTGGTCTTGTCCCTGAGAGGATTCTGGAAAACAAAGGACAGCAGAGTGAATTCTGGGATGTGTAGTTTAGTGCAATGCGGCTGCTCCTCCCGGTGTGTGAGGGTTCCTCTGAAAGATGTCTGTCTATATCTCTGTATGACGTGTTTTACCTTTGTTGCTCTGTGGTTGACCGTTTATCAGTCTTTCACTTTTTCATTCCTTCTTTTCTCTCTTTTTTTCTTTTTTTCTTGGTCTGTTCTTTTCCATGACTGACAGAGGGCATTTTTGGTAAACAAAACCATCTTTCACTTTAGTTGAGCCTCATCTCCTCCTCCTCCTCTTCCTCAAGAGTGTGCCCTTCCTCTCCATCCTCCCTCTCCCTCCACTGCTGTGCTGTCTCATCTGTAGGCTGATGGTCAAACCAATGCTCTGATCAGACTTGGGCTGAATACTTCTCAACGGCATATTCTAGAAACTATTTGAAACCAAAAGAAGACCATGGACATAAACATGTGAACACGTTTCTCTCTTGAAACGACTAAAGAACATAGAGCGTGAGGTCATTCATGTGTTCCCAGTAGGAGGTCGGCCCCATCGCCCCATGCTGAGCCTCTACCCAGACTCCCCTTCATAGGAACGCTCTAGTGGCAGTTATTATTATTCTGGTATGTCTGTGTAGCTGATGTTAAGGGGTTCATTCAGGAATGATCTGGTACGCTCTTGTCTCAATGTCTTGGGACAGGAGCGTACCAGATCAACCAATATAATGACACAAACCCAGCAGCAGGTCACGTCTCTGAAGCTGCAGCCGACCTCTTTTAAGATACGCCTCGCATATTCCATGCTGGTAACAGAAATACCTTTTTCCTCTAGCCGTGCAGACGAGTTGGCGATCTTAAACGCTGCATTTGAACGTGTCGCAGCGTCAGAAGCTCTGCTGCAGGGTCGCAGGTCAGAGTCAACACTCCAACAGCAGGATTCACTTCATGTTAACGAAATGCTTTATAGATAACAAACAGGTTTCACATTGATTGAAGACTCCTGCAAGGACACCTTCATGTTCTGTTGGTGTGCTCTTGCATTGACCAGCTGTTGCTTACGTCTGTATGACATCACTGTTGGTGAAAGTGTTTGAAGCTCGGGGGTTCGATGCTCGACTCTGTATCCTGATACCGATCAGTGTTCATTCTCGAGCCTTGGTGGAGGATGGCTGGTTTTATTAGATAATGACAGTATGGTAGCAGATAATATAAATCTGAACCTTTTGGAACGATGAAAGGCTCATTTCACATCCCGGTTGTTTTGTAGATCCATCTGAAAAATGTTGTTATGGTGAAACGTTAGCTATCAGCGGATATGAAGAGATTCATTGGTTGATCGTTAGCAACCTAAAAGAAATACGTAGAAGTTGATATTGCAACTCAACTGTAAGTGACACTGCGGGTCGACCACAGGGACGCATGAATGACTCTGTTAGCACTTCACTCCGTAGTCGACCCAGAACACGACCTCGCCGTATGCTTTTAAAGGATAATTCCAGTCTATCACACCCTGGGTCTTGTTTCTATAGCTTTGTGTATAATCCGCCAATTCCTCACCGCCGTGACGCAACAGTGAGGCGTCACAGCAACGAAGAGAGCAACACGAGCAACACGAGCAACCGGACAATCTGAACCGTCACGACGAAGCCACAAGAAGAGCGGAGCTTAAACTAACGTTCACCACGTCACCTGATATCAGCTTTAACATGGAAACCAGCCATTTAGAAGAAAGATACACTTGATAAAGCACAACTTTGTTTTCAGTATGTGCTATTTAGCATCTATATATACACACACATCAGCGGCGGGCCGTGGTTTCAGACCTCGGCCTTCAGGGAGGCCGTACAGTCACATCACGGTGGACTGGAGGAGAAGCGTCTGGAGACACTCAACACACGGTTCACACCGTCCACCATGACTCTCTCTTCTGTCCGACTGCTGGTGTTTCTCGCTCCATCAGACCTTTTAATGTCCTCCCAGATCTCTGCCGTTCACTTGGAGTGTAATGTTGTTACTGCCGTGAAGATGGCGGCCCAAATCTCAAAGAACAAGACCAAGGTTGTGGTGAAGGTGAATTATCCCGCACGGCGCTTTAAACAAGGCTTAGTGGACACGTTTCAAAATGTCCGCCGCAGGTTTAAGAGCCTCCACACACACACACACACACACACACACACACACACACACACACACTCCTCCCAGGTCTGATGCTGTGAATAGTCATGGAGAAAACTAGAGGCTGTTTTTTGTGCTGAAGCTGCAGTAGCAACATCGCGCTAACGCCGCGGTTCCCTTCGTTGCTCCCGTGGTATCCCACGCCGACGCCTCGCCTCAGCCCCGCTTCACCGCGCCGTTCAGTGGAACCGGTTGCGTTGCTGCGGGGCGAGCGCTGGCCGGGCCTCGCCGTACCACCGGACCAACGAGCGGACCCGCCTCTTAACGCATGGCTTCAGAGTCATCACAGGCTGGTGAGCCGCTCATGCCCAGTCAGGGCTTCCAAGCGGCATGAAGCAGCTCATCTGGTGCATCACGGTAACGCCTGGGTTGGAATCACCACTCATTGGCTTACTTCAAACTTTAACACGTGGTTAAAACGGTTGTGTGCTCGATTCATTTATTTAACCAACGCGGTTCTTCACCATCATGGCCTGAACACCTGCTGGTAGGTAATGCGCTCAAAGCACCTGATGGACTCACACAAAGTTCATCTAAAGCTCATGATTGACAATGAAACAACAGAAATGGTTTGACCTGGAGAATGCATCAGGTGTTTTCTGCCATTCATTAACAATTAAGATCTGTTTGCTATTAGTTACAACTTTTTTTTCTCCCCTATGACCTTTGACCTCCCCTTATTCCCTCACTGAGACTTGCTCCCCAGCTGGTCATGCCTTGCCCCATGTAACCCCTCCAACCTTCACTCCCTCTGCAAGCCCCGTGCTCTGCAGTCGCTCGGCTTGGACACATGCAGGTCGTGGTGCTGGTCCGGGCCAAACAGGCCGGGTCTAGCCACGATAAACCCGGCTGCTCCAGTCCCAGATTTACCCCCCAGCTGGGCGCAGACTGTAACTGAACCCGTGCCCCTCCCCTCCGTCAGAGCTCCCTCCTCTAGAAGAGACTGAAGGTCAATGGCTGGCTTGGGAGGCCAAGGGGCGGGACTGCTTAAGTTTCATCAATGGTAAGGTGTCCTCTTTATTCGCTCCCCTGATGATGAGTGACTGCCGGCGGGGTCGAGGCTGACCAATGAGGAGCCGCGGATTTGACGAAGAGGAGGCGGGAGATCCGCCACGTGCACCCCAGCAGCAGTCCATCAGCTTTCCCAGAATCCCGTCTGTCTCTGTTGTTAAGATAGAAACTCCATCACCGTGAGGACGAGACCTTCTGGCCTCCGACCAGGAACTCTGGTGGTGACTGAGGCGTCCAACAGGAGGAGGCTGTGATCAGATAGGAGGCTTCTGGTTCATCCTTATCAACTCAGTATTTCAGGAACGCCTGAAGTGAATTTCTTTTAGATCTTTCTTTTAAAGCGTCCTCTTGGACTAAAGGCCCGGTCAGACCGTTGGTGGTAAAGACCACATGACCTCACATGACCTCATATGACCTCACATGACCTCACATGACCTCCCCTCGTCGTGAGCGAGATGTCCTGAGAGCTGATCCAGCAGATGTCATCAAATTTGGCACAATTGTCCACTTGGCCTCAAAGATGAACTGACTAAGATTTGGAGGTCAAAGGTCACTGCGACCTCACCAGAAGATGCTTGTGGTCATAACTCAAGCATCCAAATGCTAATTAGGACAATTCCACACAAGTGGGTGTTCAGGACGGACCGAGATGTTCCCTGCAGCATGAAGCGTGCAGCGAGGAGGCGGAGCTTCAGCTTGTTCTGTTGCTGAAACACAAAGCTCAGCCGTGTGATGGGAAAGAGCTCATCCGGGTCATGAACTCTATGAAGCGTCTTAGCGTCTTTCAGCCAAACAGTCTCATCAATGTTTTCATCAAACAATAGCTGCGATGAATCCACGTAGACTTTTCTTTTCCTCTTCACGAGCTCCACTGCTCCTGCTGTCGTTCCTGTGGACGCTGTGCAGCCGAGAGTTTATCGGCTCGTTGAAGGAAACGCGCGTTGACTGAACACGGCGAGTGTTGTGGTTCAGAGCGACAAGATGTAGACTCATCAAACCTCTTTCAGTGCTGCGTTGAGTTGGTTCAGACCGGCTTCATGTTCGCCAGCAGAGCACAGACCCACCGAGGAGACAGAGGTTGAGGCAAAAAGCATCAAAACAGAGCGTGAGCCATAATGTCATGCTGATGTGAAGCCGTCCTATGTGATCACGGCCTGGTGTCCTGAGTGCTGTGAGTGCTCCTCCAACCCCACAGTGTGCAACAGCTCCCGTCTCTCAATGTGCCCTGACAAGCTGTGAATGAGTGGGATGAACTTTACATGGTGTGTGTTTGTGCCACGATGTCGCCATGATTAATATCAATCACGATCTAGTTCGACCACGACGCTGTTCGCTTCAGCACGTAAACTACTCAGGTCTGTTCATGGTAATCAGCAAAAAGGTTTGTTTCTGCCGCGCCTCAGTGTGAACTCATTTACCCAGAGTTCCTTGCAGTCATTTAGCTTCTGTAAGACAGGCTGCACCCGTTTCCTTGAGGCGACATCATGGCTGTTCATGTCTGATCTGTGTGTCTCCCTGTGTTTCAGTGGAGAACGGAGAACACTGCGACTTCACGGTGCTGCGCAACATGCTAATCAGGTATGATGGAGTGATGTCATAGCAGAGTGATGTCATAGCAGAGTGATGTCATAGCAGAGTGATGTCATAGCAGAGTGATGTCATAGCAGAGTGATGTCATAGCAGAGTGATGTCATAGCAGAGTGATGTCATAGCAGAGCGCCCACCGGCTCACTAACTTCTTCTTCTTCTGGTCTCTTTGTCTTGCTTATACAGCAATGAATGTGTGTGCTATTCCTTTGTAGCATTAGCTTGGGCTCTTATTTTTACACACACTTACTTACTCGCATGCATACATACTTACTTACTTACATACATACATACATACTTACTTACTTACTCGCATGCATACATACTTACTTGCATACATACTTACTTACATACTTGCATACTTACTTACATACTTGCATGCATACATACACACTTGGTCTATACAGGAACTCGTCCGTGGTCACATGACCTCACGTCTCCTCCACATGTTTTATATGAAACAACAAAGCAGTGAGTCTCTCCAGTGCTACACACAGACTTTGTTTCAGACATTGAACACAACGCTGACTCCTTTTCTCCTCCACATGAGCTCTACTCTTCTTCTGGGGTTCTCTCTTCTACTCTGCTCCTCTTCCTCCTCCTCTTCCTCCTCCTCCAGGCGTCTGATTGGTTTGTCTCCTCTTCCACAGGACGCACATGCAGGATCTCAAGGACGTCACCAACAATGTCCACTATGAGAACTACCGCAGTAAGAAGCTGGCCGCCGTCACCTGCAACGGAGTGGACACGTCCAAGACCAAGGGACAGCTCACCAAGTAGGCTGCTCCCCGAGCTGCTCTGGTGTGATGGAGGACAGCCTCCCTTCAGGCTGACGCTGCATGCAGGTGCAGGAGACTCACTGTGCCGTGTTCCTCAGGAGCCCCCTGGCCCAGATGGAGGAGGAGCGCAGGGAGCACGTGATGAAGATGAAGAAGATGGAGGCAGAAATGGAGCAGGTCTTTGAGATGAAGGTCAAGGAGAAGAAGCAGAAACTGAAGGACTCTGAGGCCGAGGTGGGTTTCAGGCTCTGTGAGCGCTGTGGAGAGACATTAATGTACTCATAATTTATACTTTGAGGCTGACTGTTTTATTCTGTTGGCTGTCGAGTAATTTTTAGTAACTCAATAGAATATTTAGGTCAATAATATAAATGTGTGGAATGAGATTCTTCAACTTGAAAAAGCAGTTCAACAAAATGTTCATCTTAACAGCAGCATCTGGAGGTGTATATATATATATATATATATATATATATATATATATATATATATATATATATATATATATATATATATATATATATATATATATATATATATATATATATGGGAGGAGTTTGCTCAGCTGTTACAGCAAATAACCATGACAACTGAAGAATATCCGTCTGAATGAAGACTCACATAAAACCTGATTTCACACTTTGACATGATCAGGATGTGACGGCTGACGTACAGAGGTCGCTTTGAGTCACATGGTGATGCGTTCAAGAGCTATTCAGTGAAACTGGTTTGTAACATGATGGTTCAACAGTGATCTGATGAGATGTCTTTAGCTGAGACACTTGAATCCAGTTTGAAGGAGAAGTTTTCACAGCGATCTAAATGAATGTTCATAGTTCACAGCAGAAGCTTTAGTGGAGCTTTAGATGTTGTGAGCAGCTGCAGAAGAGCAGAGCAACAACCAGGAGACAAGAGGCTCAGATCAGAGAAATAACCGGTTAACATTTTGCGTGAGGAAGTGAACGCCTCATGGGGAACATGCAACATGCAACCTGAGACTGAGCCCGTCTAACCTTCTGACCTTCAGCTGGAGCGCCGCCACGAACAGATGAAGAGGAACCTGGAGGCGCAGTACAAAGAGCTGGAGGAGAAGAGGCGGGTGTACGAGGACGAGAAGGTGAACTGGGAGGCTCAGCAGAGGATCCTGGAGCAGCAGAAGCTGGACGCCTCCAAGTCAGTAACCACTTCCTGTTTCTCATGACGTCATGGCCTCCCCACCTGGTTGGGCAGAACATCTACTGGGATATGTAGTAACATATATGTGTATGAATATATATATATATAATATAACGGTTAGTGTATAACCATGGTAACGTTCTCACTTCCTCTGCTTTTGTCCTGCAGGACGATGGAGAAGAACAAGAAGAAAGGGAAAATCTTCTGAAGCGGCACGACGCTTCAGTTTTACTGAACTCAATATTGTTCTTCACCCTCTGATGTTCTGTGTCCTTCCAAACACACACATTCCTCCGTGTGACATGCAACACCACGTTGTGACACGGACGCCATTTACACACACACACACACACACACACACACACACACTCTCTCTCTCTCGTCCTCAAGCGGCCCGCGTCTCTCAGCGTTTCCGTATCTGTTGAAACCTTTTTTTCCATTTTCACGGGAAATGCATGTTTTTGTGAAATTCTATTTTCCTATAACTCCTGCTGAGAGGAGCAGCTGGAGTTCCTCTGAGCGCAGTGACGAGGCGACGCGTCGTCGCGACCTCTCGATAGACCCGCAGGCCGCATGGCGGCGCTCCATCCTGCCGCCTCCTCGCGCTTCCGGTCATGTTCTCCAGCGGTGAAACCCTCGTGACGCGCTGAAGACCCGGAGAAGGAAGAGAGTACGTGAGTCCAGCTGACTGCAGAGGGGACCCGAGAACGTCAAGCTAACGGCTAACTGTTAGCGTGACTAACTAGCATGCTAGCGCTATTTAGTGCTTCTATTTTCTCAGCTCCTAATTGTATTTTTAACTTTATTTGTAAACGTTTCCGTACCGTTAATTCCTCTCAGAACTACAAACACTCCTCTGTGGAACAGCCCGACCACGCAACGCAGCTCATAATAATCCTCCATTTTGGACGCCGTCAGGACCGCCAGCCAGCTAGCCAGCCAGCTAGCTAGCTAGCTAGCTAGACTTCATAGCTAGCTGGCTGGCGATCAACTGCACAAAATTAGTTTTTTTTTAAAGTTCACCAAACTTAATATTAAAAGATACACCCCTATAAGCCAATTACCTTGTTTAATTGTGTTTTACTTGTTGCCGTGACCGGCCTTCAGGCAGGGTTTAGTGTGTGTGTGTGTGTGTGTGTGTGTGTGTGTGTGTGTGTGTGTGTGTGTGTGTGTGTGTGTGTGTGTGTGTGTGTGTGTGTGTGTCTTCCTCTCTGGACTCCACAGGAAGACAAACGTTTTGAGTAGTTTGACTCTTCCTCCATAGCTTTGACTCACCTGTTGGGACGTGACACCTGAAGGCCTCCTCTCCTCCTCAGGTCAGGAAGCAGTGTGTCGTCACTCGCTGGAACCTTTCCTCCACCTTTCCTAGAGCGCCGTGTTTTATTTTCATATGATATTAATACTATATGTGAGGTTAAATCCCTTGTAGTTTTCTCTAATCTGTTACTTTAGGATAGTTCTCGCCTGCAGAGTTCATGATGCGTTCAAAGACCCACCTCTCTCCTGCAGCGTTTCAGACGTTCCCTGTGGACTCATCATGATGCTTATGTTGTTCATATGGAGGCTGCTCAGTGGCCTTTTGCTTTCTTTTTGTTTTTTCTCACCAGTATAAACCAGGAACAGCAGCAGAGCTTCTCCTCAGAAGGAAACGTAAACCTTGTCTTAAGAAAGCAGCGACACATTTATCCACCTACACGTAAACATCTATGCCAAGAGGACTCGTTCTCAGGACCGCTGTGTTTTTATCCTAGCTTTTATCTTTTAGGTCCAGAGAAAGTTCAGAATGAGTGATTTTCTTGTTAGATGCTTGTGAAGCGCTTCAGCAACAAGAGGACATACGTTTAGGTGGACTGCTTTTGTTTTTGTAATATTTTCATTTTTTTAATGTGTACACTGTTTACTGCTTCTCTTTGTTCTCTAACTGTACATTATTAATATTAAAGTTGACCTGGTTATGCTTTAACTCCCAACGAGTTTTCTTTTTAACACACACATGAAGTTCATCATTTAATATGGATATAATAATAATATATTTAGAGTCTTTCTGGATGGAGATCAAATATGTACACTATAAAAACACAACTGCACTTTGATGGGAGCTCCTGCTGCAGGTGATGTTCTAAAAGACAGATCTCTGTCTCACATGTTTTCAGCTGTCCATCCCAACGACACCTCCAGGACTCTCTTCATGTCCTGAGGTCCAGATCACAAACGTCCTGAGGCCCTGAAGCAGCCAGCGCTTTATGACCCAGCAGCAGATCTGTCTTCCTCTGAAGAGGCATATTGAACTAGTGTTTACAGTTCAACTCACAGTACACAGTTACATTGTGAACAGCAGCATCTACAGCGTCAGTAACCGCCTACAAGCAGAGCACTGCTTTAAACCCATACTTACTACCTTAAAACAAAGACGTGATATGTTTCTAACCCTGTCCAGGGGCTTAGATCTTTCCAGCATGCTGGATCATGTCAGTTGTGAGATAAATGGGTGAAACCTAAAAGGTCTTTCAAGCTTCCATCAACATTCAGCTTTAACATTTTTACTGTTTCTGACACATGACACACATAGTGTGATGAATACCAATCGTGTACTTAACACACTGTTTACGACATCTACCACCTTATTGTGAGGTAACACTAATGTTGAAGCTCTACGTCACACCAGTAGACTCCATCGCAGCATAACTGGTCTTCTCCCGTTCTGCGCGTTTAGTCCCGTGAGTACGGTAACACGGCCTCCGCGTGGTTCAGATCACTCCGCGTCGTGATCCGCGCGCGGCCTCCTCGAGCGTACTTACGGTAATCCGGTTGGCTGCGCGGACGCGTCACAGGCGTCAGAGGACCCGCTGAAATTCAAAGTTGAAGGAGGAGACTCACCGACAGCGTTAAACAACCCGAAGCTCGTTCCTTGGTGTCTGTCAGTTGACCCGGTTCACACAGACTGTAGTTTAAATCAGACGTATCTTCAGGTAAGACGCAATACGAGCTGCTCCGCGTATCTTCTGTGTGTAACAACGGCTAAAGTTAGCGTGCCACTCTGCGCTAGGCTATCGTTGCGCTAAATTAGCCCGAGTTGCCTCAAACGGCAATGTTGCTAACCCTAGCATGCTAACGTTAGCTAGTTTTCAAGTTCCAGGTTTCCAGCGCTTGAAGCCGCAAACGTCGCTCACTAACGCGGCGAAACTTTGATTATTTCAGTGTCGACAGTGTTGAGGAGACGTGTAGCCATGTTAGCCGTGTTCAACGTTAGCTGACACGTTATCACAACTTGCCATAAATGTGTTTTAATTTAAAAAATGACCTGAGCTGAAAACGTAAAAGTTGTCACGTGACGTTTCGCTTCATCTGTAATGAAGCTGCGCTGCAGCTCGTGTTTCCTCTGTCCGCGTGAACACGTCTTATTGCTTCCATCAAGGTTCGGTGAGGAACATTAGTGGAAGAAGCTGTTTTAAGAGAGTGAACGCTACATAAACCACCAAAGCCTTTTGGTGCTGTGCTGTAACAGCTGACCTGTTCAAATACGTCATAACGTGTAACGTCACTGTTCGCAGCTCAACATGGAGGATGAAGAGGAAAACGGTGCCAACGTCAACTTGAAAAGACAGAGAGCGCCTCTGTCTGATTCTGAAGACAATGTTCCCTCCACATCAGGTTTGTTTCTACCTGTAATCATGATCAAGGCTCAGCAGGGAATAACATTGGCACCTGCTGAATACAGGATCATGGACATATCTTTATCATAATCGCGGCAGTCTTCGCAGGTATATTTGTGACTTTGGCCCTTGTGTGTCTGTCTGACGTCTCAGAGGGGAGCGATGGCCAGAAGCGGCGGCGTCTGGAGGCGGCCGGTCGGGAGAACCGCAGTCCGCAACCATCCTGCTCCGGCCGCCTGGCTGAGCTCGACACGAAGCCCGACACACCGATGGTCCCTTCAGTCCGGTCCAGAGTCCATCAACTCACCCAGAGACGAGAGGGTAATCCTACCTTCACCGTTATCCATCAGACAGAACATTAGAAACACCTTCAGTATGACGTACAGCCACGCAACAGACTACTGTCCACAAACTACCCAGAAACAACCTTAAAATGACATCAACACCTCCAAACAGATTCAACACAAAGCTTTATGGACATGTGACGTATTAGAGTACTGTTGTATTGGGCTGCATTCACTTTAACTTGGTGGAAATAATAGTATATATATGTTCAAATGTGTACGTACAAGAGTATAGCAGTGTAATGTTTATGGTATCGCTCAAGATGGTGACCTGTAGTTTGTTGTTTTAGGGGGCGCTCCTCTGGCCCAGCGGTGCTTCTCGGATCCTGGGTCTCTCAGCCCTTCACTCATGCTCCATGAAAAGGGCTTCAGAGAGCACATCCTGGGTGAGGATGCAAACGATCACACACACACACACACACCCAAAAACCTCTGAGAACGAACATCAGGCTCATCACAGAAGACTTTCTTTCTATTTCTCCTCTCTTAAAACATTTCAAACAGACATAGGAACAACAAAAGATGTCATAAGCTATCAAAGGCAAAGACTGAAATGGTCTCTGCCTGCAGCTCAGACCTGACAGCGGCCAGAGAGCCATGTCTGGTGCTTTGCCTGCAGCTCAGTCGGGGAAAGGGTTTGCTGCAAAGTCCTCCATGAAAAGGCAGAAAGTTTGGCTAACGTGTTTGTGACTAAGCTTAGGCATTTTTTTTTAAAGGGATTCATTTAAAACTACCAATACTAGTTCTGAATGTCTTGGTTAAAAGTATGTAAAATTATAATCCCCCACTGCACTCAGCAGATGCAGCAACTGATCTGTCATCACATGTACGGATCATTTCTCACTGGAATGAAGATCAGATGATCCCTGTTGAAGTGTTCATGTTGTACACTTCTGTGGATGCTAAGATCAGTATAAGAGACCCGAAAAGTTGTTTGTTATAAATGTCGATGGCAGCTCAAATAAACTGGTCTAGCTTTACTAACTCTAATCTAGTAGCCGTACACCTGCTAATGCTGCGTTAGATACAAGAACATGGATCCGACTGGAACAGCAGATACTCAATATAACTTTTCTTTGGAATATTGCTTCCATTTATTTTTTAGTATTTGTTGCTCTATTCATGTTTTTAAAAGTGAATCTGTAAATGTTTTCCTCCCAGGTCAGGGGGAATTCAACCAGCGCATGGAGCGTTTTAAGGTGCCGGTCTTCCTTCCCAGCCCCGCCCCCTCGCCAAGCCACGCCTCCTCCCCGCGGACGCGCTCCAGCTTTGTGTCTGCCATCCAGCAGAAGCTGCACGGCACGCCGGCCCTCAGCTCCAAGCTGGCTTCTCGCATTCGCCAGGTTGGTTCAGGGTCTTTTCTCATTCTTTAGTTTTGGACTGAACTGTACGAGCAGTTCCTAGAAGACCTGGAGCATTCTAGCTCTGTGGTTCTGGTGGACGTTCAGACGAGCTGATGAACTCCAAGGAGCTGAAGGAAGTCTGTCACGGTGTCACTTCTCAGGAACGGGACGACGAGTTGAGCCACCTGCCTTTCCAGCCAATCAGTGAGAACGCCTGGCTGAAGAGAAGCAACTCCGACCCCTCGCTATCTCAGGTGGGTTTGTGATCTTGTAGTCGCACCTGTGTCTCTCACACACACACACACACACACACACACACACACACACACACACAATGGACAATAACAAAAAACACAGTCACTCATTTCTTCAACTGTTTTCAGTGTTTCTCTGCTGGATCAGAAGTGTTTGAATCCCAGTTCAGTTCTTGGACTGCAGGAAGTGATGTATAAAACGTATAAATGGTTCTTGCATTTCTTCACACTGACATAATGCTTAAGCACCAGAAATATGGAAGACGGCTCCTCATTTGTAGGTTCATGAGGCCGTTGTCCCCTTTTAAAGGGCATGTAGTGTTTTCAGTACAGCAACACATCCCTCCTGTTTTAAACCGTTTTCATGGATGTGATTTTATGTTTTGACGTTGACAGACAGTTTGAGGTTGTTTTCACGCACCAGTTGATGTAAACATTATTAGGGATGGACGCCCTCTGGCCCGCCGTCTCCTGCCGTCTGGGTTTTTAGATCTCGAGGGCGGGTCCACTGGCCCCCTCTGCAGCCCCGCGATGTGAGTCTGTGACCGACTGAACCTTCTCTGGTCACTGTGGGCTTTGACGTAAGGACAACACCTGGAGCCACCAGGACGGACCGTATGCATGTGCAGAGTCATAGGACAACAGAACGAGGCCGTTACATCAGCAACAACCTTTGTTGGAAGAATTCCCCATTTCCATGGCTCCAGGTGTTTGTCTCTGTGTTCACTTCTGAAACGTGCACCTCTCGAGGTCAGGTGGTGCTTTGGGGTTCACGCGGTGTTTTCATTTCACCAACACGAACCACATGAGCAGAACCGTGCGGTCTCATTCGAGATGTGACGATGGAAGCAGCAGGACCACCGCCTGCTGCACGCAGATGAACGAGTGTTTCATGTCAGTTATTCTAATGAGACTATTCACGTGGTAACTTTATGCATGTTTATTGCATCCAGTCAGCCTGCAGGGGTTTGTGTTTTCCTGTGACATAACCTGCTGTACTCCTCTGTGTTGTCCAGAGTTTATGTTTATTCTACAGTTTCTCTGTTCTTTACAAATCACAGTAATACCTGCAAGATGCACGACTGTATTGCTTCTGTTTAGTTTGCATATTCACTTTGATGACATGACGGCTGAACATGAAATAAAGCTCTTGTGTTTGTTTGCTGGTTATGATATTGCTGCTTCCAGCCGCTCGACGGTGACGCAGAGATGACAGACGGCAGCTTCACGGACGCTTCTGCTTCATGTGCAGAGAAGCCATCTTCACATGGGACAGGTGAGGCTTTCCCTTCTACCAACCTCACTCATGAAATACACACATTGTGTTTCCAGCGTTGAGAACTGGAGCAGACAGACGAGCAGTAGAACTGACCTGAGGCCAGTCTTGTTGCCCCATCCAAACCTCTTCCTGTGCTTTGTCGTGTGTTGCACTGCGACTGACCATTATGAACACAAAGCTGCAGACTCCTCGGTGTCGTACCTGATCCTTCACAACATTACAACAATATAAAGTTTATACTGCAACCCTTAAACAAAGCCGCTGCGTCATCGACACTGAAGTGACGTTACAACAGATTAGCTTTACAAGAAGAGGAATACTCCCAGATGTTTACTGAGGGTTACATTTAAATGATCAATAGTCAATCAATACTCACAAAGTCTGTTCTGAGATCTGCAGCGACAGTTTCGTCATCTATCTGTTCTGGTTATCGATGCTGTTTGTGATTTCTTTCTTTTTTACTCGGTACTTATTCTATTTATTCGCCGATGGGAGTGAATCAGATGTCCTCTTTCTGTTCTTACGAGCGTCCTGATGTTCACGACACTTTGCATAAGTTAGTGTTTCAGCCCGAGCTGTGAGGAGTTCCCTCTCTGACTCGCTCTGCAGACTATTGGTGAAAACTTCACAGCTTTAATGATTCAAACTCAAATGTGTGTGTTTTCATGAGGAAGGCAGCCGTCTTGCTGGTGCTGTCATATAATCACGATGTCTGGATTCTGAGGAAATGATGCTGAGCACATCGTCGATGTGATGAAATTGCAGATCTGTTTAAATTTAATTTAACTTTGGAACGTGCTATAAGTTAATGTGACCTTCATGTTGCTGTGGCACGCTGGTTAACAGTAAAACACTCACACAACCGCTGATCAGACCGGTGAGGAGCAGGCGCTGCAGAAACAGTATCTGTCCATCCGGCCGGATACTTTCTCTGCTGATCAGCCCCAAACCTCCTGATCCCAGCACCCACATGAACACATGGATATGAGTCACTACCTGCTCTAATGTGTATGAAGCTCAGGCAGCCCAGTGTTGAGATGTGAGATCACTCTTTCAACAGGTGAACGGGCCTCTGAAGCTCCAGAGGAGCGTGACGACGCTCCTCGTCCAGGTGATGAAGTCAGGCAGGAGGAAGGAAGTGAGGGAAAGCAGCCACAGACCCAACAGCCACAGACCCAACAGCCACAGACCCAACAGCCACAGACCCAACAGCCACAGACCCAACAGCCACAGACCCAACAGCCACAGACCCAACAGCCACAGACCCAACAGCCACAGACCCAACAGCCACAGACCCAGACTGTCTTGAAGTTGTCTTTTAGTGAGGATCAGGGCTCTTCTGAAGTTCCTTTCGGTGGCGACCAGTCAGAGTTCCACACAAGTGATGAGCAAAGCTACCTGGAGTCCACTCTGGAAGAGCAGTCGGACATGACGGAAACAGTAGAGGTTTCAGTTGTGACTGAAGAGACGTTTTCATATGAAGCAAGAGATGGTTCTTCAAACAGCGAAGGGGGGGCTGAGCCCTCAACAGATGAGGAGTTAAGGTCCTGGAGATATCCTCTAGACGAGAACAGGTCTGTCGTAGAGCAGGAGGTAGAGGTGTGTGTTAAAGAGGAGCAGCTGCACTCTTACGGAGAGGAGAAAGGTCGACGAGGCTGTGATGCAGAGCACAGTGAACACTCTGACATCCAGGACAGCGAGTGTTATCTGGGGGATGTCTCCGCTGAGACCACCGGCTCTTCTGACGTGCAGGATGATGAGAAAGGAGGATGCAGTCAAGGTGATGATGTGTGTCAACAGTCATATCAGATCCAGACAGTCAGTATAGAAGACGACGACATGGATCTGGAGCCGTCTCCTCCTGCTGCTGCTGCTCGGGCTCTCAAAACAAATATGAAACCTGCAGCAAAGCGTCAGGCATCAGACACTGAAACAGATAGCGCCCCGAGTCCCTCAGAGGTCTCTGATCCTCTTTTGGAGAAGGAGCACATGGAGCGAGGGGACGGCAGGCCGGGGGTCGGTGACGGGCTGAGAGGAGGAGGAGGAGGAGGAGGAGGGAGCTCAAAGAAAGTCACCTTCATCCTGGAGCCGGAGCTCATCGCTGACGCTCCCCTGTCGGAGGCGAATGGCTCCACGGAGTCCAGGGCAGAGACGAGTGTGTCAGGTGAGACAGTGAGGCCGAGAGCAGAGCACATGGGGAGATGTTGCTGGTAGGAAACCGCTGGCACACTGGACACACTGGCTTTTCTTCATACAATCACGGGTGACTAAAGATACAAACCTGCTTTTCCAGCCTGAACACGTGCACACATGTTATTTAGAGAGGTGTGTGTCTTGCGGCCCTTTTTTTTTTCTTCTTCAGAAAATGCCGTCATGAGTTTGAATGTTTTGTTGTTTCCACACAGACGGCTCTCACGATGACACGCACACGGCTGAAATCATCGACCAGATGTTCGAGGAGGTGCTGGAATACGCTGGGAGGATGGAGGAAGAGAGGGGTGAAGACGCAGAGGACCGCGGCATCAGTGGCGTCCATCTTGTCTTTGTGGGCAAAGACAAGATGGACGCGGAGTCGGAGAAGAGTGAAGAAGACGGCGACGCGAGCAGGGAGCTGGAAAGCAACAGAGACGAGCTGACCTTTCCTCCCAGCGGCATCCTGTCTCCCCTCAGCAAGTCTGTGGAGGCGGTCGTCACCCCTCTGGTAAGAAGAACTCATGACGGAGCTCCGATCCATTCACAACCCAGAACAGTGTTGAACGTTCCACATTTCACCTCCAGCGACTGGCAGCGAGCCAGGAGTCCATCCCTGCCTCCCTGCTCTTGACTCCAGAGGAGGCCTCCAGCCCTGTTGCAGAGCCTGCTCCTCTGTACAGGTAATGACCGCCTGTGGGCTCTGCACGGAGCTCTCCATCTTCAGCCACTCGTCTTATGTTGCCTCAATGCAGAGGTTCTCAAACGTCTGTCTCCACTTGAGGGAAGCAAAATGTTCAGCCCAACAACATGGGAACAAAATCCTCCATCCGTGCTTTTTTAATTAATAGATTAAAGAAAATTAAAATCCCTTTCAAGTAAACCAGATCGCTCCATCTGACAAGAACTAATAACATGAGCAATCACGTTGTTAGAACAATGCAAATAAAGTTATATATGTGCAAAGAACAACTCATATTTGGCTAAAAGATGAGCAAGGAAGTCGGTTGGATCCCTGTTTTCTCTCCATAGTTTCATGTTGAAGTGTCCTTGAGCAAGGCACTGAAGCCCCAGAGCTTCACAGCAGCACAAAGCTCCTTCATTACTGATGATGATGACATGCAGAGAATAATCCACCACTGTGGGATTAACAAAGGATTATTAAAAAACAAACATTGTTTTTAAGAATCTGCATCTCCCCCTGCGCCCCACCTGTAATACCTCTGCGCCCCACCTGTAATACCCCAGTGCCCCACCTGTAATACCCCTGTGCCCCACCTGTAATACCCCTGCGCCCCACCTGTAATACCCCTGCGCCCCACCTGTAATACCCCTGCGCCCCACCTGTAATACCCCTGTGCCCCACCTGTAATACCCCCTGTGCCCCACCTGTAATACCCCCTGTGCCCCACCTGTAATACCCCCTGTGCCCCACCTGTAATACCCCCTGTGCCCCACCTGTAATACCCCCTGTGCCCCACCTGTAATACCCCTGCGCCCCACCTGTAATACCCCTGCGCCCCACCTGTAATACCCCTGCGCCCCACCTGTAATACCCCTGCGCCCCACCTGTAATACCCCTGCGCCCCACTAGAGGGTCGCGCCCCACAGTTTGAGAAGCACTGCCTTAATGTCCATATATTTTCTGCAGTGCCGTGACTGTGTGGTTGTGGTTATTGTTTTCACTCCGTGAAGCTTTTCTTTTGAAGGCGCTGTCTTGTGCGTTTACTGGAGTGTGTGCCGGCAGTTGATTGATGCTGTTGTGCGTCTGTGATTCACAGTATCGATGCGTACCGCACACAGAGGCAGAGTAACCTGCCCACCATTCAGAGCGTCACTCCTGGGGTCCAGAGGCGAGCGCCAGAGAAGCTGCAGCCCTCCGTCAACATCAAGGAGAAGATCACGGTGGGAAGCGACCTATGAACTGTTGTCAACCAGCTCATTGTGGTATTGTGACGGCTGCCAGAGCAGTTATGGAGTGGATGGGAGAGGACGGATGAGCAGAGGCATGTTCAGTGTATCCAGATCCCACACGCTGTCCTTTAAAAACATGCCGTCATTACCAGGAGTTCACCAGGAATAGTGACGTGCTCATACGTGGACAGGATCTATGAAAACTCACGTTTAACATGTGCACAGGTTTCCTAATGCATCCTGGTATCAATGTTTGCATCATGTTGCGTCTTCTACCTGCGTCCCAATCCAGCATGAGGCTTTGTTGTGTTGTTATTGGCTCCAGTTGGGGTGATAAGCTCTGTGGTGCTGTCGTCCAGGCCCTCAGTGAGGAGGCAGGGAAGCTGCAGACGGTGATCAACCAGACGCTGCAGGCGCTGAGCTGCTGCACCGACGAGGAGCACGGGAGAGGCTCGCTGGAGGAGGCGGAAGCTGAAAAGCTGCTTTTGGTCTCCTGTAAGATACTTTGTGGTTTCCTGTCCCATGTTCTCACTGTTCTTACGTCTTGCCTGCGGCTGATGAAAGGATGTGAATACCTGCAACTGGACCGTCTGCATCATAGTTTCATTGTCTCTCCGTGACGTCGTGTGATTACTTGTCGGCTCAGGTGAGAAGCGCTCGGCTCTGCTGGCGGAGGTGACCCGACTGAGAGAGGAGCGGAGCGCCGACCCCGGAGAGGACGGCGAGTTGGTGTCGCAGCAGGCCTGCAGAGGCACCGTCAGCATCACAAAGATCCAGCTGCCCCTCAAGGTGGAGTTTGTCTGCTCCTCCCACAAACGCACAGGTAGCACCTCGCCTCATACTTTGCATTTATTTTGACGCGTTTGCATGATTTTCGTGGGAAACGATTAGAAAATGCAAAGCTATTCAAGACTATAGTTGACTTTGAGTCACGACTTCTCTCTGTAACGACGCAGGTCGGCCGAGCCACTACTTCTTCGTGCTGATCCGCTACGGGCCCTGCAACCTGGTGGCCACGCCGCTGGCTACAGCCGCTGATGCTCAGCACGGAGACACCATCTCCTTCTCCACCTCCGTCACCCTGTAAGCTGCTCCTGGTCGCTCCAGCCCATGAACAGCCCACGCGTTTCAGTCTCAGCCGTTGATCTGGTTGTGTTTTGTAAAATGATTCATGAACTCAGACAACGTGCCCTTTGAATCCAAAGAGTCTCATGTGTGAGTCAAGCTGATCCTTTCAGTGGGAAAATATCAATTAATGCATTTAATATGGTTTTGTCTCCTCGTACGTCAGGAAAGATATCCGCTCGTCCTTTGAGATCGATGTGGAGGTCTACAGCCTGGTGAGGGGAAACGTTTTGATTTGACAGTTCTTTGTAACCTGTTCATGGAGATATTCACTGACATGGTGCAGTCGCAGCTCCAGTGGAAAAATGCACATTTACCAGTTTACTATTGTTATCCATAACCTATAGAGATGTCTTAGCATGCCGGATGTCTTAGCATGCGGGATGTCTTAGCATGCTGGATGTCTTAGCATGCGGGATGTCTTAGCATGCCGGATGTCTTAGCATGCGGGATGTCTTAGCATGCTGGATGTCTTAGCATGCCGGATGTCTTAGCATGCGGGATGTCTTAGCATGCTGGATGTCTTAGCATGCGGGATGTCTTAGCATGCCGGATGTCTTAGCATGCGGGATGTCTTAGCATGCTGGATGTCTTAGCATGCGGGATGTCTTAGCATGCCGGATGTCTTAGCATGCGGGATGTCTTAGCATGCTGGATGTCTTAGCATGCGGGATGTCTTAGCATGCTGGATGTCTTAGCATGCCGGATGTCTTAGCATGCGGGATGTCTTAGCATGCCGGATGTCTTAGCATGCCGGATGTCTTAGCATGAGAGATGTCTTAGCATGCCGGATGTCTTAGCATGCCGGATGTCTTAGCATGCCGGATGTCTTAGCATGCGGGATGTCTTAGCATGCCGGATGTCTTAGCATGCCGGATGTCTTAGCATGCGGGATGTCTTAGCATGCGGGATGTCTTAGCATGCGGGATGTCTTAGCATGCGGGATGTCTTAGCATGCCGGATGTCTTAGCATGCGGGATGTCTTAGCATGCCGGATGTCTTAGCATGCCGGATGTCTTAGCATGCCGGATGTCTTAGCATGCCGGATGTCTTCGTTTGGTGCTAAACTACAGTTGTGTGTGTGTGTGTGTGTGTGTGTGTGTGTGTGTGTGTGTGTGTGTGTGTGTGTGTGTGTGTGTGTGTGTGTGTGTGTCCTAGTCCCACCCTTCAGGCAGCAGCAGCATCGTGGACAGGACCTCCACCAAGTCACGGGTGAGTCTGTGAGCCGCTCAGGGAGCCAGCTGTGTCGTTGTCTGTGACGCTCTAAGTCTTTTGTGTTTCACGTATTCAGGTCACGCCACGAAAGCTCCTGAAGACTATCGGAGTGAGTGTCCAGTTTATATGCATGCCTGAATATTATATATATATATTATTACAGCGTGTGTTGCTGTTTTTCACATCTCACTGAAACGTCTCTTGTTTCCAACAGAGATCCAGCAACAGCCTGACATGTGAGTCAAGTCTGATCCAGCACTCGGAGGCTGCTCTTGTTTTCATTCATGACAGCTAGTCACTTCTCAGAAAACCTTCTGACACAGAGACAGGTTCCCTGTCACCAGTCTTCATCCTGGTCTTCTCCGTCCTGCAGCCGGCGCTCTCCCCGCTCTCAACACTCGTCGCTCCAGCAACTTTTTCCTGGTGGGCTCCCACCAGATCACCTTGGCCTCGCTGGGACACAGCAAGTTCCCCCTGGACAAGGTGAGCACTGCCAGGTGGTGTGTGTGTGAGGGGGGGGGCTCTGTTTGTGCCTTTCCTTTAGTATGAACTACAGGTTAATGCTCGTCTGCCTTACTGCTGAATGTTACCTACGATTCAGCTGCAGACTTTCCATGATGTAATACAAGTAGGGCTGCAAAGGTTTCCGGAAAGTTTCCGGAAATTTACCGGAAACTTTCCACGGAAATTTTGAAAAAAGTAAAATGTGCCTACGTTTGTTTGCAAAAGCATTTACCAGTGAACTTAAATGTAGTTGAGAACAAGACTCTGCAGGCCGAGCTCAGCTGGACCCAGAATGCATCTGGTTGAGAACATCGTCTGCAGAAACATAAACATAAAACCTTCTGTTGTTTTTGACGTTTTGTCATCAGTGTTGCGTCTGAACGTTTCAGCTCGATGTCTGCAGAGTGTGAGAGCGCCGAGTTGTGTAGAGGCCAAGAGCGGTACTGCAGCCAGAGATTTAAATTACAGCTGCAACATATTGAACAAAATAACTGAACTAGTTCATTTGTTGGAGCTGTGAACTGAGTTCAAATGTTTTAATTATGAACTATGAACTGAACTAGTTCATGTAGGTCCAGGAAGAAAACATTTAGACCTGAAAGGATTCGGGGAAAACACTAAAAGAAATGTGTGTTGGCGGGTGGTGATCATACGGAATACACCTTTTTTTATTCAACGTTCATGTTTTCGTTGTTCGATGAAAGGATAAAGTTCTACTCACAAAATGTCAAAAAGGTCAAAAATGTAATTTTTAAAAGTGGGATTATCAATGTTTGCATTCATGTCTGCTTATGACAAAGTAAATACAGTTAAATTACCCCAACATTTCCAGTTTATTCACGTTAATTCACTCGGAAAGTTTCCAACTTTGAATATTCCCGGAATTTTGCAACCCTAAATACAAGCCGTCGCCACATTGACTTGGGTATCTGTAAACGTGTGATGTCATGTAGTTGGATGGATTGTCGGTGCAGACGGTACAGTGTTGGTTGAGTTGATCCAGAAGGGAAGCGTGTCACATCCAGTCACCAGGGTCCTCTGCAGGCGTCACCATGCACCAACCGTGGAGATTCATTGATTGGTTCAAAGTTTCACGCGTGGGCTCACTGGTGTAACATGTCCGCCCTCCTCCCCTCTTCTGCCTTTCTTCCTCCACTCAGATGAAGCTTGAGGGCAAAATCAGGAGGCTGCTGGGAGATGAGTTTCAGGAAAAGGTTTTCACCACGCTGCCGTCTTCACCTCTCAGCGTCTCCCTCTGGCTAACTAACCTCTTCTCTCACCGGACACACTAACCGCCGAGGCGCCATAGCGTCTGCTTGTGCATGATTTTCTGTTGAATTAGGTCACGCTCTGTCCCGTTTGGTCTAAAAAATGAAGGGCAATGTCTCTTATGCTGACTCCAAATGTCAGAACGTAGATGTGAAATGACACAGTGCTTCAAGAGACGTTTACTTCCTGGTGCACAAACTCCTGATGAGTGTTTGTAGGAGAACTCTCTCCACACATTTCTCTGCTGAAGTCTTGCACCACTTCATTTTGGATTACATCATCTAAAAAAGCAGCATAGAAGCTTTCAACCAATCATCGTGAATCACTGTGTCATTTCACCGTGTGTGTGTGTGTGTCTGTGTGTGTGTCTCTCTCTCTCTCTCTGTGTCTCTCTCTTTGTGTGGCTCTCTCTGTGTGTGTGTCTCTCTCTCTGTGTGTGTGTGTGTGTGTGTGTGTGTGTGTGTGTGTGTGTGTGTGTGTGTGTGTGTGTGTGTGCCTCTCTGTCTCTCTCTGTGTGTGTGTGTGTCTGTCTGTTGGAATCAAATTCTTTCATAGTTTTTTTCAGTTCTTTTCATGTCGTCACATCATACCTGTTAAAGCGTGTTTCCTTCGGACCGCAGGTGCCTTTTCTCTCACCTCTGGAGGGGAACATCTACCTGCATCTGGACAGTGAGAGTCACTCTGACGTCCAGCACCGAGGCTTCCTGGTGAGTCATGTGACAGCCAGCTGTCTGGCTGCACCACAAACACACATTTACACGTGTTTAGCAAATGCTGCTCACAATAATTTCATTCTGATCTGTGGTTACGACCCCAGTAGGTCAGGCAACAACAAGCGGTCCATTTAGAGTCAGTAGATTTTATTCTAGGAGCCGTCTGAACAGATCAGTTTGAGTCCGACGTAGACGTGGAGCCAGAACAGCAAACATTTTGAACGTCTCCTACTGAGAGCACTTTGTGGTTTGACTTCATTGAAGAAGTTGTACTTTCCTGATTCTTGTTGTTCTGAGTTTGTTCTCACGATTGAAGGCACTTATTGTCTCTCTGGATAAACACCTCAGCTCAACGTGAGGTCATTTTGTAGAGCAGTGAAGTCATTGGACATGAGCAGCTGTAGCTACCGAGCGTCTGCTGGATGGTCTGCAGAGGTCAGGAGCAACGAGACCTGCGGCTGCATTCAGTGTTGCACACTTTCAGTCCGAGTCGGACACCTCAGGGATTGATTGTCTCTCTGCAGGAGGAGCAGCTCTTTCTTGTGGAGCTTTAGCTTCGGCTGGTGTGCAGACGAGAGAGATCAGAAGGTCTCGTCGGGCCAACGAGCAGTTTAGTGTCACTTAAAGTCTCCATAACTTAAAGTAAACGGGGCGAGAGAACTCATGGTTGTCGTAAAAGTTTGAAAACCGCGTTGGTACCTGAAAACAGACTCTAGTGTCTCTGAACTCTCTTTTCCTTTTGGATCTGTTCCCAGACCATGTTTGAGTTGATCAGTGGATTCGGCGTGTGGCATCGCCGCTACTTTGTTCTGGTGGGATGCAACATGTTTTACTGGAACCACCCCAACGACAAGGAGTCCAAGGTAGGGTCGGACCCGCCGGGCAGACCGCTGACCCGCCCCACCGCGTGCCCGCTCAATGCACTCTGTTCTGTTTCCGACCCAGGAGGCAGAGGGCAGCATCTCGCTGTCCAGCGCCCACAGCCGGTGCGTCCGGCCCGTGAAGAGAGACTCGTGCGCTCGACCCTTCACCTTCGAGCTGGTCAGCATCGCCCCGCAGCAGCAGGACGCCAGCGCCAAGTAAGAAACATGAGCCGTGGACTGAAACCGACGTCTGTTCAGCACCAACAGGCCGGTTTTCATCATCTCTGATGCACATTATTAACAATATCTAATGGAAGTAATTCATCATGGAAACCTGTTTTATGTCATTTGTTCATGAGAAGCACGCAGCCAACTAGTGATGTCACAGTCAGAGTGTTTTACTGTAGACACTTGAAGGGGAAACGCCTTCTGTGAGTGGGTTGTTCCAAGAAATGTGTTTTTAACCCGTTAACTGTGGAACCAACGTTGTCTCCAGACCTCTTTTCCTGTTTGAGTCGTCGTAGGAACCCCAAATTAATGTCAATACTCGTGTTTATTGTTTGTATTTGTTCAGCAAAGTCTTGGGGGAAAAAATGTATATCTGGAAAGAAATGACTTTTAAAAGATATGTTGATGGTAACTATGAACATCCAGCATGACATGAGCCAGATTCTCTAAAAAAGCCTCCTGGAGCGTCAATAAGACCTTTATGGAAAGATTAGCACCTACAGAATCAGAACCTGAACAACAATCACAATAAAACAAAGTCTTGTCCTGTTAGGAAGGAGCTTCAGTCAGAAAACTGTCATGTTCAAAAATTAAAGAAGTTACTTATTTTATGGCAAAAGATTTCCGCTTGGTTTCCAAAAGGTTGAGCAGTGACTCTGAAGAGACTCCAGCTCTGTGTGTTTACAGCGAGTCTCTGCTGTGACTCTCTGGCCGTCCTCACGCCGCTGTCCTTCTCCTTCAGGTGTTGGTTTTCAGCCGACACCAAACAGGAGCGGCTGGACTGGATGGAGAAGCTCAACCAGGTTCTGTTGGACTTCAACACGTGGAACCGAACGCCGGCGGCCCAACCCGAGAGTCAGCCGTCCAGCAGCAGCAACCTGAGGGAGAGCATCCTGTGACCCCCGCTGAGCCAGCAGCGCCCACATGTGCTCCTCCGGGGGTTTCACCTGGCAGGCGTACACCTGCCAGGTGAAACCCCACACCTGCCGGCTGTCAGGTTTACACCTGCCGGCTGTCAGGTGTAAACCTGCCGGCTGTCAGGTGTAAACCTGCCGGCTGTCATGTGGCAGACGAGCCGGCACCAGGGCGTCGATTCTTTACGGCTTCTTTATCGGCTCGACTTCAATTGAAATATTGATATTTTTTTTATTTTTCTTGCTTTCTTTTGGGAGATGTCTGTTTGATTTTCATACTATTGTTTCTCTTTTAATCTGGATTCAATCTGTACTGTTGGTTTTACTTTTGTTTGCCCTTTAAATGTTTTTCTTTATCATTAATTTTGCCAAAAACGTTTTATTTAGTTTTTCTGTGGCAATCAGCTGCTTAATGTTGGCAATATCATTTATATGCTTCCAAAAGCTGAGATTAAACTTCTTGTAGCTTTTATATTTTTGACACTATTAACACTTGTAATGAGACTGGTTTTGTGTTTTTGTAATTTAAACTGGAAGGAAGAAGACATTTGTATAGATGCACTAACACAAGCTGAAGGACACCTGTGACTCCTGAAGTCGTGCAGGAGGAGAGTTAAACGCTACGAGCCATTAGCCAGAAGGACCTGAGCTCACTGGAGCCGTTCAGACGTCTGCTTCTGTGGAGATAATCCGGTTTGGATCACGGTGGAAGCTGCTTCTATATAATGTGATAGAAATACACTCGGTGCCTTTTTTACTGAAGAAGTAAACAATTAAAATGGGTAAAGAATGAATGTAGTCTGCTCTGTTGCATGCATGTCCTGTCACTTTGTCGTGAATGTCATGTGACCTCATTCGATGCGCCGGACTGGAGGTTTCTGATCAATAAATGGATTGAAATGGCAGCAGAAGCAGTTGATGGCCTTCACATGTAACAGGAACCACAGACGAGCTGCGAGCCCGCCAGAGTCTGGCAGGAAGGCAGCGCGGGTCAGGAATGTCATACAGGAAGTGGTCTAGAATTAGACTTCCTGTTGGTGCCTTGGCGGCTCTGGGTGGAGGCGCTGATGGTGTTGCAGCTCCAGGTGATGGCGCGTCAGGGCAGACATGTTTCCTGTCACATCTCCATTTGAACCTCAATCTGAGCTCCTTCTTAGCGTCATGGTCGTCTTCATCTGCACGTTTGTGGCTCTGCAGTGAAGGTCAGCAGGTCGCCGTCCTCTGGGGGGCAACGACCTCTGCGCTGACTTTCACATCGCCGGGAGCGGCTGGCAACATGGTGGCTGCCTGGTGCCAGACGCCGTCTCCGACTCGTGAGCTCATCCTGCAGGACGGCAGGTTGTTGCCCAGCAGAGGGACGAGAGGACGGCTCCGCCTGACAGGAAGTCATCCTGCACGACATCCTCCGCTCCCGACGCGGCGCTGAAGAGGTTCCTGTGCGGTGGGCGACCTTGTGACCATTCGAAGGGCGTCCACCTTGGAAGGAGGCAGGTTCAAACCTTTTGAGTCCGTCCGTTGGTAACGAAGCCTTGTCCTGTCACCGAGGATTTAATGGAAAAGTTATGAGCTTCATGCCTGAACCTGCTCGGATTGGGCATGCTGGCAATTCAGATTTGCATAAATTCACCCCTAAGACATGTGACGTGTTTAAAAAAAAATAATTTAATCAGCGACCACCGATCAGGTCTGAAGTCTGAGTAGGAAAAGACAACAGCCCGGCTCTCTCTCAACATTAACAACCCATGATTGACAGGTTGTCTAACAGCTGTTTTCATATTTTATAATGAAAAACTGGTGAAATTAGATGTGAAGCTCTGCAGCTCTGCAGCTGCTCTGTGGAGCGTTTTAGCTTCTTTCAGTTTGTCTCTGCATGTTTTGATGCTCCATCGCTGCTCTAGAGATGAAGCCAGAGGGAGGAGCTGAGAGAAGCAGCTCCACCAGAAGACCTCCACGCCTGACTGAGCTGGAGACTAAATAACAGAACAGTTTGTTTTTCCAAATGTTATCACACACACACACACACACACACACAGCTTGCATAAGAGACATCTGAAGTGCATCTTGGGAAGGCGGTGCTGCTGTCCAGCAGCTCTTGGCTCGCTCCTCGCTGCCTTCTGAAGAGCTCCGGGAAGCTTGGAGGCTTCCCGGAGCTCTTCAGCTTCCTGCCACGCGGCCGTCGCTGCTGGACAGCAGCAGAGGGTCAGAGGGTCGATGACACGATGGGTTCAGCAGCAGCTGCAGAGGGTCATGGGGTCAGAGGCGACCTCGTCGCTGCGAGGCTCTGATCCTGTGGAGTTGCTTCTGACGGAGCGGCGGCTCCATTAGTCGCTGGCTCCTCGGTGTCTTCTCCGCTGGCTTCCAGGCTGATGAGCTGTGCATTATTCAATGTGTCTTCCCGTTACTGTTTGATTGTTTCCCTTTACGAGTGAAGAGCGCTCCATGTCCACTTAACCTCTGACCCGTCTGCTCGTCTTCGTTTCCCTCGTGATCGTCTTCTTCTTCAGCAGTGACCGGTCTGCTGTCGACTCACAGCAACGGCACGCTGTTTTACAGCTGTAGCATGCTCACTCGTGAGCTGAAGCTTTGTGCTAAGCTAACTTAGCGACACGCTGTCCATCTTCTCGTCTCACTTTTTAGCAATAAAAGTAAATTTAAAGTGTTTCCCCGTCTATTGCTGCTCAACTCAAACGTGGACTCGACCCCTCGGCCTCCTCTGCGGAGCTTTGGACCACATCGCATGGCCTTCACCATGTCATCTGTAATCTTCTTCTCAACAGGCCTCTGAATCCCCCCCTTACCCCCCCCCCCTTACCCCCCCCCTCCTTTACCTCCCCCCCCCCCCCTCCAGCATTATCCTCTTTCCTCCCTCTGCTCCCTCCCTTTCCTGCCGGCCTCTCAGCAGAGGATGTGTGTCTGGGCGAGAGAGAGAGAGGGTGTGTGTGTGTGTGTGTGTGTGTGTGTGTGAGGGGAAAGCGGTCAGTAGAATGGATGTGTGTTCTCTCTCCTCTTCCTCGTCTCAGTCGCGTCCCTCTTCACCCTCTGCAGCGTTGCATCCTGGGTAGCCTCAGTGCCCTCAGGGGTAAAGGAGCGTCGTCGGGCCGCTGGACACCAAACTCCAATGTCTGCCGGGGATCAGAAGGGTGGAGCGGAGCAAGGTAACGACACACACACACACACACACACACACACACACACACACACACACACACACACACACACACACACACACACTCTGTTTGCCAGCTGACCACATTGCTTAAAGGCCAACGCCCACTTCTTCTAAACTCTCAGTAGCAGAGACAAAACGAAGCGCTGGGTGTCTTTGAGAGACTGTTGAACATTAAAATAAATCATTCAACGTTTAGGGTGGTGCGTCACTTTGTGGGCGGGGCCTGTGGGTTGGCCCGGCGGTGCTGCTCCTCCTCCGGGTCCGACAGGAGCGTGTCGTCAGTGTGTTGATGGAAACAGCTTCACATGGTCATCAGCTTCTGGCCGCATGTTGATATGAAACACTTGTTCTGGAGCTGTCAATCACAGGATGACTCCGCCCACTCGTCCTGTGATTGACAGAGGACTGAATAAGACTCATGGCCACTGATTGAAGACGTGTCCTGTAACGTTTCAAAGCTTCAAACCTTGTTCTCTTCAAGCTGAATGATGTTTCAGAACCTGTGTGACCGCTTGAGCTCATCTCCTGGTGCAACATCCAGTACGCTTCAGTACGCTTCAGTATGTTTCAGTACGCTTCAGTATGTTTCAGTACGCTTCAGTATGTTTCAGTACGCTTCAGTATGTTTCAGTACGCTTCAGTATGTTTCAGTACGCTTCAGTATGTTTCAGTACGCTTCAGTATGTTTCAGTACGCTTCAGTATGTTTCAGTACGCTTCAGTATGTTTCAGTACGCTTCAGTATGTTTCAGTACGCTTCAGTACGCTTAGTACGCTTCAGTATGTTTAGTACGCTTCAGTATGTTTAGTACGCTTCAGTACGCTTAGTACGCTTCAGTATGTTTAGTACGCTTCAGTATGTTTCAGTACGCTTCAGTATGTTTAGTACGCTTCAGTACGTTTAGTACGCTTCAGTATGTTTAATATGTTTCAGTATGTTTAATATGTTTCAGTATGTTTAATATGTTTCAGTATGTTTAATATGTTTCAATACGCTTCAGTATGTTTAGTATGTTTAGTACGCTTCAGTACGTTTAGTATGTTTCAGTAAGTTCATATACATTTTATTCCCTCTGTGTGTTTAATATTCTTACTGGTAATTCACTTTGTTTCATTACCGTTCTACAGTTTACATTACTTGTGTTAGTGTTGTGTTAGTGTTGTGTTAGTGTTGTGTAGTGTTTGTGTTGTGTTGGTGTGTTGTGTGGTGTTGTGTTGGTGTTGTGTAGTGTGGTGTTGTATTGGTGTAGTGTTGTGTTGGTGTAGTGTTTGTGTAGTGTTGGTGTGGTGTTGTGTTGGTGTGGTGTAGTGTAGTGTTGTGTTGGTGTAGTGTCTGTGTAGTGTTGTGTTGTGTTGGTGTGGTGTTGTTGTGTTGGTGTTGGTGTTTGTGTTGTGTTGTGTTGGTGTGGTGTTGTTGTGTTGGTGTTTGTGTTGTGTAGTGTTGTGTTGGTGTGGTGTTGTGTAGTGTTGTTGTGTTGGTGTTGTGTTGATGTAGTGTTGTTGTGTTGGTGTTGTGTTTGTGTAGTGTTGTGTTGTGTTGATGTAGTGTTGTTGTGTTGGTGTTGTGTTTGTGTAGTGTTGTGTTGTGTTGGTGTGGTGTTGTTGTGTTGGTGTTGTGTTGGTGTGGTGTTGTTGTGTTGGTGTTGTGTTGTGTAGTGTTGTGTTGGTGTTGTGTTGTGTAGTGTTTGTGTAGTGTAGTGTTGTGTTGGTGTGGTGTTGTTGTGTTGGTGTAGTGTTTGTGTAGTGTTGTGTTGGTGTTGTGTTGTGTTGGTGTTGTGTTGTGTAGTGTTTGTGTAGTGTTGGTGTGGTACAGTGTCCATCACTGCGTCCTCTGAGACAGAGACGGTCTCTTTGGGAAGTCGAGGCGTCTGAACGTCGACACAAACTCTCAGACTTGTGTTGACCTTCACGTGCACACGCTGGGTTCATGCGTGTTGTTATCGCAACACAACCGACAACGCTTCGCCCTGAAAGTGACGTTGGTGGCACATAACTCTGCTGGGTTGGTGATCAGTAGCTGATTCGGTTGTGTGCTAGCTTTAGCTAACTGGAAGACCTCACCTGAGCGTCAGAATACAACTAAGACTTTACTTTCATATTACAGTAACTTCTCTTTTACACTTTTCCATGACCCTTATATTCATTCTTAGAAAGAACTGTGCGTGCTGTAATGAAGGGGGATGTGTGTATGCTAACTAGCCTAAAGCAACTAAATATAGCTGCTGATTTTATTTAAATGTCATCAAGCGTTCCAAGTTTAATAATTTATCTTCTTTTCTCTAATCCCTTGTGTTTGTCAGTGGGATTTATTTTAATTTAACTTTAAAGCCCTTTTTGTGGAATCTGATCATTTCTGACATTTGCGACTCTGTGGCTGTAGCGACTTTCATGCTACAGTGGTAGCATGAAAAGAAAAGGATACGCCACCAGAAAATGTTTGCACATCAAATAAAATCCACTCGTTGGGCTCTAAAGGAGGACTCCATTGTTGTGTCGTTGCACTCACACACGACTGTCTAAGCCGTATAGAGGCAATTGCCTCTATACGGCTCTCAACATGGCGACCGCTGAGCCGGGGGCAAGCAGTCGCCTTTCATTACCCACAAAGCAACTTTCACCGCCAACCGTTGGGTTGGACATGAGGGTGTGCTACGATCGTAGCGGCTAATGTAGCGGCTAATGTAGCACCAAGCTGGTTTGAGGCTGTAAGCTCACATGTTTGTAACTCGACACTGACCGCTGTGCACCTGAGCCGCTGTGCACCTGTTGTGCTACTTGTGGTTGTCTCCACCAAACATGGACCCTGCAGTCTGTCACATGTCTGTGGGCTGCAGAAACACGCGTGTGATTCTTCCCCTGTACTGTATCTTCCTGTCAGACGCCGTGCCGCTGGCGAAGGTGTGGCCGGAGGCGGAGCGGGCCGAGTGTTTGGCCCGCGGCGCCGCCCTGAAGTGGGCGTCGGTTGTTTTCTGTCGGCCGGAGCACCTGGAGAGACTGAGCCAATACAGGAAGAGGGAGAGTCAGAGGACTTCCTCCATACACACCCGCCTCAAGGTACACACACACGCCAACACACCACGACACACCAGGACACGCCACCAGGACACACCAACACACCAGGACACGCCAAGACACACCAACACACCATGACACACCACCAGGACACGCCAACACATCACGACACACCAACACACTATTACACGCCAACACACCATGACACGCCACCAGGACACACCAACACACCAGGACACACCAAGACACATCAAGACACAACAACACACCATGACACGCCAACACACCACCATGACACACCAACACACCATGACACACCAACAGGACACGCCAACACACCATGACACGCCAACACACCACCATGACACACCAACACACCATGACACACCAACAGGACACGCCAACACACCATGACACACCAACACACCACCATGACACACCAACACACCATGACACACCAACACACTATTACACGCCAACACACCATGACACGCCACCAGGACACACCAACACACCAGGACACACCAAGACACATCAAGACACAACAACACACCATGACACGCCAACACACCACCATGACACACCAACACACCATGACACACCAACAGGACACGCCAACACACCATGACACGCCAACACACCACCATGACACACCAACACACCATGACACACCAACAGGACACGCCAACACACCATGACACACCAACACACCACCATGACACACCAACACACCATGACACAACCTGACCTCGGTTCATTCATGAGGTCGTTGCAGCTGCTCAGCAGGCGCTGCTGCCGTCTCCGTGGCGCTGTGCTGACGGTGCCGCTTCCCTTCCAGTCCATGATCCAGTCCTACCTGGAGGGCGTGGGCTGGGGCCTGGAGCAGCTCCGGGAGGCCCGGCTGGAGCTGCGGGAGGCGTCGCTCACCGTGAAGAAAGCGGCGCTGGAGTGCAGCCGCAACGCAGAGACGGTGAAGTCCCTGGAGAGGCTGAGAGACGTGTCCGTCAGCCACCGGCAGCTGCTCGCCGCCGTCAGCAACCTGCCGCGCCTCTACTCAGGTGAGCCGCTGCACAGAGACGCCGTTTACAGGCGTGGATCACCCTGGTCACACGCATTGGATCACCCTGGTCACACGCATTGGATCACCCTGGTCACATGCATTGGATCACCCTGGTCACACGCATTGGATCACCCTGGTCACGCGCATTGGATCACCCTGGTCACACGCATTGGATCACCCTGGTCACACGCATTGGATCACCCTGGTCACATGCATTGGATCACCCTGGTCACATGCATTGGATCACCCTGGTCACATGCATTGGATCACCCTGGTCACATGCATTGGATCACCCTGGTCACACGCATTGGATCACCCTGGTCACATGCATTGGATCACCCTGGTCACATGCATTGGATCACCCTGGTCACATGCATTGGATCACCCTGGTCACATGCATTGGATCACCCTGGTCACATGCATTGGATCACCCTGGTCACACGCATTGGTTGTTTTGTGGGCTGCTGATTTTGAAGGCTGGAATTTGGTCGTCGCCATCTTTGAGGTTTTCTCACAGAAATGACACGAGAACCAGAAGCCATGCAGACATTTTTAGGTGGCGACTAACGTTCATAAAGTGTCTTTTCACTTCAATGGAGTGGTCACAACCTGTCAATCACCTGGTAGCCCCGCCCCTAAAGCGTCCCGTGCTTCCTGGTCTGTTTGACTCTAACAGACCATAAAGTACTAAATGAACATCATGCTGTATAGAAGAAGACTAGAAACTAGAGATTAAGACATAAACTCATGTTTACAATGTTTACTGAGGGAATACATCAAGAGAGAAGTAGAGTCACTTATATAGACTTCTATACAACCAGAGGAGTCGCCCCCTGGTGGTCAGGAGAGAGAATGCAGCTTCAACACATGAAGCATAGACTTCTATACAACCAGAGGAGTCGCCCCCTGGTGGTCAGGAGAGAGAATGCAGCTTTAACACATGAAGCATAGACTTCTATACAACCAGAGGAGTCACCCCCTGGTGGTCAGGAGAGAGAATGCAGCTTTAACACATGAAGCATAGACTTCTATACAACCAGAGGAGTCGCCCCCTGGTGGTCAGGAGAGAGAATGCAGCTTTAACACATGAAGCATAGACTTCTATACAACCAGAGGAGTCGCCCCCTGGTGGTCAGGAGAGAGAATGCAGCTTTAACACATGAAGCATAGACTTCTATACAACCAGAGGAGTCGCCCCCTGGTGGTCAGGAGAGAGAATGCAGCTTTAACACATGAAGCATAGACTTCTATACAACCAGAGGAGTCGCCCCCTGGTGGTCAGGAGAGAGAATGCAGCTTTAACACATGAAGCATAGACTTCTATACAACCAGAGGAGTTGCACCCTGACCCCCCCCCCCTCCTCTTGCCCTGCAGTGCGCAGCATGGTGCTGGAGACGGAGCGTCTGGTGGAGTCCCGCCGGCTCCTGGAGGCTCACGCCCGCCTGATGGATCTGGAGCGCTGGCAGGACGACATCCTGTGGCAGCTCCAGGGGGCAGCTGGGACGGCAGCTGGGACGGCAGCTGGGACGGCAGCTGGGACGGCAGCGCTCAGCGCAGAGGACCAGGAGCTCGTGGACGAATACTTCTCTGGTGTCGGGCGGCTGGTGGACGCCCTGGGTGAGGACTCAGGCTACAGGGACGTCGCTTTAATGAATCGCTAAACGTGTATTTGTATTATATTCCTTTTATCAACAGAGTCCATCAGGACCTAAGACTCTGCTCTTTCTTGATTTTGACTTATTTCATTTTGACCCTTTTTCAAATCTGAATTTTTGTATTTGACAAGCTTGTCTAATTTGGATAATTCTGAACAAAGTGTTGTTTTCTTTCACTTCAGTGAGGTAGCATACTCGGTAGCCTGTGAGAAGATGGTGTTGCTTCATCATTGTGAATGTTTCACTCATTGTGCAGCAGCTCCTTTGGTTTCTCTCCACATGGCTACACAAGAGTTTATAAAGATGACGATCGTTCAGCCTTCTCATTCAAATCTAAATCATGAGAGTAAATCCAGACAGATCACCTGCAAAGATCTGCTAGCTTCAGGAAAAGTTAAAGCGTTCTTTCTTTTTGGCCACTTGGGGGCAGCAGAACGAGCTCATCGCTCACCGCTGACATAGTTTCACCTCGTGTTAGTAAACTGGTAGAGACATCAGGAGTGGAGTGACGCCTCCCTCCACCTGCAGGTAAGGAGCTGTGGGCGGTGGTGAGCAGCGCTCTGGCTCTGGCCCGACAGAACCCCACGCCGTTCGTGTCGGCGGTGAGGATCGTGGAGCGGGAGGAAGCGCTGGACCGAGCGCTGCTGGAGGAGCGAGGCGCGACCAGAGGGACCAGCAGGCCTCTTCCTCCGGGACGACCTCGCTGCTGGAGGGCCTGCTTCTTCCAGGTCGGGCCTGCTCATCCAAACAATACCAAGTTCATCCTGTTTATACGTTTTACCTTCTGAAAACTTTGTGTGAAAATCCTCCCGCTCCCATTTTAATACCCAGCATGCCCCATTCAGACAATCTTTTGGCTTAAAATACTGAATTTCTCAATTTTTTGAACCCAACAACACAGTTTCTTGACTGAAGCTCCTTCCTAACAGGACAAGTCTTTGTTTTATTGTGATTGTTGTTGCAGGTTCTGATTCTTTAGGTCCTAATCTTTCCATAAAGGTGTCTTATTGACGCTCCAGGAGGCTTTTTGGGGACTCTGGCTCATATCATGCTGGATGTTCATAGTTACCATCAACATATCTTTTAAAAGGGATTTTTTTTCCAGAACATTTCTGAACAAATACAAACACTAAACACAGGTATCTGTTCCTACGAGGACTCAAACAGGGAAAAGAGGTCTAACAGCGGTCTGGAGACCACGTCGCCTCCACAGTTTCCAGGTTTCCGGGTTAACTGCATGTTTTGTCCCTCAGGTGCTGGAGGAGGCGGTGTCGGCGCGGTTTCGCAGCGTTTCCTACCTGCACACGCGCGGCCCGGGGCTAGCGGGCCACCTGTCCGCCCTGCAGCACGCCGTCATGGCCGACCTGGCCACCGTGCGCCTCCTGCTGGAGCACTGCGTCCCGCCGCACTACCGGCTGACGGCCGCCTACCTGAGGGCCGGCCACCGCTGCTTACACGCTCACCTGGCGCAGGTCAGTGACGGAGAGCAGCCGCCTTCAATCAGAATCATGCGGACTACAAGTCTCCCAACAGCTGCAGAGACCTTGTTCCTTGTTTCCACGATCATAGTTCACATATCTTATGATACAGACCGCAACACGTCTTTAGGGGATTGTCACAAGTCCATGAGCATCTCCTCTGTGGCCGACTGCAGCGTGTGCGTTCATCTTTGTCATCACCTGTGTGACCATGTGGGTGCTGCTTGTGGTGCAGGTCAGCAGCTGGGACCTGGAGAGCGGGGAAATCTTTGCTGTGCTGAACTGGGTGCTCCACATCTACAGCAGGTGAGCGTCCACACCTGCAGACCGATCATTACTCACCCGTCTGTCTGTGTGTTTCTTAAAGCCCTTAAAGACGTCCTTCACATTCTGTTGCCTTCGCGTCTCAGACTGTAGATGTGTTGTCGCCCCGGCTCGTTGATTTTAGGATTTAATGTCTTTTCTGTTGGGAAATGGTTCATCTGCCAACTTCAGAAAGATGTTGCATCCTATAACCTGTAAATACTCTGGACCTCCTTTATCCTCCACTCATCCGCTCTGAGACGTACGCAGCTTGTTTGTACTTTGTCTGGCTGTATTTTATTTGTGTGTATGAAAGGTTTAAAGAGTGTGTTGTTGGTTTGCAGTCCGGACATGATGGGTCACCCAGAGCTGGTGAGCGACATGGAGAACGTGCAGCTCGGGCCTCTCATCTCGCCCGAGGGGCTGGAGCAGCTGCAGCACAAATACGTGCAGAGCGTTCGGGTGAGCCGACACGAGAGCGCTTTGTTCCATGTGGGCTGTCGTCAGGACGAAGGACGACACGCCGCCTCGAGTCTGCTCCTCAAACCTGTTGCATAGCATCTTAAATGTTGGCTACCTGTGAAGATCATTCAAATTCATATCGAGAAAGTGAAAGCTGTGAACATGTGAAAGTGCTGTTACCTGAGTGCATTCTGTGTGTGTGTGTGTGTGTGTGTGTGTGTGTGTGTGTGTGTGTGTGTGTGTGTGTGTGTGTGTGTGTGTGTGTGTGTGTAGAGGAACAGGTGCTGTTACCTGAGTGCATTCAGTGTGTGTGTGTGTGTGTGTGTGTGTGTGTGTGTGTAGAGGAACAGGTGCTGTTACCTGAGTGCATTCAGTGTGTGTGTGTGTGTGTGTGTGTGTGTGTAGAGGAACAGGTGCTGTTACCTGAGTGCATTCAGTGTGTGTGTGTGTGTGTGTGTAGAGGAACAGGTGCTGTTACCTGAGTGCATTCAGTGTGTGTGTGTGTGTGTAGAGGAACAGGTGCTGTTACCTGAGTGCATTCAGTGTGTGTCTGTGTGTGTGTGTGTGTAGAGGAACAGGTGCTGTTACCTGAGTGCATTCAGTGTGTGTCTGTGTGTGTGTGTGTGTGTGTGTGTAGAGGAACAGGTGCTGTTACCTGAGTGCATTCAGTGTGTGTCTGTGTGCAGAAGAGCGTCTCTGAGTGGATGCACAAAGCGCTGCAGGTGGAGCTGCAGGACTGGCAGAGAGACCAGGAGCCCGACACCGACCATGAAGGATTCTACCACACCAGCCTGCCCACTATCATCACACAGGTACACACACACACACACACACACACACCTCGTGTCCTGGTTCTGGTTCTGGAGCTGCTGTGTGTGGAACACAACTCTTTGTGGCAAAGTGTCTATTGGCCCACACGAGGTGTGTCCTCTGGTCTGTCGCCCCCTGCTGGTCAGGAGAGGACGTCTGAAGACTCTTCTGCTCCGGCGTCACTCGGTCTGAAAATGTCTCGTTAAAAAGACTGTTTAATATTTCTGTAAAGGCTAATTAATGGTGTGATAAACTGACGGAGAGTCCACTCAGTCGCTAACATGGAATCCAGTTTCATCAGTTCTCATCATGAAAGATGTTTCATGGAGAAGTCGTACAGGCTGCTGGTCCTTCACATCAAAAGAGAGCTAGCTACTAGCGTGTGTCGTACCAGCTGTCACCACGTGAAATGTCCTGGACAGGATCTCTAGAGGAAGAGTCCTGTGTGAGAACACGACCTGCAGCTTGCACTGAAGGGTGAACTCTCCTGTTGAAAGCTCCTGAAGCAATGCAACCACCTGGAAGCAATGCAACCACCTGGAAGCAATGCAACCACCTGGAAGCAATGCAACCACCTGGAAGCAATGCAACCACCTGGAAGCAATGCAACCACCTGGAAGCAATGCAACCACCCTTCAGCGTCATGGTGTCACATTGCCTCACGTTGGTGCAGCAGTGGCTCAGGTCATACCGTGGATCTGATGAGGATCTGCTTTGGTGAACTGTGCAGATGCTGGAGGAGAACGCCCGGGTGGCCCGGATGATCGGAGAGTCTCTGCGAGACCAGACGATCCAGATGGGACTGTACGAGATGGAGAACCTTCTGAACAGGTGGGCGTCGACGCAGCCGCTCAGCCTTTTCCCTCCAGGACGTCCTACAGGCTGTGAAGCCTCCACGCTCACCCTGTCATTCACCCTTTCATTCCTTCACGTCACAGGTTTCGAGAAGCTCTGGTGGACTTTGGGAAGGAGCATCGCAGGGACCCGAGCAACATGAAAAACAAGTTCTACCTCCACTACCTGCTGGCCTCCATCAGCAACTGCATCGTCCTCAAGTGAGCCCACGCTTTGCTCCACATGGTGGGACTCGGAGCAGGTTCATGGACTCACTTTGAGTCCACGCTCTCGAAGAGGAGGCTCAGTCTCCCTGAGGTTCAGGCCCAAATGTCGTACAACAAATAGATATTGTAAAAGTTATCGATCATCATGTCCATGCATCATGTATTTAGATGATTAAATGGTTGGTTGTTGGTTTTATAATTAGATATGTCTATGGGTCACAACACAGACACACAAGCCTGACTCGAGCCTCGCTGTCCTCTGTGCTCGAGACAGGAAGTCCACAGAGAGTCTGCAGAAGCAGCAGTCGTGCCGCTCGGCGGGACAGTTCTCTCGGACTCCTCCCAACCCGCTGGCGGCTCTGGACCGGGCGGTGAGGCGGGCGTGTCGCCTGGTGATGGACCAGCTGCTGCAGGAGCTGCAGCCCCTCCTGCCGGGCCTGCTGACCCGACCCTGGCTGGTCCAGGGAGACCCCACCCCCAAGCTCTGCCGCGTCCTGGAGCGCCACCTGGAGCTGCACGGCCGCGTGCGACCGCCCTGCAGACAGGTCGGTGCTGCACCACCAGGGGGCGACTCCTCTGGTTGCATAGAAGTCTATGCTTCATGTGTTAAAGCTGCATTCTCTCTCCTGACCACCAGGGGGCGACTCCTCTGGTTGTATAGAAGTCTATGCTTTATGTGTTAAAGCTGCATTCTCTCTCCTGACCACCAGGGGGCGACTCCTCTGGTTGTATAGAAGTCTATGCTTCATGTGTTAAAGCTGCATTCTCTCTCCTGACCACCAGGGGGCGACTCCTCTGGTTGTATAGAAGTCTATGCTTCATGTGTTAATGCTGCATTCTCTCTCCTGACCACCAGGGGGCGACTCCTCTGGTTGTATAGAAGTCTATGGCCTGATCAAACATTTAAAATTTAGTTATTGAAGCTGATGGAATAAAAGGGTAATATAGTTAATATCTCATGAGGCAAAAGCCTGGAAGACTCAAATCAGGGAATAAAAATATAAAATAAATACCCACAAAGTCTACACAACATTCTCTGACGTTGTCACGTGATATGTTCCCACTCGTATTGACACAACGTGAAGCCGACAGCCGCTTACACGCAACCCTTCAGGTCCCTGAGGGTTCAGGGTTTAAGGGGCTGTTGGGATTGGGCCTAAGATTAAAATGACTCTGCTTGTCTCTTGATTTATTCCCTCAGTAAACATGAGTTTATGTCTCAAGTCTTCTTCGATACAGACCATAAAGCAGGGCACGCTTTAGGGCGGGGCTACGAGGTGATTGACAGGTCACTGTGTTTCTACCACGGTGTCACTCCAACTCAGTCCAAAATAGTCACTTCCGTTCACTGGTTGCAAAAAACCAAGATGGCGACGACCAAAAGAACAAACTACAGGCTTCAAAACCAAAGTGCACCAACCAATGGGTGACGACTCCGCCCACCTCTCTGACCCGAGGCTGCGCAGGGTGCTGTGTCGCCGCCGGGCTCTGAAGCTGGTGCTGTGTGTGCAGCGCCTGCAGGAGGAGGCCCAGTGGCTGACGGCCGTGGAGTACGTCAGGGCGCTGATGCAGAGGAGGCTGGTGTGTCGCAGCGCCGAGGAGAGGAGGCAGCTGGCCCAGCAGATGGTTCAGGACGACCAGCGCTTCAGGGAGATCCTGCACGGCCTGGTGAGGACGAGACGCCTCAGTCTGTCGCCGTGCAGCACAGCTTTGCAGTGCCGTGAACCACAGACGGATTTAATGGAGAAATGCACTTTAATGCATAAATGCATTAAAGTTCAAGTTTATGCATAAGCATAAATACACTTTATGTGCATAGGAGCAGAAGTCATAGCAGCAGCATCCTGTATTTTTATCATCCTGCATTATTTTTGAGAACAAAATACTGTTTTTAACCATTTCTAAGATGAATAAAGGAGCCACTAACACTGAGTATAAAGACGTGTCTGCTGGTCCGTGTCCTGCAGGAGGGCGAGGGCTCGGCCCCTGAGGTGAATCCTCTGTCCTTGCTCTCCGTCCTTGCTGACTTCATCCGACTGAAGGACCCCGGCATGCTCACTCTGGAGGTTTCTGGACTCGCAGCCAAATACCCCGACATCGGGTAATCTGCCTTCCAGTGCTCCCTGCTTCTAGTCAACATTATGTCATATTAATAGAAAAATCTGATGTCCCATTTAAAAACAAGGAGCGTGTTGTGCCGCTTTGCTCTCTCCGTCAGGGAGGAGCATGTGTCCGTGCTGCTGGACATCCGGGGCGATGTGTCCCGGGACAACAGGGGGGCGGTGCTGGACCTGCTGGAGCAGAGCGCCCCGCCCCTGCCCGCGGGGTACCGGCCCATCTTCACCGACATCCTGGTGCCGCCCTCCGGCATGGCCTTCTGCCTGCCCAGCGCCAAGTGTGCGTGACGGCCCAGTGCCGCCATCGCCGCCTCCGTTTGTGTCCCGGTGAGGGAGATGAAGGGGGCGGGGCCTCCTGTAAGCCGACCCGCCAGAGGAAGCGGTCATCGTAAACAGAGACGGCGCTTTGAGAAGCTCCTCCTCCTCCGCCAGGTGATCGGTGGAAACGTCTGTCAAGCGTTTCTTCTCGGAGGAAGAGCCTTCAGCGGCGTTCTCTAAAGAGAAACTCTCCAGTTCTGATGTGCCGCTTCAGCTTCTGAGCTAACTTCCCTAGCCGCCGCCGCCGTCGTCACGGAGAACTAACAGTGGCCTCTACGCACCGTCACAGCTGACACCTAGCCACGCCCCCTAGCTGCATTAGCTCCTCCCACGATGAACATTATTCCATCCTGGTGGCGTTATGTTGCTGCTCCATAACTTAACACAATGACACCACCTGAAGAGATGAATTATGACTTTAATTACCTTAAACTCTATTAGTCCTGAACTTGTATGCTTTTATTTTGTACCATATCAACTTGTATTGCTGTTCATATCCGGTATTGTTAATCTGATTTTTCTAAATATTTATTGTATTTATGTATTTTCTGCCTCTTCCTTATGAGGAGTGTTTCCTGTTATTAAAGTATATTTATTTAGTTCTGGTTCAACCTCTAGATATCATAAACAGATGCTTCAATAAAAGCTTCGTCATGCTAACTTTCTGTTTTAAGTTCTGTGATGTTTTATGGAAACTCGTTCCGCCACAAAACTATGAGATGAAAATAAATAAAAAGTCAAAATATAATATGAAAAACTCATAATTCTGAGAAGTTATAATTTTGAGAAAATAAAACGTAAACCTTCCTGTTATCTGCGCTGTCTTCACAGGTCTGACCATGCTAACGATATGCTAACAGGAGCTAGCGGAACTTTAGCGCAACAAACTCTGTAAAGGCATGTTTGTTACACTCTTTGTGACTGATATCTGCCTCCTCATATGGAAGTATTTAATATAGACATATTTAATATAGAAGTATTTAATGTGGAAGTATTTAATATAGACATATTTAATATGGAAGTATTTAATATAGAAGTATTTAATGTGGAAGTATTTAATATAGACATATTTAATATGGAAGTATTTAATATAGAAGTATTTAATGTGGAAGTATTTAATATAGAAGTATTTAATGTGGAAGTATTTAATATAGAAGTATTTAATGTGGAAGTATTTAATATAGACATATTTAATATGGAAGTATTTAATATAGAAGTATTTAATGTGGAAGTATTTAATAGATATATTTAATGTGGAAGTATTTAATGTGGAAGTATTTAATATAGACATATTTAATATAGACATATTTAATATAATAAGAAACGAGGTAATGACGTCGTCAGCAACGCATTGAAGGAGCATTTCCAGACATTTTAATAAATCACAAACACATCTTAATGCAGTCTGTTATGACTCTTACAGACATATTTAATATGGAAGTATTTTGTAGTAAATTGAATTAACTTTCTCAAAAACAAATGTGACCCTGGAATATCTTTTTATGAAATTTATTTAATAAAATTATTAAACAAACTATTTATTAAACAAACTATTAATAATTCCATTAACTGAGCTCGTCCCCACAGATGAAAAAATGTTCCATTATTATTGAAATGGTTTCCTTTCCCCTCCGTCCTGCAGGGTGCCACCAGACAGGCTGGATGCCTTGGTACCTTGATGCCTTGGTACCCTGATGCCTTGGTACCTTGATGCCTTGGTACCTTGATGCCTTGGTACCTTGATGCCTTGGTACCCTGATGCCTTGGTACCTTGATGCCTTGGTACCTTGATGCCTTGGTACCTTGATGCCTTGGTACCTTGATGCCTTGGTACCTTGATGCCTTGGTACCCTGATGCCTTGGTACCTTGATGCCTTGGTACCCTGATGCCTTGGTACCTTGATGCCTTGGTACCTTGATGCCTTGGTACCCTGATGCCTTGGTACCTTGATGCCTTGGTACCCTGATGCCTTGAGTCCTTGGTGTCTTGATGCCTTAGGTTCTTGATGCCTTGGCACCGTGACAGAGATCAACGTGTTGTTGTTCCATCGCAGGTCAGACGAGGTCAAGATGAGCTGGACTCTGTTCTGGACTCTGTTCTGGACTCTGTTCTGGACTCTGTTCTGGACTCTAACGCTGAGAATAAAGCACGTGTGCCTCATTTCATTCAAGCGTCGTCATAGTATGAATCCTGAGTGAAGTCCTTCCGTCTCCAGCAGCAGCAGGTTGACAAGCGGACAGAGAGAAACACTCACATCGTTTCCAAAGGGCGTCAGTAGGTGGCGGTATTGCACCAATGAGATGGAGGCCAAGCGCCGCCAAACGACAAGAAGAAGGAAGCGCCAGAGTGTATGACGTCACGTTCAAAGATGGCGGCCTCCATCGGTGCAACGCTGCATCAGGAGTGAAAACTGTGGTTTAGACTCGCGTGCGGTGTCGTGGAGGCGGACCGGTTCACGGCCATGAAGACCTTCTGCGGAAGAGCCAACCCGAGCACCGGAGCCCTGGACTGGGTGGAGGAGAGCGAGGAGTACGACTACCACCAGGAGATAGCCAGGTGCCGCTAGCGTTAGCTTAGCTCCGAGCCAGCGACGCTAATGACGTCACGTTACAAGACGAGCACACTACCGTGTACTAGTACTAGTATTATACTGCGAATGAAGCACACTGTACTGTCAGCCTGTACTATGCTGATATGCTGTATTGTCTTTCCTCATCATGTACTATTGTATGTACTAGTATTCACACAACACTAAGTACCTTCACTTAACCATAGTACACATTCTAAGCTAAGCATCAACAACCTGTCTGAGTTTCATCAGTTTGTTTTGTTTTCCTCTAACAGCATCGTAGGCTAGTGATGATGATGATGATGATAATGATGATGATGATGATGATAATAATAAAGTCAGCAGGAGCAACAGCAACACGGTCCATCTGACTCTGAGTCCTGTTTATCTTCCAGGTCCTGCTATGCAGATATGCTCCATGACCATGACCGGGTGAGCGAATGACGTCATCACACAGGGCGCATCCACCTTTCCTTCACTTGTGTCCTTTCCTTGCATCTTAGTCCCTCCCACCAGAGATGCATGGAGAGACTATTTATACTATATATACAGTGAAAGGGGGTGGATCCAGTGAAAGGGGGCGGGCTTAGTGAAAGGGGGCGGGCTTAGTGAGAGGGGGCGGGCTTAGTGAAAGGGGGGGCGGATCCAGTGAGAGGGGGCGGGCTTAGTGAAAGGGGGGGCGGATCCAGTGAAAGGGGGCGGGTCCAGTGAGAGGGGGCGGGCTTAGTGAAAGGGGGGGCGGATCCAGTGAAAGGGGGCGGGTCCAGTGAGAGGGGGCGGGCTTAGTGAAAGGGGGGGCGGATCCAGTGAAAGGGGGCGGGCTTAGTGAGACTACTGTTGATGAGCTCTGTTTATCCTCTAATCATGATGTATTTTCTGGAACAAAAGAGGGAACACACACACACACACACACACACAGTTACATCTGCTGTGCAGCGCTCGTCTTGATGTGCTTTCTGCCTCCAGAACAAGAAGTACTACCGGGGCATCCGGGCCGCTGTGGCCAGAGTGCAGGCCCGCGGGGAGCGGGTGGTGGTCCTGGACATCGGGACGGGGACGGGCCTTCTGTCCATGATGGCCGTCACCGCTGGAGCCGACTTCTGCTACGCTGTGGAGGTACAGAGGCTGGTCCATGAGCTGGACCCGAATGCTCCGAGTTTGTCTTCAAGTGGTTTAATGCAGAACCGGGTTCAGGGGTGCAAACAGTCTTCCGTCGGTGCTGTGTGTTCGTCTCTGACATGAACGCTCGCCGCGCCCCCAGACCTCCTCAGGAGTTCCTCTTCTTCCTCTCAGGTCTTCAAGCCGATGGCCGAGGCGGCGCGGCGCATCGTGGAGAAGAACGGCTTCTCTGAGAAGATCAAGATCATCAACAAACACTCCACCGACGTCACCGTGGGGCCAGGTGACGCGCCGCCGCCGCTCTGTGCGACACACGGGCCTGTGTTTGTGTGTCACAACGGGGTGTGTGTGTCCGTGTCGATGAGACTTGTGTGTTTGTGAGCGCAGACGGAGACATGCAAACCAAAGCCAACGTCCTGATCACAGAGCTGTTCGACACGGAGCTGATCGGAGAAGGAGCGCTGCCCAGCTACGAGCACGCACACCGCTACCTGGTCCAGGTGAGGGGGTGTGTGCGTGTGTGTGCGTGTGTGTGTGTGTGTGTGTGTGTGTGTGTGTGTCGAAGCGACAGTCCAACGACATGAGCTCAGGATTTCTGTACAGTTGTGATGTCAAAACTGTACTATATATATATCCTGTAATTTCATATTTTTTTATAACAACTAGGGATTCCTTTGGGAAAAAGTTTCTAAAAATCTAATGTGACATTTCAAAGATGAGCTTGCATCAATATAACATTTCAGTTTCATGTTTAAAGAATCTAAATCTCCGTTTATTCCCCCGGGCAGGAAGTAACCATGGGTCAAGCTTTTCTGTTACTAAAGCGTTCAGTGAATACACACCGACAGGAGGAGTCAATGCATGAGCTCTTCTAACCCGCAGGCGCCCTGTGAGGCCGTCCCTCACCGGGCCACCGTCTACGCCCAGCTGGTGGAGTCGGAGCTGCTGTGGCGCTGGGCCCGGCTGCAGCCCGTGGCGGTGGAGGGCGCCCGCCTGGCCCCGCCCCCCGCTCTGGGTCTCTGCGCCGGCGCTCACTCCGTGTGTGACGTGCAGCTGAGCCAGGTGTCCCCCGGCAGCTTCACCGCGCTCGGCCCGCTCTGCACCATGTTCAGGTAGGAGAGAGGCCACGCCTCCCAGACGGCGTTCTCTCTGCATCGGCCTCCCCCCTGACCTCTGCCCCCCCCCCCCCCCCCCTCAGCGTGGACTTCAGTAAGCCGATGAGCAGCGCGTTCCAGTCCCACAGCTCCCAGTTCGAGGCTCGGGCCGGCGGCCGGGCCCAGGTGGTGCTGTCCTGGTGGGACCTGGACATGGACCCCGGCGGCAGCGTGGTGTGCTCCATGGCGCCCAGCTGGACGTACGCTCAGCCAGAGACGGCGCCGGTGAGTCACACCATCAGACCGAGTCAAACAAAGTGGACTCAAGGAGTTTAGCTCTGATGATGTTCTGTGAAACATGGGGAAGAACCACAAAAGACTTTTAAATGAGTCTTTGTAGATGTGAAGACTCAGCAGCAGGATTCAGATACAGATGAGATGGTGACCCCCCCCCCTCCCTCCCTCGCCGTGTGTTCCAGTGGCGTGACCACTGGATGCAGAGCGTGTACTTCCTGCCATCGGAGCGCCGGGTGTGTGAAGGAGAGTCTCTCCGTCTGACCGTCTGCCACGACGACTACAGCCTGTGGTACGGCCTGCGCTCGCCCAGGTAACGCTCGGAGGCTGGCGAGGAGCAGCGGGAGAGGCGGCGCTCGTTCTGCAGACGCTCACTGTTGTTTCTTCCAGCCAGCAGGACGCGCAGCCCGAGGCTCCGCCCCCTCGGCCCTGCTGCACCTGCCAGGCTCACCTGGTGTGGACGCGGCCGCGCTTCGGTGAACTCAACGACGGGCGGCGCACGGAGAGCTACGTCAGAGCGCTGCGCAGCGTGAGTGGAGCCGCCGGACGCCGCTGCTGCTGCTGCTGCTGCTGCTGCTGCTGCTGCTGTTGTTGTTGTTGTTGTTGTTATTGTCTGAACCGGCTGCTGCGTTCCCTCCAGGTCCTCACGGCGGACAGCGTCTGTCTGGGCGTCAGTGATGGAAGTCTGCTGCCAGTGTTCGCTCACATGATGGGAGCCAAGAAGGTGTGTGACGCCATGTAGCCATGTAGCCATGTAGCCATGTAGCCACATAGCCATGTAGCCACGTAGCCATGTAGCCGTGTAGCTCTGTAGCCATGTAGCCACGTAGCCATGTAGCCATGTAGCCACGTAGCCGTGTAGTCATGTAGCCACGTAGCCATGTAGCCGTGTAGCCATGTAGCCGTGTAGCCGTGTAGCCATGTAGCCATGTAGCCGTGTAGCCATGTAGCCACGTAGCCGTGTAGCCATGTAGCCATGTAGCCGTGTAGCCACATATCCATGTAGCCATGTAGCCACGTAGCCATGTAGCCATGTAGCCGTGTAGCCATGTAGCCGTGTAGCCATGTAGCCGCATAGCCATGTAGCCATGTAGCAGCGTAGCTGCGTAGCCATGTAGCCGCGTAGCCATGTAGCCATGTAGCCGTGTAGCCATGTAGCCATGTAGCCGTGTAGCCATGTAGCCGTGTAGCCATGTAGCCGCATAGCCATGTAGCCATGTAGCTGCGTAGCCATGTAGCCGCGTAGCCGTTCTCCCAGCAGCAGGCGGTTCTTGAGGTTGTGGTTCCTCTGCGCAGGTCTTCAGCCTGGAGAGCTCCAGGACGTCTCAGCAGGTCATCAAGCAGGTAAACCTCGTGACCTCTGAGAGCTTCGTTCTGCCGACGCACAAACTGACTCGTCGTCGCTCTGCAGGTGCTGGAGGCCAACTCCATGGAAGGAGGGGTGGAGCTGCTGGAGGTCCGGGCGGAGCAGCTGAGCAGTAAAGATCTCGGAGGAGAGCAGGTAGCTCCTGGAACGCCGTCCAGCTGCTCCATCATCTAATAACTCTGGGACACTATTTAATGCATTGTTATGCACAAAATGTTATATTTCATTCAGAAGTGTGATGTAGAACTAAAGTTTAAAAACATTTAGTTTGTAAACACTTTAAATAAATAAGGAGCTTTTTTTTTACACAGTTAAAATATTTATTGAAAAGTAGTCTTAGTCCCGCCCCCAATGCTCTCATTGGTTGAGGCGCGTGATGACGCCCATCCTCAGCCAGTCCTGACCAGCTTCCTGTGAACAGAGGTCAGAGGTCAGTCTGTCGGGTCAGAGGTCGACATGCGGCGCCAGGAGAGAGATTTTGGGGAAATCTTGCTCATATCAAGCTGAATGTTCATCGTTATGATTTTCTTTTTTTAAATATAACTTTTTCGCAAATAAGTTCTGAAAAAAATTGTATGAAATAACACAAGTATAAAAACTCATTTGGGGTTCATATGTATGGAAGCCCATTTCCACCACAAAAAAAGAAAAAAAGTCATAATGTGATAATAAAGTCCTAAATATGACTTTCTATCTCTTAATAATGGCTTTTAATCTCATAATTTGGACATTATCTCACGGCTTCTTCTTCTGTGGTGGGGAGGCTTCCAGACGTCCCCTCTGGGTCCAGAAGGTCTCTCCTCGGGGCTCAAAGGGTTAACTCTGAGCTCCTCGTCGGTCCGCTGGGCTTTTGTTGGAGTTCAAACCACCGGATGACGTTCAAAGCTCAAAGGTCCTGGAACAGGACTGCAGCTCCTCCTCTTCCTCCTCCTCTTCCTCCTGCAGGTGTCCGTGCTGATGGCCGAGCCCTTCTTCAGCTCCAGTCTGCTGCCGTGGCACTCGCTGTTCTTCTGGTACTGCCGCAGCGCGCTGGCCGGCGTCCTGCGGCCCGACGCCGCCATCCTGCCGCGCGCCGCCTCGCTGCACCTGCTGGCTGTGGAGTTCCAGGTGGGAGAGACGCCAACGCCCCTTTTTAATACATCTCACATTGAAAACCATCATTCTGTTTATCATCTTCCTGAGATGTTATCGTGGTGGAGCGATGGCTGTCGAAGGTGAAGGAGAGCCGTGTTGATGTGTCGTCCTCAGGACTTGTGGAGGATCAGAGCTCCGTGTGGGTCGTGTGAGGGCTTCAGCGTGTCGCCCATGGACGAGATGGTGCAGGTGAAACATCTGCTGATGCTCTGCTGGTCCTGATGAACACACTGGACATCACGCTGGATGTGAACGTGGAGACGTCTTCATCAGGAAAACCAGCAAATAGAATTCATCACAGACGCTTCATTCGTTTAACTTTGAGTCTTTAAGTTCAAAACACGACTGAGATGCTGTTCGTAGGATGAAAGTAAAGTATTGGAACAAGATGGAAGTCTCTTCCAAAAGTCACAGCTTGATTTTAAACGTTTGTTGGCGTACAAAAATGTTTTTACTGCGTCATGAAACTCTTCAGCGCTTCAGTTAAAAACCTGACGCTTCAAACCGTTTACGTCCATCAGCAGGAGCTGAGGATGAGGAGCTAAATGAAGTGTTAGTCTGTTAGAGACTTTAAATGAACCTGCTTAGCTTCATGTTTGTGTTTAGATGTTCGTGAACACTTTGAATGCCACAAGCTGAACTTTTGTGTTCATGTTTGACTCTCAGGAGACGTTTTCTATCCGGAGCTGAAGCTGTTTGGAGTTTGTTTAAATAATATTTCTCCTCCAGAAATCTCTGGATTTCCGTGAGGCCCGCGAGGCCGAGCCCCACCCGCTGTGGGAGTACCCGTGTCGCGCCCTGACGGCGCCCGCAGAGGTCATGACCTTCGACTTCACGCAGCGCGTCCCTCAACAGCCAATCAGCAGCCGGGGCTCGCTGCCGCTCATCAGGTACCGAGCGCCCCCACTAACCACGAAGCCGAGCGCGGCGCCGGCTCGCTCCGAGGCTCACGGTCCACTCGTCTGTTTCAGGCCCGGCCGTTGCCACGGCGTCGCGCTGTGGATGGAGTACCAGCTGATCGCCGACGTCACCGTCAGCGCCGGTCTGATCGGACCGGTCAGTGAGAAGGTACCAGTACTGCAGCGCCACGTGTCGCTATGGCACCTTCAGCAAACCGTGTGAAAATCCTCCCGCCGCCATTTTAAGTCCCAGCATGCCCCATTTACACCATCTTTTGGCATAAAATATGTAATCTTTCCATTTTTTGACAACACAGTCTCTTGACTGAAACTCCTTCCTAACAGGACAAGACTTTGTTTTATTGTGATTGTTGTTCAGGTTCTGATTCTTTAGGTCCTAATCTTTCCATAAAGGTCTTATTGACGCTCCAGGAGGCTTTTTGGGGAATCTGGCTCATATCATGCTGGATGTTCATAGTTATGATCAAAATATCTTCTTTTTTTGCAGACATATTTTTTTCCCAAGACTTTCCTGAACAAATACATAAAATAAACAAGTTTTGGCATTAATTTGGGTTCCTACAAGGACTCAAACAGGAAACGCTGTCTGGAGACAGCGATGGTTCTACAGGTGAACCACCGGGTCTCCGCCTCCTCACTGTGTTCTGTGTTGTCCTCACAGGGCGAGTGCGAGTGGAGTCGACACAGGAAACAGGGCGTGTACTTCCTCCGCTCGCCGTGGGAGAGCTCGGGCCGAGCCGCCGTGTCTTACAGCCTCACCTTCGAGCCGGCTCTGGGAGACATCAAGATGGACTTCAGCGTGGCGCCTCAGTGACGAGCGGCGGCTCTGCGGCTCGTTCTCCAGCTGAGGTTCGGCTGCACGCCGTCGTCGCTCTGAAACATGAACCCTGACGCGGGAGCGAGGAAAAGGTCCCGTGTGCCAGAACGTTCTCTACTGGCGCTCCGGTGTGAGCGGTGACGTCACTGTGACATCACTGTGACATCACTGCTGAGCCAACCTGACGTCACTGAGGACCGTTGTCACAGCGCTGCCTTTGTGTGTGTGTGTGTGTGTGTGTGTGTGTTCACACTATAAATATAAATAAAGGGCTTTCGTTAACAGAACTGCGGCTGAATTTATTGTGTTGGAATGAAAGTCACAAAGCAACTTGTTGTCTTGCCAAACTTTAACATACATAAATAATCATTACATGGACGGTTATGTATTTATTTTACTGGGTGAGATATGAAAACAAATGCATATCAGAGCTTTTTTTCATGGTAACGCACACGCACAATTTGCATCATTTATAAAAGGAGTCAAACACTTTTTCATTCAAATCTCACTTGATCATTTTCAGCCAGACTCCAGATGAAGCGGCTGTCAGGCGACATGACGTTCTGCTCCAGAGAGCGTCTGAGCGGACAAACGGCTGCAATGACTTCGGCTGGAAGAACAAATAAAGCAGCTTAAAACTTGCTGCTGCAGAGGAAATGATGTCATCGGGGTGAATGGGGGAGGAATGTAATGCGTTGAAGCAGGAGCGGGCGGCGTGGGTAGAATCCAGTGCTTCAAGCGTCCGTCAGCGTCTTCTTGTCCAGCACGATCTTCTCCCCCGGCTTGAAGGCCGGCGTCCCCATGTACGGGCAGCTGGCGCACCTGAAGGCATCGCCGAGGTAACACTGCCACGAGGAGAAACCATAGAAGTCATTGTTTCTCCTCCGATGGCAGGAGACGAGATGACAGAACAAAACTAAACACACTCACACTCCCGCAGGCCGACTTTGGTAGATTAGTCTTCTGTTTTCCTTCACTCTCCTGGTCCAGCTCCTCGGCGAGGCCACACGTGCTGCACAGACGTGCAACACCTTGAGCTTTACATGCTTTCTGAAGCAGAGATCAATGAACAAAACATAACGGACTCACCAGTTCTTGCATGCTTTCTTCTTGGTGGATCCTTCTCCACATGTGGCTTTGAGAGAAGCTGGGTCTGGCTTCTTCAAGTCCTCCTCATCCAGCAGGGCGTCAGAGTCCATCAGGTCCTACAGGGGAACCAAAAGGACGAGTAAGATCCAGTGATGATGGAGTACAGAGTACAGAGAGACTCTTACAGGGCCGGTGTGTTGCATCGTGTGGGATCTATAAAGTATGCAGGATGATGTTGGAAGAGGAGGAGTGGGCAACTCAGGCTGCAGCTTTGCACTAAATCCCACCTCACTGTCCATGACGAGTGACGTCAAGAGGAAACGTCTCCGTCCCTTCGGATCGGCACAAACTATTGAATGAAGCAACGGCCACCACTCACCACGTCATCATCGTCCATGTCGTTGGCTGACAGCGTCCACATCTTCACGGCGTTGGGGTCCAGAGCTGGTTTCTCTGCTGGAGGTCGTGTGAGAGAATATAAACATGCAGCTGAATGACGATGCATAACACAATAAAACACACATACTGACGTTAACAACAGCCAAGAATCAGATATCTTTTTCCATAGAAATGTGAATATTTGTTCAAATTAATGACCTTGAATACTTTTCATACGTTTGAAGCTCAGCACTGATTAAACTATCAATCCATTCCTCTTGTGACTCACTGGCTCGTGATATACAATAAATAAAGGATGATATCTGTAATCAGTTTCTGCATTTCAGGCTTGTGAGGCTATGAAATGATGT
>NW_027176218.1:22770315-22795315 GCF_023055335.1 Clinocottus analis | reverse complement strand
GAAATGTTATAATACAGAACGGAAATCAATCGGCACAATGTCTTCCACACGACGGAGCGATGCGGTTCATCTCTCACGTTGACTCGTTATCTCCGCACCAACGTCGGTGGCAGAGCCTCGGTTACAGACGGCGTTACCATTAAGCTAATCACCGCTAGCGCGGTTATTTAACGTGTGTTGTTGTCTTCATGTCTCAGAGAGGAAGAATGGCTGCTCGGTGCCGCACGCGCTCTTAAGCCGACAAATAAGTGACTACTCACGCCAAGTCGGTGTTCTCAATGATAAATTTGACATTTTCATCCGTCAGTTCTGTGATTTTCACCGTCGGCTGGTTAGCATACGGCATTATTAGAGTGAATTAAGCCCAAAAAATGTACGTTATTAAATCGTCCACACACTGAACTACCGCTGCTTCGAGTTGAAGGCCTCCGCGGAACTATTTACTACCCGCTGATTGGCCGGGAGATGTAAATACGAACGCTGATTGGTCACGATGATAGACTAAGGCGGGTCTTTATTTAATATCCGGGTCAAACAGCAGATGGAGGTCATTTTCAAAATAAGAGCGCTAAACAAATGTGGAAAATTTAGTATGCCTTACCGATGAGTTGTATATTTTTTATTAATTTAGAACAAATTAAAATTAAAGTGATGGTGCCAACTAATGCAACGCAGACGCCATCTCCAGTAGAGGCGATCTAATGGATGACTGAATTCATATTACCAGACAATAACAACAAACACATACATTAAATATACGATATATAACTGACTTTATTAAAGTTTTGATCAAACAAAAAAATGACAGATTGATGGTCATTATGTCCGAACGGAAAAAGAAAAGCTAAGCAGGAGATTGAACTCTTGGGAGAGTGAAACAACACGAGTCACCGGTCTGACCGGTGAGCAGGAAGAGGCTTCTCACTACGACTCCTTACACATAACGCTTTCCTCCTGCTGAATACAACCCATAACCCAATACTTTCAGTAATTCAGAAGTAAAAGCAAAAAGACAATTGATCTTCAGCTCTCGACACCAGCATGCAGTCGGGATCAGGAGTCAGAGATGTTTTCCCGTCATCGCCTCTGGTTCAGTCCCGTGAGGTTCTTCAGCTGGAAACACAAGACAAACATGACCGTACATTTAAATGTCTTTACATGCTGTTCAAACCGGCCAAACAATCAGCGTCGCCTCATTAAAGCGCACCAAACGTAGAACCCTTAATGCACGATTCAATTGCTAACGCCGTCATGAAGGAACATTTCAGATTAAGAGCGTAGACCAGACTGTGTGCATACATGTACAAAGGGGAGGAGAGGTTTGCTTGCTAATGCAGGTGCAGAGGTTTTGAAAACAAGAGGTCATATACTGTGAATGATGAACACGAGGTAAACACTCACTGTGACAGCAGCTCCCATGAGCCCTTGCACCACCGTCTCACCCGTCGCCTGCGCCTACAGAGTGAAGTGAAACACGTATGATTGAGGAACATGTGATTGTTTATTTGAAGCATCTTCACTGCATTTGGTCCCATATTCTGGCCCATCAGAGACGTGGGTATCCCTACACACAGTAACTATTACAAGGAGTCCTAAAGGGCAAATACAACGATTATCTTCAGATTTCTATTTCTATTTTGGGTTTTGAGAACATGTTTTCATGCTTTGATGTTCAAATAAATCTGTATTTTTCTCACACTGTATATACCTGCATTCACTCTCCTTCTGAAACATAATTAACACATTTCAACAAAGTTGAGTTGCTCGACAACAGCGTGGGTCCATGTTCACTTCCTGTCAGCTGATGTCATTCACATACACTGCAGGCAACAATACACTGGGATGTGTTGTATAGCTGTGACATCACAACCGTACAGAAACCCTGACGGCCCCTCTAATTGGCCCCTGGACCCTCTAATTGGCCCCTGCTTCACGCTGTAGGAGCACTCTACCTGCTTGGCGGTGGCGGCCATGTTGACGACATCCTGAATGCGGTTGTCGAGGAAGTTCCAGGTGTCCTGGAAGTCTGGGGAGGAGTCCTGCAGCATCACCAGCTCCGTGGTGTTGTAGATGCCCGTCAGCGCCGCCCGCTTGGTGTACCAGTTCATCTACGACAAGACGGCACGCGGCAGAAAAGTTAAAGTACACTTTGAACGAGGCCTCAATATCTTACATTACACAATGAATACATGACAGGATGCACTGGGTGACACAAGAAAACTGAATTACATTTCAATTAATTTAACTTTGATTAGCAAACAAATGAGTCGATTTATTCTCTGCAGTCTCAAATGTTTATCTTGTGATCTGAGATCTTTCTAGAAACTCAACGCTGCATTGGGGCTCGAGATATTTTGTCCCTCTGCGGTCGACTCACTGGAGGGATTAAATAGTTTTACACTGATTTGTTTGTCCAAATGAATCATTGATCCAATTCCAATACTACTTAACCCTAAAGTAACCTATTGATATTGTGATGTCTTAAGAAGAGCTGTTAATATTAATACACCTGTTAATATTCTATTTTAAAGGCATTTGTGTGTACTTGTAACAAGAGCTACAACCTGGGAGGTGGTCGGCCTGACATTGTGGGGGTGGTGATGGAAGGGGGACAGGAAGGTTTGAGGAGGAAGAGGAGGAAGAGGAGGAGGAGGAAGAGGAGGAGAAGGAGGAGGGGAAGAAGGGCATGGAGGGCGCTGGGCTCCACTCACGTCTGTGGAGCGGTCGCCAGCGTAGTACCACATGTCGTCCACCAGGTTGGAGAGGTGCTTCAGGCCGTCTGGGATGTTGTGAGGAAGCAGCAGGATGCTCATCGCCTGAGGGCAACGTCAACACATGAGCGTGCAGCAGCATCCTCCACCTCTCATCCCCTCGTGTTGGATCGTTATTTGGATTTTTTTTTAAACATTTTTTACACAGTCAATATTGCTGAAGTCAAATAAAATTTAAAATGTGTTTTCTAAAATTTAAAAAGGAGGCGAAGAAGGGAAAACCAGGTTTTTTTAAATATATTTTTTAAATGTATTATTATTTTTACTTCGCCAATTTTGACACAAAACATCCATCCGTCCGTCCCTCCTACCTGAGGCCAGGACTGGATGTAGGGGATGTGCATCCTCAGTCTGGTCTCCACAGCGTCTCTGAGGAAGTCAGCGGTCCTCTTGGCTCTGTAACACAGTCGTCATGGTCAAAGGCTTGAATCTGCAATTCAGCATTTGGAGCCCTACCTGTTTCTACAGCTTGTAGGAAATACAGACGTGTGTGTGTGTGTGTGTGTGTGTGTGTGTGTGTGTGTGTGTGTGTGTGTGTGTGTGTGTGTGTGTGTGTGTGTGTGTGTGTGTGTACTTACTCGGCCTGGCCCAGCTGGACCTGGTTGTGTTGCTCAGCCAGGATCTCCGTCAGCTGGGAGTTGCACTGAGCGATGAAGTGGAGGACCAAGTCTCCAGCGCCGTTATCGAACATCCCGGTCGAGGCAGAGGACAGGCCCAGTGTCTGCACACACACACACACACACACACACACACACACACACACACACACACACACACACACACACACACGGACATCATCTGTATTATAAAATTGAAACTTTTCCTTTCCCTTTACACTTATCTATATTTTATATATTTATATATTTATATTTAGTAACAATGACACCTTTGCTTGTTGTACGTTACTTCTTTTCTCTGACCGTTCTCACCTTTCAAGTGTTCGCAAAGCAGAAATAACAATAAAAACAGAACAAACCTTCCAGATTAAACAAACTGGGTTCCTTGATAGGCTGCAGCAGCAGTGGCTGTACCAGACACGTGGAACAAGAGATAACTGGGAGCACTGGTAATATTCAAGAGAGGCACTCGTGTGACTCGTAACGTCGCAGAGCGAATCGATCCCCTTCAGCGAGTCGAGTCCGTTCAGCAGAACCATCAGAACCTTCCTTTGCACCGCGGCTCACCTCGGCGGCGGCGGCGATGGCCTCGGTGGACCAGCCGTGCAGCGGGACGAAGTCCAGAGCGGCCGCCAGGACTCGAGCCTGCAGCTGCTCCTCCGTCTCGTATTCCTCGTCCTGCTCGCCGCCCTGGTCCTGGAAACTTCACACAGGACACAATGTCGAAAATAATAGTGATGTCACAATATTATCCCCATTATCATCTAATTGTGCTTAAAATTCCTCTAAAACGTACTTTTTTTTTGTGGTAAAAATAGACAAGCAAAAACACAAGATCCAAATACGTCTAATTACTAGTCAAAGTATTTCATAACACTTAAAATAAGACAGATAACTTCTCAGTGAAATACAGAGACTGTTTGTTTTCTGAGACAATACCTCTTGAAGTAAAACATTAAAATAATTACAGGCTAATTATGACACAACATTTTCCAATACTTGTAAAATATAGATAAAACAATGAGTTTTCCTCGCTAATTTCCAGATCTCTTTTATGAAAGGTTGAAATATTTCCATCTTTCAAGAAATCTTACATTTTATTATTACAAGAAAAAATATTTTTTTATTCAAGGGTCCCAAATAAAATTAATTTATAGAAAATACTAATGATAATATCAGTAACTAACATTTTTTTTATTAATAATTGAAATAAGACGTAAGGAAAATGACACTTTCACTTGTGAAACGTTGTTTGTTTGATCTGACCGTTCTCATCTTAAAGTTTCTGCAAAGCAGACAAAACAACGTGTGTGCGTCTGCTCCTTCTTAGATCGGGGTAGACAGATTTTCAAGATGTTTATGTGACGATCTTCACGATTATTTCATCCCTGCAACAAAAAAAGTTCAGCTCTAGCTGCCTCCGATGCCTCTTCCTCAGGATGTGAAGGTCTTTTACTGGGCTGACCTGGTGTTCGGCCTGGAGGCCTCCTCAGCTGCGGGGTCAGAGGTCGGGTCGCCCCGGGGGGCCTCCGCCCCGTCCTGTTCGTGGTGGGCCTGGTAGTGCTCGTGGTAGGACGAGGAAGAGGATGAAGGGGGTTTGTCAGATTTGGATTCATCCTGAAGCCTCAGCGCTGCTCGGTGGAAGCCTCGCAGGCCGCTGTGAGGGGTCGCTGCTGCTGGTGCACCGACCACTGAGGAGACAAACAGTGAGCAGCTGGATGAGCGCAGTCCAGTAAAGGCCTGTTGAAGATCCTCAGAGGACATCCTGACACTACAGTCAGGCCTCCGGTGGACACTAAACACTTTGATTATTGCTTATCAAATGTAATCAATCTGGTAATACCAGCACCATTTTTAAAAATGTGTATTATAATAATTACCTTAACAGGAGGAGATTATGCAATACAGGGCAATAGTATCTCAGTGCCAGCAACAAGTACCTGCTGTACTTTCAAACCAGAACCTCAGACGTCACTTCAGGTGAAGCTGACTTTGACGACAGTTTCAACGTGTTTCTCTATAATATTCATCAGCAGCATGCAAACCACCAATTTAACTGTTAATAGTGTAGTTTATATATAATGGCGCTGCCCGTTCTGCACGTCAAGATCCCCGCCTGTGACAGGTGACTTTGGCACGGACAGCTGGCGTCTAGCTCGGGTTAGTTTCCTCCTCCTGCAACACGTGACCCACAGAATGGCCGTTGGCTCCATGGCTAACTGCCCAGGCGGTCCGTCGTTAACACGGGACAGCGACACACAGCAGCCCCGGCTCACCTCTGCTCAGCCCCCGGAGTGCCCTTCCAGCCCGCAGACCTCTCAGCAGCGCCGCCATGTTTAGCTGCTGTTTTCTTTCAGGCGCGCTGCGTCACTTTAGCGCGACGCAGTGAAACGCTTTAAGGAGCCACGAGCGCGAGCATCCAGGAAGTGTCTTAACGCTCGACACGCCCCCTCGCCGTTCATCCGCTATTTGATTGGACGCTGCACTTAATCCTCTGTTAGGGTGCCGTTGGAGAGGAAACCTGCTCAGTGTCCGAGCCCCGTTTATGAGAAGGTACAGGTCAGGGTGTGAGGACATAGTTCATGGCGACTTACAAAAACATCAATCAGCTGAGGAAATTAAATGTTTTTCAATTGTTCAACGTTAACCACAACGCAGCCGGCAGTGAGAAGATGTTATTAAGTAATACTATGAACCAGGTTGTTGATATTGTTATTAAGTAATACTATGAACCAGGTTGTTGATATTGTTATTAAGTAATACTATGAACCAGGTTGTTGATATTGTTATTAAGTAATACTATGAACCAGGTTGTTGATATTGTTATTAAGTAATACTATGAACCAGGTTGCTGATATTGTTATTAAGTAATACTATGAACCAGGTTGTTGATATTGTTATTAAGTAATACTATGAACCAGGTTGTTGATATTGTTATTAAGTAATACTATGAACCAGGTTGTTGATATTGTTATTAAGTAATACTATGAACCAGGTTGTTGATATTGTTATTAAGTAATACTATGAACCAGGTTGTTTATGGCGACGACAACAACAAATACCTCAGTCTCTCTGCTCCTCCTGAGTTTCTCCCGTGACTGTGTCTGTTTGGGCTAATAGGTATTAGCGAATAGGTTGTATTTGGTATGCATTACATTGGAACAAATGAACTGGCCAACCCATCACACATTTGACCTTTGACCTTTGACCCTCTTGCTCACATTTCCCCTGCACAGAGGATAGTGGGTCAGAATAGTTGGACAAGCTTGCTGGCTTGAATCCTGAACAATGCGACCATCCGTAGGAAGACATCCAGGTATCTCTGGCCCACTGCGTTTAATCACACTGATCAAACAAGTTTGTTTTTTTTAATAATGTATAGAGTCTTTTTGACGCATGAGGAGGCCTCACAGCTGAAGAGACCCGTCTACCTTCACCCTATTATATATATATATATATATATATATATATATATATATATATATATATATATATAAAATTTATATATATATATATTTATATATATATATAAAATTTATATATATGTATATATATATATGTATATATATATATATATGTATATATATATATGTATATATAAATATGTATATATATATATGTATATATATATATATATATATATATATATATATATATATATATATATATATATATATATATATATATATACTGGAGCGCGTATTTGTCGTCGTCACCGCGAGCAAGAGGGTCAAAGTTCAAGGTTCCGTGTGATGAGGAAGTGGTCTGTCCTCATTGATGCATCAAGCTGCAGTCTGTCCTCATTAATGCATCAAGCTGCAGTCTGTCCTCATTGATGCATCAAGCTGCAGTCTGTCCTCATTGATGCATCAAGCTGCAGTCTGTCCTCATTGATGCATCAAGCTGCAGTCTGTCCTCATTGATGCATCAAGCTGCAGTCTGTCCTCATTGATGCATCAAGCTGCAGTCTGTCCTCATTGATGCATCAAGCTGCAGTCTGTCCTCATTAATGCATCAAGCTGCAGTCTGTCCTCATTAATGCATCAAGCTGCAGTCTGTCCTCATTAATGCATCAAGCTGCAGTCTGTCCTCATTGATGCATCAAGCTGCAGTCTGTCCTCATTAATGCATCAAGCTGCAGTCTGTCCTCATTAATGCATCATGAATGCGTCCTAGAAGTCCACAGGAAGAGTGAAGCATCTGGAACGCAGCCTAAGACTCATACGTGGGTAAGTTGTCCCGCCCCAACAGGTTCAACCAGATCAACAAAGTGGAGTGAAGAATAAAAACACTGTCAGGTCAGACTCTGTTGTCTTAGTGTATTTATTCCAGATAAACTCAACACAACATTTGCTGCAAAGCTTTCTGCTTGATCCTCTGGTCCCTACTAGTCTCCATATACAGGAACACAAGGGGACAAAGAGGGGCAGCATGGATCCTCTGAACCATCTGGTCTCCACTACAGAGTCCAGGCTGTTGTCAAAGACTCTTTACAAGTTGTCATGATTTGTCCACAGATGCTGGATTTGATCCTGAAAGACTCTTGTTGGAGCTGTGAGGAGGTTTCTGTGCACGATGACGTTTGATCCTGTGAACGCAGCTCAGACTGAGACTCGGTCCACCGGTCGGACTGCATACTTTGATGGTGACGTGAGGAACTCTGATGAAGGAAAAGAAGCTGCGTCGCTTCACTTCGTCTGATGCAAGTCGAAGTGAAGCAGGAAGCTCCTTTTCTCCACAGAGCTGCTGAGGACAGAAGAGAGCTGCACTCTGAGGAAGTCCACGGCTCAACGTTCAGTAAGTGCAGCTGTGATCGGTTGAAATGACGTTACTGATTGTTGTGACCGTGTGACTGTTTAAAGCTGCTGTCAAACACGTCAGCTGGGAAACAAGATGGCCGCCTGTGAGATTAACCAGAGAGAAGCTGCTGTTAGTTTGATTGTTGAAGTCCAGATGAAGTGTTGCTATAAATGATGACACTGTGATGAAGAAGAGGAGTTCAGGCTGATCTGGGGTCTGTCAGGGGAAGCTAGTAAAATGGTGAGCACTAGGACCCAGCAGGGACCAGAGAGCTCACCTGGGACCCGGCTCTTAAGCCATGACAAAGATGGAAGCCATGTTGTTTTAAAGGAAAAGGTAAAGTTATGTAAACCAGCGACAGGTTGAAGCAGGAGGTGAGCCATCAGAACATGGTGCTGGAGGAGCGGAGGTCCAGCCCAGAGCCTCACAGGTCTCAACCTGTTGGAAACTGTCTCCGGTTCGCCTCGTTCCACCAGAAGAAAGAGTTTTATAAACAGCACCTTGCATATCTCCACAAAGTTGATTAAATTAATTTAAATTACTAAAATACCGTAACCCCTATGAGATGAGAACTGTGCTTTAAAAAACAAATTAAAATAATCGTTAAGTTTCAGTATTTCTGTAAACTCCCTAACTTGCAGTACAAACCTCTGATTAGTGTTTCTACATCTACAAACAGCTTTTTCTTTTTTTCTCTCCGCGGGCGATTCAAAATCCTTGGCTCTCATTGGTCCGTCAGCGCTTGCTTAGCCTCATACAGCACATGAGGAAACAGCTGATCATTTTGATAGTAGATGAGTCACTGTCTTGTGACACCTTTCTTTGACTGAATATGCTTCATAACACAACAATGCTTCCTGGATTGTGTTTGTTGTTGCAGATGTCGATGCTTTAGGTCTTAATCTTTGTGAAAAGGTTCACTACTAGTCTGTGGGTTGTTGTGTTGTTATACCAAACAATACTGTTTTAAAAGCCCTGGAGCTCTGGAGGAGTCCTTTTTCATGCACCTTGCTCACTCATGCTGGATGTTTATAGTTATCATCACAATATCTTTTGAAAGGGATTATTATTTTACTGAACTAATACATACAATAATGGAGACTGGCCAGGTGCTGCTAGCTGCACTGATAAGCTCCGCCTACTAAATACCTGCCATCAACACAGAGAGCTAGAGCACACAGCAGGCTGCTTAAAGCAACAGGGCTTCACCCCTCCATGGAAACTGGCTCCCAACCCTGGAACCAGAGTTTAACTCAACAGACCTTATTTATTGTAACACCTGCAGGCCTTCACAAGTTACACAATCTACTTCCAACATGGTGAAAAGAAATGTCTTGGACTCAGATCATAAGTTTTCCTGAACCCCCCAGTGTCCAGATTCATCATGAACCACTTTCAATGCAGATTCCCTGAATTTAGACGCCAACACATGTTGAATAATGTGGTCTTCAATTCACTTTATTTTATTTTGTATCGGCCAGAATCACAAACTAGAAATTATCCTCAGAGGGCTTTACAACATGTAGACAAACAAAGTCCTGGTTCCAGAACCAGAGAAGAACTGAAGGAAAAATGTCCCGGAAATTACTGTCAGACCGGCCCACTAAATACACGGTTCATAAGAGACTAGAGAGCATTGAGAATGTCTTCAAGTCTAGAGACTAGAGAGCATTGTGAATGTCTTCTAGTCTTCAAGTCTAGAGACTAGAGAACATTGTGAATGTCTTCTAGTCTTCAAGTCTAGAGACTAGAGAACATTGTGAATGTCTTCTAGTCTTCATGTCTAGAGACTAGAGAGCATTGTGAATGTCTTCTAGTCTTCATGTCTAGAGACTAGAGAACATTGTGAATGTCTTCTAGTCTTCAGGTCTAGAGACTAGAGAACATTGTGAATGTCTTCTAGTCTTCCAGTCTAGAGACTAGAGAGCATTGTGAATGTCTTCTAGTCTTCAAGTCTAGAGACTAGAGAACATTGTGAATGTCTTCTAGTCTTCAAGTCTAGAGACTAGAGAACATTGTGAATGTCTTCTAGTCTTCATGTCTAGAGACTAGAGAGCATTGTGAATGTCTTCTAGTCTTCATGTCTAGAGACTAGAGAACATTGTGAATGTCTTCTAGTCTTCAAGTCTAGAGACTAGAGAACATTGTGAATGTCTTCTAGTCTTCAAGTCTAGAGACTAGAGAACATTGTGAATGTCTTCTAGTCTTCAAGTCTAGAGACTAGAGAACATTGTGAATGTCTTCTAGTCTTCAAGTCTAGAGACTAGAGAACATTGTGAATGTCTTCTAGTCTTCAAGTCTAGAGACTAGAGAACATTGTGAATGTCTTCTAGTCTTCAAGTCTAGAGACTAGAGAACATTGTGAATGTCTTCTAGTCTTCAAGTCTAGAGACTAGAGAACATTGTGAATGTCTTCTAGTCTTCAAGTCTAGAGACTAGAGAACATTGTGAATGTCTTCCAGTCTAGAGACTAGAGAACATTGTGAATGTCTTTTCTTGGATACGACTCTGCAGCTAAAGTGCCAACAACATGGAAACTGTCCCATGAGTGTATTTAGTGTTGAGGTGAATGAGCTGATTGTCATGATGAAGAGCAGTAATGTGTGATCTCTCCAGCAGGTGGTGCTGTTGGTGTGAAGGTGTGGACTCTGCTATGAGTCAGTGTGAGGACAGAGAGGAGGGAGTCCCTCCCTCTAAAAGCAGTCTGTGTGGGGAACATGACAGCCAGACCAGAGCTCAGAGGTGAGAGGACCATCTCTCACTGTCCAGGACTCTTCTCATGGCACAAAGTCTTTGACTCACTGACTCTGCTTCTACATGTGTGACCAGGACCCATCAGAGACCAGACTGTCCTGGACCTGATCCTGATCCTGATGCTGGACCTGAGCCTGGACCTGAACCCAGTTGTGTGTCTATGAAGAGTAACCGGCCTACGGGCCATCCCATACTCTTCAAAGATGTTGATCAAAGGTGAGGATTTCAAAATGACGATGAGGTCAGAAGGTCACTCAGGTAAAACTCTCTGCTTTTACACCTGATGGTGGATGAGCCCTTGTGATGCCACAGCGGACAGACAATGAGAGCTGGTTCTTCATGATGATGATGATGATGATGATGATGTCTCAGTGTTTCTATCAGGTCACAGCAGCAGAGAGAAAAGTCTCCTGAACCCAGCTGTGTGTCCATGAAGAGTGATCAGTCTAAAGGTGGTTGGATTAACTTCAAAGATGAACAACGTTCTTATGACCCAGAGTAAGTTCTTTAAACAGATGAAACAAGATGACTAACTGGTTCTGATTCTCAGTTATGAAACACAGAATTGGTCGTTCATCATTTAGTGTTTTCATGAAGATCAATCATGACAGAATCAATATATTGAACTAGCTGCTCTGTAGCTGTTTGTATATGAATCATTAACTGTAAACAGTCTCTGGTGCAACACAATGTGAGTTTATTCCTCCTCAGAGTCGACCAGGAGAGATTTTAGATAGTTGTAGAGTTCTGGAGACAGATGTCTGGAACGACCTGAAACAGTCTTCAGAACAGCCCCAGAGCTGAAGTAGTCTGGGTCCAGATCCAGAGTTTCAGGGACTACCTGTCATGCTTTGGGGAGTAGTTTCAGAAGAGTCAGATTCAGAGGTCTGTAGACTAGCTGCAGGGGTTCCGGTCTACATTCAGAGGTCTGTAGACTAGCTTTTGGCGGTTCTGGGTCTACATTCAGAGGTCTGTAGACTAGCTGCAGGGGTTCTGGGTCTACATTCAGAGGTCTGTAGACTAGCTGCGGGGGTTCTGGGTCTACATTCAGAGGTCTGTAGACTAGCTGCAGAGGTTCTGGGTCTACATTCAGAGGTCTGTAGACTAGCTGCAGGGGTTCTGGGTCTACATTCAGAGGTCTGTAGACTAGCTGCGGGGGTTCTGGGTCTACATTCAGAGGTCTGTAGAGGTTCTGGGTCTACATTCAGAGGTCTGTAGAGGTTCTGGGTCTACATTCAGAGGTCTGTAGACTAGCTGCAGGGGTTCTGGGTCTACATTCAGAGGTCTGTAGACTAGCTGCGGGGGTTCTGGGTCTACATTCAGAGGTCTGTAGAGGTTCTGGGTCTACATTCAGAGGTCTGTAGAGGTTCTGGGTCTACATTCAGAGGTCTGTAGACTAGCTGCAGGGGTTCTGGTCTACGTTCAGAGGTCTGTAGACTAGCTGCAGGGGTTCTGGTCTACGTTCAGAGGTCTGGGAACAAGTCATAAAGCAGACTAGTGGTAGATGTTTGGCACTACCTTCAGAGGTCTGGAAGCAGAGTGCAGTTTGATGAAGAGTCAGCAGTTTAAAGAGTTTCCTGTTGGAGGGTTGTCCTCCATCATTACATTCATCATAACTATGACTGGCTCCCCGGCTCCAGGTTTTAGTTATTGTGTCTCATTGTAATGACGAGTTGGTTGAATAAGCAACAAATAAGTTGTGTTGTCGTTGCCATTTAAGACCATTTATGTTTTAATGATGATGACATGAAAGGCATGGTCAAATAAAACCAGTGAAAGCAGGAGATAGAAATCCTTCATGTTCATTAAATCTTAGTGTTTCTATCAGGTCACAGCAGCAGAGAGAAAAGTCTCCTGGACCCAGTTGTGTGTCCATGAAGAGTGATCGGTCTAAAGGTCGTCTGATTTACTTCAGAGATGGACAACGTTCTGATGACCCAGAGTAAGTTCTTTAAACAGATGAAACAAGATGACTAACTGTCACACAGATGGTCGTCCTTCATCTCCAGTCTTTAGCATCTGGTTTATAAAATGATGAATCATGACACAACATCTTTAACTCATTGTTGTGTTTGTGTTGTAATATCATGAACAATAAACAGTCTGTGGTGCAGACACAATGTGAGCTGATGGTTCATGACTCCTCCACAGAGAGGACCAGGAGAGCTCAGAGGTTCCCAGAGGTCCGTCTGCCCAGCAGCATCAAACACACCTGGACTCCATATTTATGGTCTGTACCTGTACAACTACTTTTACATGTCTTCTGTTCACCATCATCTCCATGCTGCACTCTTTAGACCAGTGGGTTGTCAGTCTGTCCAACATGGATCTGATGTTTGCTTCCATGGTTTTAGTTTGTCATTCAGAGAATATTCTGTTCCAGCTGCTGGAGGAGAACATCCTCACTTTTGTGAAGGACGAGCTGAAGAAGATCCAGAAGGTTCTGAGTTCAGATTACCCAGAATGCTTAGAGATTCAGAGAGAGGACGAGGAGCTGCTGGATGGTGTTGACGAAGAGCAGAGGAGGAGGAGCAGAGAAGCATTTCAGAAGATCTCACTGCACTTCCTGAGGAGCATGAAGCAGGAGGAGCTGGCTGACTGTCTGCAGAGCAGTAAGAGGACTTCTCTAAAGATTTAACATGCTGGATGAATGGAACGTTTACCAATGTCTCAAGAGATGGACCAGAACATATTCACAGACTCATCCTTTGAGGACATGAGGTGTTGAAATCTATTCTTTGACTCATTGATCTTCTTGTTGTGTGTTCATTCAGGACTTCCTGCTGCAGTTTGTCAGCGTGAACTCAAATCTAACCTGAAGAAGAAGTTCCAGTGTGTGTTTGAGGGGATCGCTAAAGCAGGAAACCCAACCCTTCTGAACCAGATCTACACAGAGCTCTACATCACAGAGGGAGGGACTGCAGAGGTCAACAATGAACATGAGGTCAGACAGATTGAAGCTGCATCCTGGAAACCACACAGACCAGAAACCACCATCAGACAAGAAGACTTCTTTAAAGCCTCACCTGGAGGAGAGGAACCAATCAGAACAGTGATGACAAAGGGAGTGGCTGGCATCGGGAAAACAGTCCTAACACAGAAGTTCACTCTGGACTGGGCTGAAGACAAAGCCAACCAGGACATCCAGCTCATGTTTCCCTTCACCTTCAGAGAGCTGAATGTGCTGAAAGAGAAGAAGTTCAGCTTGGTGGAACTTGTTCATCACTTCTTCTCTGAAACCAAAGAAGCAGGAATCTGCAGGTTTGAAGAGTTCCCGGTTGTGTTCATCTTTGACGGTCTGGATGAGTGTCGACTTCCTCTGAACTTCCACAACAATGAGGTTCTGACTGATGTCACAGAGTCCACCTCAGTGGATGTCCTGCTGACAAACCTCATCAGGGGGAAGCTGCTTCCCTCTGCTCGCCTCTGGATAACCACACGACCTGCAGCAGCCAATCAGATCCCTCCTGACTGTGTTGACCTGGTGACAGAGGTCAGAGGGTTCACTGACCCACAGAAGAAGAAGTACTTCATGAAGAGGTTCAGAGATGAGGAGCAGGCCAGCAGGATCATCCCCCACATCGAGACCTCACGAAGCCTCCACATCATGTGCCACATCCCAGTCTTCTGCTGGATCACTGCTACAGTTCTGGAGGTCGTGTTGAAGACCACAAAGAGAAGAGAGCTGCCCAAGACCCTGACTGAGATGTACATCCACTTCCTGGTGGTTCAGTCCAAAGTGAAGAAGGTCAAGTATGATGGAGGAGCTGAGACAGATCCACACTGGAGTCCAGAGAGCAGGAAGATGATCGAGTCTCTGGGAAAACTGGCTTTTGATCAGCTGCAGAAAGGGAACCTGATCTTCTATGAATCCGACCTGACAGAGTGTGGCATCGACATCAGAGCAGCCTCAGTGTACTCAGGAGTGTTCACACAGACCTTTAGAGAGGAGAGAGGACTGTACCAGGACAAGGTGTTCTGCTTCGTCCATCTGAGTGTTCAGGAGTTTCTGGCTGCTCTTCATGTCCATCTGACCTTCATCAACTCTGGTGTCAACCTGCTGGCAGAACAAAAAGCAACCTCCCGGTTATCTAAAGTCTTTAGAGACAAACCTAAACCAAGACATCTGTACCAGAGTGCTGTGGACAAGGCCTTACAGAGTCCTAATGGACACCTAGACTTGTTCCTCCGCTTCCTCCTGGGTCTTTCACTGGAGACCAATCAGACTCTCCTACAAGGTCTGCTGACACAGACAGGAAGTAGCTCACAGACCAATCAGGAAACAGTTCAGTACATCAAGAAGAAGATCAGTGAGGATGTGTCTCCAGAGAAAAGCATCAATCTGTTCCATTGTCTGAATGAACTGAATGATGGTTCTCTAGTGGAGGAGATCCAACAGTCCCTGAGGTCAGGACGTCTCTCCAGAAGTAAACTGTCTCCTGCTCAGTGGTCAGCTCTGGTCTTCATCTTACTGTCATCAGGAGAAGATCTGGAGGTGTTTGACCTGAAGAAGTACTCTGCTTCAGAGGAGGCTCTTCTGAGGCTGCTGCCAGTGGTCAAAGCCTCCAACAAAGCTCTGTAAGTACAGAGAGAGTTAGATTCATAGATGATAACTTAAATACGCTGCTATCTTTTACACTTACTGCTTATCTTTTCTTCCTCCTTGTCTCTTCAGACTGAGTGGCTGTAACCTCTCAGAGAGAAGCTGTGAAGCTCTGTCCTCAGTCCTCAGCTCCCAGTCCTCTAGTCTGAGAGAGCTGGACCTGAGTAACAACAACCTGCAGGATTCAGGAGTGAAGCTGCTGTCTGCTGGACTGGAGAGTCCTCACTGCAGACTGGAGACTCTCAGGTTAGGATTCATCAACATGTTCAACCAATGGAAACTCAAATCCTGATTTACATTCATGGATGAACTCGTATCCTCCTTCAGATTGTCTAAAGATGTGACGTGTGTTGTGTTGTGTGTCTTCAGGCTGTCAGGCTGTCTGATCTCAGAGGAAGGCTGTGCTTCTCTGACCTCAGCTCTGAGCTCCAACCCCTCCCATCTGAGAGAGCTGGACCTGAGCTACAATCATCCAGGAGACTCAGGAGTGAAGCTGCTGTCTGCTGGACTGGAGGATCCACACTGGAGACTGGAGACTCTCAGGTATGAAGAGGCTGCAGCCACAGAGCATCAGTCTGATAGAGGAGGTAGAGCTGGAAACCTGTTCTCTGTCACACTGTCAGCCTGGTTAATATGACCCTGACACACCAAGCTGACCTCAAGCTACCAGAGACTCATCTCACTGTTAATAAGTGGTCCATGTGAACATGAAGCCCAAAGCTCTGTGATGAGAGTGATGTCATGTCCATGTTTCATGCTGCTCTGACCCCCCTCCTCCTTTCAGGGTGGAGCCTGCTGGAGTCCGATGGTTCAGACCAGGTCTGAGGAAGTGTAAGTGGGCTTTGAGTTTGATTCATGAACACATTCAACCATCTGCACACTGTGACATCACTCATTCACATCTCTGATGTCATCATCAAAGTGTCACTAGATGAACAGATGATAGATTAATAACTGCAGCTGTATTGTGTCTTGTTCTCTCCATCAGATTCCTGTGAACTCACAATCGACACAAACACAGTGAACAAGAACCTCAAACTGTCTGACAACAACAGGAAGGTGACGTATGTGATGGAGGAGGATCAGTCATATCCTGATCATCCAGACAGGTTTGAATACTTTCATCAGCTGCTGTGTAGAACTGGTCTGACTGGTCGCTGTTACTGGGAGGTCGAGTGGAGAGGAAACGTTTCAATATCAGTGAGTTACAGAGGAATCAGAAGGAGAGGAGGCAGTACAGACTGTTTGTTTGGAGGGAATGATCAGTCCTGGAGTCTGGAGAGTTATGATGGTGTTTACTCTGTCCTTCACAATAAGAAAGAAAGACGCATCACCTCCTCCTACTCCTCCTCCCCCTCTGGTAGAGTAGCAGTGTATGTGGACTGTCCTGCTGGCTCTCTGTCCTTCTACAGAGTCTCCTCTGACACACTGATCCACCTCCACACCTTCAACACCACATTCACTGAACCTCTTTATCCTGGGTTTGGGTTTGGGTTCAGGTCCTGGTCTGGTTCCTCAGTGTATCTGTGTTCTCTGGAGGATTGAGAGTCTCCTCCTGGTAGAGAAACTTTCTCTCTGCTGTCCAGATAGTTCCTCCTGTACAGGATCACAGCTGATGTTAGCGAGCAGCAACCTGATCTCTCAGTGGTTGTAAACAGCTGTAGCAGGTGAGGGGTACCTGCTGGTCTGGACTCTGGGGGGTTGAGAGCTCTCTGGACTTGTGCTGTTGCAGATGGATGTCTGAGAGCTGAGCGAGGTCCATGTGATGACCTGAAATGATCTGTTGTCTGAGAGAAGCTGTGAAACATGTTGTACTTTGTGTAGAAAACTCCACTTTGTTGTCTTGAAACATTTGTTTGTGTGAAGAAAAACCTCCGAATGTCAAACGAGAGTCTTTCTGGATCAGATTCAGCTTCTGTGGAGAAATAATCACAACTTGTAAAGAGTTGTTTTGATTTGAACAAACTAAATTCATCATCTTTGATCGTCGTGTAACAAATGAACAAACTTTGATAAGTTGAGATCAAAACAAATCAAAGTTCTGGATGATTCTAGATAATAAACCACATGAACATCATGTCAAAGCAAACATGTCCAAATCCATCACAACAGTGTGTAAATGAAGGATTTGTTGACTCCAGCTTCATTGTTCACGTTGTGTTGTTCACTTTTACTTCCATTCATCACTGACTGTGTGCTAGTTTGGGGAAACTCAGAGAATCAAAAGAGACAGAAGAAGTTACAAGGACTTGTCTTCTTTCAGGATTCTTTCAGGCTTCTGGTTTGGAGTCTTTTTGATGAGGCTTGTTGGTGATTTGAACTTTGAAGGTGTTTGACGTTTTATCTTTTCTTTTCTTGACTTCTTGCATTATCCGTTGTTGTAACCTTTAACCTTGTTGTTGTAAAAACAAATAAAACTGGTTTGTATGGTGTACATTCCAACCAAAGTCCAGTCTTGCTCGTCTCTGAAGGCGTCTGGTCGTCTCCAGAAGGTCAGAGATCTTCTCCTGCGAGAGGCTGACAGGAGTGAATGATTGGTTCACTCCTGAAGGTTCCCAACCACTCGGGGTTCCTCCTCCAGTGGTGGCCCTTTAAACAGGTCCATGCTGGAGGACTTCCAGACCTCCACCTGTTGCACCACCTATCCGTCTGTCGGCTGTTTCATCAACCAGAATTCATCCTTTTCCAGGTTTGTTCACCAAAACAAGTGGTTTTAAAACAACAGACGTTGAAAGAGCTGCTGGCTACTTCAATACATATGGGACTAAATCATAGCACAAGTTAGACATTGCTGTGATGTTCTGGACCTTGACGAACATTAGTTCAATAACCCTGCTCTGGTAAGGTGTAAAATAGGTTAAATTTTGTTTCTGTAATCTCAAAAGCTTTGGTCGTGTTCATTTACAATTGTTTAGAAAAGAAATATGATGGAATACTTTCATTTTCTTTTTACAAACTGTTTTAAGCCTTTAAAATAAACTAACATTGGCAATAGTACATTGCAAACATACTATCAAAGTAGTGTACTTTCTAAACACTGATCAACTCATCAGTGTTTATTCATCCGGGGGTGGGGAGGCCAGACGCCATCTGTAGGTCCCATAACACACACCTGCTTTTTCGGTTTGAAGTTTGAAATGTGTACAACTTCACATATAGAGCTGCTGATATCATAAGGTCTTGAGGTAATCTGACATAAAACACAATATTTATGATTGATTAAACTTGTAAATCGGTCAGATTATAACACGACAGGAGGGTTAAACTAGCAACAATGTAAAAACGGTTGCAGTCTGCCTGTAGCGTTAGCTCAGAAAACACACGCCATGCTGTGCTGTGTGAAAGTCTGACATGTTGTGTCCTTCTGGTTCACTCACAACCTTCTGGTTCACCTTCAGTGCTGCTCGCTAATGTTACTCGTGCTGCTTTGTGCCACATGGTAGATAGCAAGAGAGAAAAGAGTCAAAACTTTCCCAAACGGAGCTAACCATAGCTAACTAGCTAGTGTGCCAACACCCCCCGCCCCCTTAACTAACTAACTAACTAACTTTTAGTGGTGGTGCAGACCACCTCCGCAAACGTCTTCTCTGTCGCTTGCGCTTCAACATTTGCAATAAAAGCATTTGCTCTTCAATTTTGATGAGCTCCGACTCTAAAACCCCTGAAACCACACAGCCACACACACCTGGCGGCATGGCGGTGAATTGCAGAGCGACGCGGTCCCTCGACGCAGAACGTTAAATGCTCAACGACGGCGTGACGTCGACGGCGTAGGTACAGCGTCCACGTGACGCAGAAGCATGTGGCCGTGTCTACTACCGAACACTTTACGAAGTATACTGCGATACAGTGCACTATAACACAGTGCACCAACATATGTAGTGCACTGTGTCGCTGATAAGCGCTGTATCAAATGGAACATTTACTTTAACCAATTGGCGGAAGTGACGTCCGCAAATCTGCTCGCGATACCCGCGAAACTAAAACTGACAAAATTAACGCAGTTCTTACCCTAGTTTTGTCCCTTGTGTTCCTCTTTCTCCAACCCATGTGGAAACTGCGACACCTCTACAATCGCGGCAGGAGAATATAAATAAATTAATAAAAAGCTGGCGAAATGGCTCCTCCTCTTCCGCTACGTAGCCAAGATGGCGCCCGTTCAGTGCGAGTAGTGTCCATCGTTTTACACTACATTTTTTGACCGTTTGCAGTGCGCCATCCTGGTACTTTAAGTGCACTGAATTCTGCTGGTTTTGTCAGTTTGGCGCACTGAGCACTGAATGTCAGTGTGCGCAAGTGCGCGGTAGTAGACACGGACCTACACGGACCACACGGCCTAGTCTCCTACGGGCGGTACAGCAAGGAGAGCTTCTCATTGGCAGATGAATCTGGAATCTCCGGACGCAAAGGTTTGCGCCCTGGCCAATGACATCGCTTTTTATTTCAACGTAACTGGACTATTCGTCGAATCAGAGACCTGTATCATTCCCTCACTTCCTGTATAGCTGTGTAGCTACGAGCAACATAGCTAGCAGAGAAAACTCGGTGGTGTCTCTACGCGAAACATCTTTCAATCCACGATCAGATGTTGACAATAAGAGGCTGAAAGAGTTGGACCCGAACGTCCGGATTAAAAAACCCAGCAGCAAAGCACTGACCGCTTGAAGACGTCCACCCGGAGCTTCTCCTCAAGCTACATGCTAACCGGAGCTGGTTAGCTGGATGCTAATAGGCTTGAAGGATTGATGCAGAGGTGAGTGTCAAAATCAGCAGATGCCTGTGTTTAATGTTTTATCTTTCCCACAGCAGAATGCATGTTGGACATGTTTAGATTTGGGTGGATATCATATCAGACTATAACTTTGTCTAAAATACCAATTCAACCCCCAACAAGTTAGTTTGTGTGTGTGTGTTGTTAAAGCTCCAGGCTAGAGCATCAAGGTGGCTCCTGGCCTTTTGTATATGTTGATGATCCATCAAGACACACAAAACATAGTTGTTGTTTTTTTGTCTGCAGCCACGACAATGGTTGAAGTCAAAGGTTATTAGCATCTATATGGCCGTAGCACCAGGCTACAGCCATCAAGGTGGCTACTGGCTTTTTTCTGTTGATGAGCCATCAAAACACACAACATAGTTTTTTTTGTCAACTCTGATTATTGGCTTTTGTCTGGAGTACAAAGCCTGTTTGTAGTAGATATTTCCCCACAACTTATCTGTCTCTCTCTATATATTTATCTGTAGGTTTGTGACACCATACTTGGACACACCAGAGAACGTGTTGCCTTCAAAGACCTCATCAGTGCCACCTTACTGCAGGGCCCCAGTGTGAATGCTAGTAGGGGCCTACTCTGTTAACACCCAATGTAAAATGTGATGTTTCTCTTTGTGAATCTGTTCTACTCTAAACCTCTTTCATGTGAGCGTCTGGGCTCCTCTTTTATTCTATAAACCTCTGACACCCAACCCAACGTTTCTTAACCCATTCTGCTCTGAACCTCATGCCCAAAGTTACAATTTGTCGATAGTTGTTATTGGACAGTGTTGAGCTGTTTTCTTGAAATAAAGGATTTTTTTCTCGAATATTCCACTAAAAAACTCTTTTCTTCTCATTGTGGAGTACTATTTAAACCACACAGCCCAACTGCGCCCACCCCAAAAAAATGTCACCAGCCGCCACTGCTTCTTGCATCGTATTACAAGTAAACCCTGATTATACTGCTGGGATCCAAAGTTCAGTGAATGCTGCCTATCTCCGTCCATGGAGCAATTTGAATGTTTATCAATTTTTGATGTCCAGAAAGCCTTTTGGAGATATAATCCACAACCTCTACCCAACTCAGCAATGGAGATATGATCTGACTCATGAATGGCCATAGTGTATACTGGGAAAGAGCACTGGCTTGCAACATGTGCTACTACTGTATAATTACACATCTAAAAATGTTAATGCAATAAACACAATTTGTATTTCTTTGCCTGAAGTTTTACGTCTAAGGCTTGTTGAATGTGACCGAAAAATGAACTGCAGCCATCTGAGAATAAAGTTCTGTGTGATAATTCCTGTTAAATGAGTCAGCAGCACAGAAGAGAAGGTTGCTGCTCCTCTGTGTCAGCGCGTGGTTAAGAGGCCCGAGCTCATCTATATTTACGGTAAGTTTCATGGACACGATCCAACCAGGAAATACAAGGAATATTTGTGCCTCGTGGTTCAATAAGTTCAAGGGTGGAGTGATTCAACACACGTCTACCAGCCAAGTAAAATGTGTTTAGTCCTTAATGATAGTTGTCATAGTTCCTCTGGAACATCCCATCCAACCCAATCTTGGATTGTCTCCCAGCCATCTCCTTAATCCTCACATAATCATGAATTCCTCCTTGAGCTCTGGTTCAATCCCCCAACCACTCAACCCTGATACCATAAGTAATTAACAGCACATCTCAAATCTCTCCTTTCTATACAAAACAGGAACTCAAAGCTCTCTTCATTGACAACAGGAGATCAACAAGGCGTTCCCCAGGGTTTGGTGCTTGGTCCTCTCCCGTTCATCTACTTACCCCCCCACCCCCCGACCCTCCTTGGTATCAGTACTTTTGTTGCACATCGATGCAATTTCCTCATTGTGACGAAACTTTTCCCACTGAGCTGGACAAGAGTCAATCCCATAATCTCTTGGGTACACAAACACTTAATTTGTGAAAATGACAATGGTTGTAAATCATATGTAAAATACATCCATCCATACCAAAAGATAAAACTCAGATAAAACTCACTACCTGCCCAGCATCAGACAGTAGACAGACTAGACAGACACAGTTAGCAATAATAATAATAATAATAATAATAATAATAATAATAATAACAGATAACAAAGTGAGGTAAGCATCTGAAGAGACAGATATTTATCAGGAGATGAAGACCAAAAGAGAGCTAGGAGGAGAGTAAATTAGACTTTAAACAGTCGAACAGCCGGCTGTCCAAGAATCTAAAATAAAATAGAAAATAATGTAATACAGCTTTAAAGTCAACATATTAAATGTGGGAGGTTATCATGTTTCTATTTGGGTTGATCGGAGCTTAGTCAAACCGATTTGCTATAGTATTATATTTTTCTCTTGTGATACCTATTCATTCTGTTTCATTACTTGCTTTATTATTTATAATTTACCATAATAAATATATTTAATAATTGTTTCTGTATATTATATGTGTGTTTAATCTAAATCAATAAAAAGCTTAACTGTCATTTTAAATAATTATCGTAATGTTTACCATCGTTTATGACCCACAATCCTTTGCGCAATGAAAAAAACTACCATTGATCACGTGATATTGTCACTGAGGCGGAAATGAAAGTTCACTAGCAACAGCAGCGGAGCACAGCTGACAAAGGTACGGGGAAGATTACATTTAAGCCTAAATTTAGAGTGTTTTAAAACTATATAACGTGTTCTGACGTACACCACGTCACTATAAATGCAGTTTTACTTGTTGTCAAGTGGTTAGAAGAGGTTTTATCGACATGTCCTTTTGTAAAACCCCACTACGAAGCTCGCTGGCTAACAGTTAGCTTCTTCTGGGTGAAGGTAACCGGAATTTGACTCACAGGACGGGACATGTCGCAACTTCCCCTTCAAAATAAAGGCCACAAAGCAGGGAAACGTTTGGTTTGTGTGGGAAGCAACACTGGTGTGGGCTACGCAATACCTGCTCCTTTCCGTAAATACTCGACTCTGAGTTTAGCGTGTGCGACATTGGTCAGAGATCCCTGCGACACCGCACTGTGCGCGAGCTGCGCTTTAGTTTGGAAAACGATGACCGGAAGTCAGTGGTTTCGCTGCCGCGCTTGACAGTGATGCATAGAAATGCCTTGATCATCTTCCGTGTTTGTGTTTTGTGCGCAGCAGCCAAGGGTATTTAAATCCGGGGACAATGAAATGTGTGTAGCGGGGATAGTTATATATACATATCCTTGTCTTCGTGACGTTAGCCAGCATCCACTGAGGAGCGGGTCCAGCTCTCGCTGCGTCTCCGGTCAGCTTGTTTCACAAGGTTGACGGAAGATGCAGTGCGCTTTTGTTGTGATTGTTGCGATTTGATTGTCTGTGTCCCCGAGAAAGAGCTCGGGGTGTCAGATGGTGAACACGGCACGCTTCATAGTTTACAGGCTTATGGTTCCGGCCAGGTCGCATCTGACCATGCATCACTGGGGTTTGTCTGCTTTCAGAGATGAGATGCCACCAGCAGTCACCTTGGTGAGGCAGCAAGTGATCACAGCATGAGATCCCCCTCCACCAACCAGTACTAGGGTTAGGGTCGTTTGTTAATATACGAAGCAAAGACCATCATCTGAAACAGCTCCACACCACAGTTCAGTTTCGCTGGGTCCTCGCATATGCAGTCTTCTCTGAGTCCAAACCAGCAGGCAACATCTCTGACTTTGCTCAAGGTGATGTTGATATGCTCCAATGAAAGTCTTGGCACTCTGAAGCGGGGTACACATCAATGCCTTCATTGAAATTGATTTGGCCCAGCCGTTGAATCTACCTGTAATATACGTTGTTTTATTTTTCTATTGCATTGCTTTGTAATAGTGATTGTGTGTCTGTGTTTCAGAGCTGTGAGGTCATGGCAGCTGCTGGCGTGAGCAGACCTGGCGGTGCCCAGACCACTGAGAAGTCTCAGTTGATCTTGAAAGGTAATGAGTTTTGTTTTGTCATCTCTGTGACTAACTGATATGAGTATTGGCATGGCACGTCGTTCCAAATCGAAGTCAACGAGTCAGCAGGATGTCACCTGTCACATTAGGATATCGCCTCTGTGTGGCGTCCCAACTAATGAAACCCTTTTTCTCAATTGCAGCTTGTCCTCTTTTAAATGTTAAGGCTCAGCCTGACCTCCTGAATAATAACTTCAACCAGTCAGTGGAAACTGCTAAAAGTTCTTATCTTAAGTTTTATCTTCATTTACATGTGAGCAATGCTGCTGTAATCCTGTAATTTCTCCACTGAGGGATTAATAAAGGATTATTTTATCTTACCTTCTAAATGTTCTCATTTTACTTTGTTATAGTCATCTATGATGTTATTTAAATAAAACGCACATCTCAAATGATTAGGAAACACAATTTGCTTTGAAAAAAATCTATCTTGGCATGAGTAGTTTATTGATGTATTATAAGCTGCTTAAAGCTCGTGTTATAAAGTAATAATTCATTAATTATAATTGGTATCTATGTTGCTGTGAAAGCATCTTCTTCAAACTACTGGATTTATTTATCATGAAAGTTATAATTTACTTTCAGCCAGTAGTAATTATTACAGAATGGAGCTTGAAGGCATCATTATGTAACTAAACGCAACGTAATGGGTCAACCAGACACCACACAGTAATATTCTTGTCACTTGTCTGCACTCGTCACTGATCCTCTTCAGGACGTCTTTGAACTTTCACA
>NW_027176218.1:22762815-22765315 GCF_023055335.1 Clinocottus analis | reverse complement strand
ACAGCATCTGTTTTGAGGTCAGATATTATCATCTAGCAGTGACCACATTCTGCTCCACCACTCTGCAAATGTTTGAGCTTCACAGGAATGAAACACCTGATATTATTCTTCAGCTCAGTTCACTCTGATGTTCTCTTTGAGCTTCAGTTCAAGACTCTTTTCCTCTGGAAATCTACTGTTTCTTTCAAAATGGTGACGAGTAAGCTGGACAATATCCAAACAAATCATGACTTTCTAAAGTAACTGGCATCACTGATTTACTGGAAGCTTTGAAGGAGGAGATTATGAAGCATAGACTTCTATACAACCAGAGGAGTCATCCCCTGGTGGTCAGGAGAGAGAATGCAGCTTTAACACATGAAGCATAGACTTCTATACAACCAGAGGAGTCGCCCCCTGGTGGTCAGGAGAGAGAATGCAGCTTTAACACATGAAGCATAGACTTCTATACAACCAGAGGAGTCGCCCCCTGGTGGTCAGGAGAGAGAATGCAGCTTCAACACATGAAGCAGAGACTTCTATACAACCAGAGGAGTCGCCCCCTGGTGGTCAGGAGAGAGAATGCAGCTTTAACACATGAAGCATAGACTTCTATACAACCAGAGGAGTCGCCCCCTGGTGGTCAGGAGAGAGAATGCAGCTTTAACACATGAAGCATAGACTTCTATACAACCAGAGGAGTCGCCCCCTGGTGGTCAGGAGAGAGAATGCAGCTTTAACACATGAAGCATAGACTTCTATACAACCAGAGGAGTCGCCCCCTGGTGGTCAGGAGAGAGAATGCAGCTTTAACACATGAAGCATAGACTTCTATACAACCAGAGGAGTCGCCCCCTGGTGGTCAGGAGAGAGAATGCAGCTTTAACACATGAAGCATAGACTTCTATACAACCAGAGGAGTCGCCCCCTGGTGGTCAGGAGACAGAGTGCAGGTTTTAAGACACGTCCACATTGGCTTCACTCTTTCAGACTGCGCCTGGTGATGACTGAGGATGTCCTATTTCTCCTCTTCCATCACTCCAACTTAACCGTACTTTCTCTCCACACCCCCTTTGTCGTCTACATTTCTCCACCACTCATCCTCTCTCCTCCACCTCCCCCCCCTCCACCCACTCCTCCCCCCCTCCTCCCCCCCTTCACCACCCTCCGCCCCACCCTAGTGGAGAACGTCCAGCTGAGTCTGGTGCTGCAGACGGAGAACAAAGGCTCGGTTGTAGCGGGAGGCGAGCTCAACGTCTGTCTGGACGGCATGGCTGTTGATCTGGGCACGCTGCCCAATGGCAGCACGGCAGCCGACAGTGAGTCCCGCCTTTTACCACACACACACACACACACACACACACACACACACACACACACATAAGTGAAGGTAATAACACAGAATTGCACAGAGAAACACCTCGAGCAGCGAACGCACGGCGGCCATGTGCACATGTGGTATCGCTGCTGTCGTACGGGCATCAACACTTTCATGAACGGAGGAGTGGATTGAATTGTGACTTTATTGTATGAAGGTGATGTCATTCATAACAAATCCATGAAAAAGCTCACAACCTTTCAGCTTATTAAACTAATATGCGGGAAGCTAAGACCATTACTATCCTAAGATATTAACGGGAACATACACACACTGTTGTTCCTGAGTCCAGACTTAGTAATATATAGAATATTAAAGCATAAAGTTTGTTGATGTTGCCAACAACCAGGCGTTGGAAAAAGTCTTTTCTTCCCCTCGTGGGGTTGTGCCTTCATTTTGCTCTTTGTTCTGGTGAAATGAGAGATTCCCCGTTGGCGTATTGTGCAAGTGGTAAAAGAGTTGTACAATTGTAAAGCAGAATATTGTTATTCAATCTCTTAAAGTTATACTATCTATTAAAATAAAGCTGTAGAATCATCCTGAAGGCGTTCATGTCACAATAATGACCCGCTCGGTCTACATGACCACGCTTATTACACCGCTCCTTATGAATGACGTCAATAATTAGACACTTAAAATGATTTTATTGCTTCAGCTAAAAGCCTCAGTCCTCTCGCTGTGTGCTGGGATCAGGACTGAGCAGCATGGCAGCCGTCTGTCTTCATCACAGCACAAAGAAGAAGGAAATAAAGGCTGTACGCAGATCTGACCCATTTTATTTATTAAACAATACTGATGGAATCACATGATATCATTTGATTATAATACAACATTTAAGCACACGCCTCAGATTTTTAGATTAAAATTAGCCTAAATGTTAATATTTTATACGTGTGTACACACACACACACACTGTCAAGAATAATGTTAAGCTTAATACTCCATCCATCCATTATCTTAACCGCTTATCCTCATGAGGGTCGCGGGGCGCTGGAGCCGATCCCAGCTGTCAAGGGGTGAAGGCAGAGTTCACCTGGACAGGTCTCCAGTCCATCACAGCCTCAGCTGAATACTGCTGCAGACTATTGAATCCTTAAGAGAACACTTGGTGTCTTTGTACATGTGTTCCTGCTCCTAATCCCA
>NW_027176218.1:22740315-22750315 GCF_023055335.1 Clinocottus analis | reverse complement strand
ACGCTAGCGCTCCAGATGTACACACCAGGAAGTGTTTACAGGCTCTGGGAGGGGGGGAGTTAGGCAATCGAGGTTGAGAAGCTGAAATAATGAAAGCCATCCGACGGCGTGCCGAGGACAGCTTCTGAATCCCACCGCTTGACTTTAAAGTCTTTAAAGCGTGAGTTTCATTCAGCGTGTTAAACGTCCCAGTGACGCGAGTGCGATGACGACTGAAGGCAACGAGCTCCTCGGGGTCGCTGCCGGCCGACCTGGTGACGAGTGTGAGCCTGAGGAACATGGCGGCGGCGCCGCGTTGTCGTCTTAAAGCAGGACACCGAACACGGCGGAGAGAGTTAATGACGCGACTGGTACCAAGAGTTAAAACACAGAGCAGAACTAAGTAGAGACTCTCTGCGGGCGCTGGGGTTTTCTCTGGCTCCAGTAAATAACCAGCTCGTCCTGATATCAGAGAGGGAACTGTGTTTTGTTTTTAAAGACGCTCAGAGGCTCGTGGTCAGAGAGGCTCTCCATCATCTCCGCTGCCCAGAGCTCCTCCAGCGAGACCTCAGCAGACTGAACGGCCTCAGCGCAGAGCTGCAGCTCCACACAAGCCCTGCAGGCCACATCCAGACGCATGTTGTCCTCAGGAACACTCTCTGTGGTGGTTTGGTCAGACATCGTCTGGTCATCCGGTGCTGTCATGGCCGGTAAAGAGACGCTGCACGTTGTTCTTGGTGTCTCTAGAGGAAGTCCCTCATGTGGTTCATTAGCAGAAGAGACGGTTCACTTGATTGTCATTGCGTGACCTTTAGCCCCTGATGCCGCTCCGACCTCCAAGATTTCACTTCTTAAAATGGATTTGGAGATGAACATCTGACAGAAGTGGTTTAAAGGATAACTCTGTGGATATTCTATGTTTTACTTGATGAGAACGAATCACATGATCAGAGCAAAGAATTGATTCTACAAGCAAAGTATTGAACCACACGAAGGCGTGAAGATGAGAAGGTTTGTAGAACTGATGGTCTGCCAACTCTATGAATGAGAGCAAATTAATGCCTCTGAAAGTATTTTAAGTGTGTATTATGTTTACCATCACTACAAATCTTTTTATTTGATGAGGCCGATTGGAAATAGTCAAATAACAATATTTCAATATCCAAAATCTAAGACGATCTTCGTCTCGTATCACGTCACTGATATTGAGCCGTCATTATATGAGTGTATTTACACTTGACTGTGTGTCGTGAAATCTCTTTTCTAGTTTTTAATTGTGTTCCAATCAAGTGAAGTCAAAGCGTTTATGATATCTAGTTGTTGGCTGAATACGGTTCAGCTCATGCATCATTGCATGAGCCGTTGAGTAGTGTCCTGACTGCTCTGGAGACCAGACACGACCATGAGCCCACGCCAGAGCCCTGCAGGAAGCTCACAGCCCTCCAGCTGGTTGTGAAAGGTCTCCAAGAGAAAGCTCCGTGGCGTGCTAACCTCCAGAGCCCGTTGCTATCGGCACGGCGTGTTTTTGTTAGCGTACGGAAGTTGCTGCTGTTTTCTCTTCCAAATTCTGTAGCGCTGAAGTCAGAGATGTGAGAATAGCGAGCGGATCAGCAGCAGCCGGTCCTGCCGAGGCCGGGGGAGAGTGTGTGTGTGTGTGTGTGTGTGTGTGTGTGTGTGTGTGTTTGTTTTGTGGACCGTGGACATCTCTAGTCCAGGTCCAGACATTTGAGGCCCACATTGGTGTAAAATTGTGTTTATCTGTTTTATTCTTCTAATCTCAGTATGAGAGTTTGGTTTCAGCACCTTCGCAGCTTTATCTGTCCTCTTGTCTCCTCTCTTCACTCCCTTTTTCTTTCCTCTTCTCCTCGTCCTCCCTCCTCTCACTGTTTCCTTTCCTTTGTGTTTCCTTTCCTTCTCCCTTCGAACCGGCACTGCTCCTGTCAGCATCCTCCATTTACATCCAACCCGCCGCTCTCGGTGTGCTGAATGAAGATGATGAGCTCTTCCTCTGTCTTTCCACAGCTGGGAGAAGCGAGTGGACCAGCGGGGCCGGTTCTACTACGTGGACCACAACACCAGAACCACCACCTGGCAGAGGCCCACGGCCGAGTCCGTGCGCAACTACCAGCAGTGGCAGAGTCAGCGCAGCCAGCTGCAGGGCGCCATGCACCAGTTCAGCCAGCGCTTCCTCTACCAGGTACCGGCTGCTGGTTCCCAGTATGTTGTGTCAGGAGATAGCGGCACGCGGCCGAGGCGACAGCCAGCCACACATCACCCTCCTGCTCCTGAGCTGCAACATGAGCTCATCGTTATGTTCACAGGGGTTCTGGTTGTCCGTCCTGACATGTGGTCCCTCAACATAAAGAGGATAAATGATGACGTGAGGACATGTTGGACAGACGTGGTCCTCTCCACCTTCAGCAACGAGTAGCTCCTCTTCTTCTGTCTTTGTCTTTGTCGGTTTTCCCATCAAAGAAGCTTTCACACTTGATCAGAGCAGAATGTTGTATATTGTCAGACATGTTATTTTACATTCGGGTGTTTTCAGGAACATCATTTCCCAACAACAAAGTCGTGGTTCATACGGTTGTAAAACCACGAGCCACAGCGTCTGGTGAGGATCACAACGTTCTGTCCACAAGTCATGTGATCACACAGCTTTCACGTCTTCTTCTCCTGACTGCCAAACTTTGTCTTTAACCTTTGTTGACCTGCTATCGTACGCTTCTCCGTGAATCTTTATTCCTATCTCTATACACCACATTTACATATCTCTATACACTATATATATATATATATATATATATATATATATATATATATATATATATATATATATATATATATATATATATATATATATGAACAAATAGATCTTTGTTGAGATTTGAATATCAACCTCACACTGCAGCTCAGGCCTGAAGGAGATCAGCTGAGTGGAGGCTGGGTGGAGGCTGGGTGGAGGCTCGGTGGAGGCTGGGTGGAGGCTCAGTGGAGGCTGAGTGGAGGCTCAGTGGAGGCTGGGTGGAGGCTGGGTGGAGGCTGGGTGGAGGCTGGGTGGAGGCTCAGTGGAGGCTGGGTGGAGGCTGGGTGGAGGCTGGGTGGAGGCTCAGTGGAGGCTGAGTGGAGGCTCAGTGGAGGCTGGGTGGAGGCTGGGTGGAGGCTGGGTGGAGGCTCAGTGGAGGCTGGGTGGAGGCTGGGTGGAGGCTGGGTGGAGGCTCAGTGGAGGCTGAGTGGAGGCTCAGTGGAGGCTGGGTGGAGGCTGGGTGGAGGCTGGGTGGAGGCTGGGTGGAGGCTGGGTGGAGGCTCAGTGGAGGCTGGGTGGAGGCTGGGTGGAGGCTGGGTGGAGGCTGGGTGGAGGCTGGGTGGAGGCTGGGTGGAGGCTGGGTGGAGGCTGGGTGGAGGCTCAGTGGAGGCTGGGTGGAGGCTGGGTGGAGGCTCAGTGGAGGCTGAGTGGAGGCTCAGTGGAGGCTGGGTGGAGGCTGGGTGGAGGCTCAGTGGAGGCTCGGTGGAGGCTCAGTGGAGGCTCAGTGGAGGCTGGGTGGAGGCTGGGTGGAGGCTGGGTGACGTCTCTGTCAGAATGCAGCCAGACAGAGAAGCTTTTGGGACTAAAACAACACGGAGAAGCTGCCTTATAGACTCCTGTAAACTGTGTGTGTGTGTGTGTGTGTGTGTGTGTGTGTGTGTGTGTGTGTGTGTGTGTGTTTTCATGAAAGTCTTCTACAGACTTCACTTCAGCTGTTTGTGTGTTTGTGTGTTCATGTGAGTCTGAATGTGTAGTTTTATGTTCAGTCTGTTCGCTGTACGTTTCCAACGAGGCTTTCAGACGGTTCATTGCTCAGTTTAACTAGTATTCAGTCTCTTCTTCTCCTTCTTCTCATTCTCCTTCTCCTTCTTCTCCTTCTTCTCCTTCTTCTCCTTCTCCTCCTTCTCTTTCTCCTTCTCCTTCTTCTCCCTCTCCCTCTCTCTCCTTCTTCTTCTCCTTCTCCTTCTCCTTCTGCTCTTTCTTCTCCTTTTCTTTCTTCTTCTTCTCCTTCTTCTTCTCCTCCTCCTCCTCTTCCTTCTTCTCCTCCTCCTCCTCCTCCTCCTCCTCCTCCTCCTCCTCCTCTCACGGCTCCTGCCTGTTAAACCTACAAGCGGAGCAGCTTCTTCTTGTGAAAGCTTCTCATGCCTGTAGTTCCTGGAGGGTTGCAGCTCTTCATCCCACTGCTCCAGTGAGCTGACTGCAGCAGTGGGATGAGCAGGCCGGTACCAGAAGAGCGCTGCAGGAAACCTGAACGTTAGCATCACGCGTATCCTTCAGCACGACGCGCTCACCTCACGGAGCTAACAGGACTCGTTTCCTGGTGATGGCGCTGCGTCGTCTTCGTCACGGCCTCCAGTGTGACCGCCTCTCTTTAACGCGTAAAAGCTTCTGAGCGCACCAGAGGGGCGTTTACTGACTCATGTCAGGAAACAAACCGTTAACCACAGGGCTTTGTGGAGCTATCTCATTAAAAGAAACACTCAAATAGCCCAAAACACAGACTCGTTCCTGGGTTTTAGGACTCGTTCCCTCAGCCTCCTGCTCAGTGAGCATGAACAGCTCACATGGGAAGACTCACTCAGCACTTCACTGACAAAGAAGTGATCAGATGAAAAATAAATATCAATACATAACCTTGGTTTGGTTGAAAGTATTAAATTGTGACCTGTGACTCAAATATCTCACTTTGTTCCCACATCTCGCTCCTGGCATGAAGGAAGATGCTCGTTTTTAGCCGACATGCTAACTCTTGGTAGCCTTCATGTCGTCCTGCAGACAGGAACAGCAGCTTGAGATGCATCCGGCTGCTTTTTAACATTTAAATCCCAGCCTTTCTCGTTTAAACATCTCTGACTGGTTGTGTCCAGACGCTGTGATGTGACGCTATGCCTCCAGGTGCTCCACCTGCTTTGGGGGAGGAGCTTAGGAAGGAACTTTTAATGCAAGTTCTAGTGACATTTACGTCTGGAATAAGAGGTTCAGGTTTGCTGTGCTCCCTCCCTCCTCTTCCTCCTCTCCCTCCCTCCCTTCTCTCCCTCCCTCCTCCTCCTCCCTCCTCCTCCTCCTCCTCCTCCTCCTCCTCCCTCAGCGGGTGTGAGAAAAGCCACTCTGCAGGTCTGCCCGTGTTGATGGTACTGCTGTGTCTTGGTATGCCCACACTGCTGATAGCAGCTGCTATTTATGGCCCCAGTGTGTGTGAACAAGGAAACACACACACACACAGAAGAGCTCACAGCTTAACAGTGAACACACACACATGTTCTCCTGATGCTCTCACTGTGTGTGGACGCGCTATAAAAAATAATCACTCAAAAATAGCTCCATGATTCATCGTTCTCTCTCTTTCCATCATAAATCAGAACATGTCGGTTTTCTGTCAGAACAGGATTCTGTGTGCGTGTGCGTGTGTGTGTGCGTGTGCATGTGTGTGTGTGTGTGCGCGTGTGCGTGTGTGTGTGTGTGTGTGTGTGTGTGTGTGTGTGCAGGGCTGTAATGTCGAGGTCAGGTGCCACATTTCTTCTCTATAGCACATGACAACCAAAGAGGGTCAAGGGGCCGGTCGTCCTCTTAAATAGACTGTGGCACTGCAACGGGTGTACACACACACACACACACACACTCACACACTCACACACATCACCTGAAACCTGGTGAGTCCGATCATGAGAAGGTGAGCTCGTCTCCGTTGACTTGAAGTTGAAGTGGCGCCTCTGCTTTAGTTCATTGAGAGTCTCGATGTGAGCAGAGAAATCTATCCTTGAAGTAAAAAGCCAAATCCCATTCGAATAAAACAAACCTGATTCTGTTAGAGCTGTAATATATAATACACACAGTGTGTAATATGTACTACACACAGTGTGTAATATATACTACACACAGTGTGTGTGTATTATATACTACACACAGTGTGTAATATAAAATACACACTGTGTGTAGTTTTGTCTGTGCACACTTGGATACTTAGATAAATACTTTGATAAACTCACAAGCAGCTGTGTGTGTGTGTGTGTGTGTGTGTGTGTGTGTGTGTGTGTGTGTGTGTGTGTGTGTGTGTGTGTGTGTGTGTGTGTGTGTGTGTGTGTTTTCAGAGTAATTGCAGCTCGTTCGGCCCCCAGAGAGAGAGAGAGAGAGCCTCTGAGTCATTAACTGCTGTTTCCGGCTTCTCCCTTCTCTCTCTTTTTCATCCTTTCTTCACCTTAACCAGTCTTTCTTTCCTTGACCTCTATGCTTTCCTTTAACCCCCCCTCCCCTCCAATCAGTCTGTTATCTCTCCACCCCCCCCCCCCCCCCGCTCTCCATTTCCCTCAAAATCACCCTTCTGGCATCGCACACAGTATCTTCATCATCCTCTCGGTCAGTCTTTCACTCCCTCCCTCACCCTCTCTCTCTCTCTCACACACACACACACACACACACACACACACACACACACACACACACACACCCCCTCTGTCCCTTCTGGCTGGAACAAGGACCCTAACAGCAGCTCCTGAATCAGTTCTGTGTTTCATCGCCTGCACGTGGACAGAAGCCTCCACAGGGCCGAGCGTCACCTTCTCTCATGTTTACTCTCAGCCGTCAGCTCACGCTGCATAAAGCGCTGCTGTTACTGCTGCGTGCCATGAAGGGACAAAGCACAGGGCCGAACCATTATATATTATATATATATATATTTATTACCATTACGTGAAGACCAAAAGAAAGGAAACGACCTCTGATCCTGTTAGACTTGCTCTTCTAGTTCAAATTGAATCTCTCAGCCTGAGCAGATCATTTTGCTCATCATGACGTTACATATCAAAAGCGTGCATTCATATTCACACGTATTAAAGGTGCTTACTGCCATTTTTCATCTTCAAAACCTGAATCTGGAGCGCCTTTTCTCTAATTCCTGAGCAGGTTTATAGTCAAATATTTGTACTGCACATCAGAGATAATGCTGTAATTCTTCTGTCTGTCCACTCCTGAAATGAAAGAGTGCAAATCATAACGGCATGTGGGGAATCAGGCGCTGGAGGGTTTTACAGTACCTTTATTATGAAGCATAACCCTGTTTTAGTGCGGCCGCCGTCTCAGCCTCATGTGTTCCCTGGAGGAGCAGTGAGGAACCTCTGATTGATGCAGCGCTTCACCAGCAATCCAGAGACCAGAAATCATCTCAGCGGCCGAGAGCCGGGCGGTGAGATTACATGAGCCGGCCAAAGTTAGTCAAAACCTATTTTAACTTTTTGCCGCCTGCAACTAAAGTTACAACCGGATGTTCCCCGACACGAGGAGGAAGTTGTTGAAGTTTTCAGTCGCACATTCAGAGAAAGCTGCATTGGTTTGTTTAGATGCATGCTTTAATAATAATAATCACTCATAATCATTCTGTCGTCCAGCACAGTCCTCTCAGTCCAGCATTATAGTATAATGAATAAAATATTGAAGGAACTGGTATTTGTGAAAGAAAAAGCACGTAAAGTACGTGATGCTCATACTGATCTTGGTGCTTCACAGGAGAGAAGTTGAGTTCAACAAGGTTCAGTGGATTCACTGCAGACCCAGACGGACCTTTAAGTTGAGATAACCGTCTGTTCACTACCGCTTATAACTTAGATCTCCAATAGGAGTTCTGGTGGCAGATGAAACCTTTCACTATAGTTCTGCTGATAGTTTGCGTATGCGTGAGCATGAATGCACACCTTCACCTGCCTTCATGCCGTCTTTCACTCCTCCTTCAACACCCGGCCATTTATTCACACGTTTCTGCTTTTCCTCCCTCTCTTCCTTCTCCCTCCCTTGTTTTCTCAGCCTCTCTTTCTTTTCCTGCCCTCCAGCCTCGCTCTGTCTGGAAGCTGAATGGTCAGAGCCAGGATGAAGTCATCATGTCTTTATATCATTATATTCTCCTTTTACCTTTTTTAGGCACAGAAAAACCCATCAGGGTGGGGCTCCGGGGCTTAGATTGGCTGTCGATGGGAGCGACCCACATACCCACACACACACACACACACACACACACACACACACACACACACCCTTTAACCCTGTTCTGTGCCCGCTCCTTCTCTTCCTGCAGGCCCCTTCCTTTCCATCCCGACTCCCTCACAGTTTCCATGACAGGGCCGCTTTAAATGGGCTCAGTCACATTTCTCCTTGGGAAGCGCTGCGTGAAGTGACGTTGACGTTTGGTGCATAATACTCTACTTTATGGCTTCTCGGGGAAATAATCATCACTTTTGTGGTGCAACATGTCTCAGTGAAAATAAAAAAACCTTTAAAGGTCCACCAGCTTTCATTTGGAAAATGCTGGTTTGATGTTTCTTTCACCTCCGTGGAACTAAGAAGCTCTACCTGAAGCTCTACCTGAAGCTCTACCTGAAGCTCTACCTGTGCTCCAAAAGCAGGTTGAACTGTTCTTTGATGATTTTCTAAATGTGTGTTTTTGTCTATATTGAGGAATTGTTTGTCTTCTTACAATAACCAAATAGCAGGAATGATGGATTTCTGAAAGTTAGCATCGCACTGGTTCCCTCGACAAATCAGACTACAATGTGATGAAGATGATGGCGGTTAGGCTGCAAACAAACAACATGAGTCACATGACAGTCACATGACAGTCACATGACTTCCCAGCACCACCACTAAGCTAAAGGAGCGCTAATGTTCTCGTGAGGACCTTTAGCCGCTTGTTAGCATCCATCTTTTCTAAGACACGCAACAGACCGATTTCATACCGTAGAAGCAAACATTAAAACGTCTTCACCACAGACTTCATGTCAGGCATCTTACCAAATAAACCATCGAGGAAACAGGAAGTGTAAAAATGCTGAGTCATTTCCTTGTTCTAGGGCTCTTTCCTGAAGCGCCTGCGCTAGCTAGCTAGCATTTAGCTAATTCCACCATCATAAAAACACTTTAAACAAGCAGCACATAAATTGTTCGGCTTGGTCCAAATTACTTTGTTCTTGAATTACTGGTCTCAATTATCTTATGCTCCTCGCTAGCATGCTCCTCGCTAGCAAGCTCCTCGCTAGCATGCTCCTCGCTAGCAAGCTCCTCGCTAACATGCTCCTCGCTAACATGCTCCTCGCGAGCATGCTCCTCGCGAGCAAGCTCCTCGCGAGCATGCTCCTCGCGAGCATGCTCCTCGGTAGCATGCTCCTCGCAAGCATGTTCCTCGCAAGCATGCTCCTTGCTAGCGCTGATATTACTCGCTAGCATGCTGACTATTATATATATTTATAATAATTACAATAGGTAGGAGTGCTGTAAAAGGTATTTTTATGATGGTAAAATACAATATAAACTCTTTGAATCGTTTGTTAGAGTTCCATTCACAATGCTAACATGTTGTGCAGCCGGTGGTTGACAGTTGGCTAGCGCTGATGCTCCTCGCTAGCATGCTGACTATTATATATAATTATAATAATTTTGATAGGTAGGAGTGCTGTAAAAGGTGTTTTTATGGAGATAAAATCTGCTATATGAACTCTATCGTTTGTTAAAGAGAGGTTCATTCACAATGCTAACATGTCGTGCAGGCGGTGGAGTTGTTTGTCCGCACCTCGAGCAGATAAACATGTCGAGATGAAACTCGGCCGCCGCTAATTCCTAACAAGCGTCTTCTTCAGCGACTTTTCCACTCCAGCTAATATATTCATGTGAGTTTGTGTGTATTCCGACATGAGGGCATACACATTGACTCACTGTTTGCCACAGACAAACTTTCCACACTGTGGAACACACACACACACACACACACACACACACACACACTTTTTTTTCTGTGTGTGTGTGAGTGCAGGCTGAGTAAACTCCACAGTGGTTTCCAGGCTCAGGGTGAATAAAGGTGCCTTTTGTCAGGCCTGGGGTGGGGCGGGGCGGCCGGTGAGGAGGCGGTGGAGGTGCAGGGGGGGTGGAGGAGGTGGAGGAGGGAGAAGCAGGGTGGAGGAGGTGGGGAGGAGGGGGGGAGGGTGTCCAGTCTGGAACAAGCATGAATGTTCCCCTCAG
>NW_027176218.1:22725315-22732815 GCF_023055335.1 Clinocottus analis | reverse complement strand
GTCAGTTATTCTACACAATGAAAAGATTATTCATTCTTTAAAAGATCCACATATGATGTGTGTAACATGCCAAACAGAACAGACCTGAATGTTAAAGCATTGAGATACTAGATCATCGATGTGGAGATGATGCCATAACTTTAGTTCACATCTCGTAGCCATCGTTTTGCCGCTGGAGGACAAAAGTCTCCAGACATCTGAATGAAAGCTAGAATAAACATTTATTGCACTTTCATTCTGAGATGTTGCCTGTTAAGACAGATTCCTCTCATGACATCTGTCTTGTGTGCAGATCATGAACGTGAAGCCGTACGACCTGCGCCGCAGACTCTACATCATCATGAGAGGAGAGGAGGGGCTGGACTACGGCGGCATCGCCAGGTGAGGAAGCAAACGCTGCTCCTTCAGCTCCATCTAACCCGTTGGTGCTCACTGTTGGTGACGGTGCTGCGTACCTCCTTTAGCGGCTAATCCGCGTTAGCATCAGTTAGCTTCATTTGCAGGCTGGTTGAGGCTGTCGCCATGAGGCATGAGGGCATCCTGGCTAGAGGTGTTGGGAACGCTGGCTTTCCAAATCGCTCCGTCCTGTCCGTTATTGTCGCATATCTTCATCCTGTCCTCCCTCATCATCACCTGTGTGTGGTCCAGGTCCTCCTCTCTTTACATGTTGTGTTTGTGTTGGGGCGCTGTCATCAATTTATCCCCTGTTTATTTTCCATTGTGTCTGTCTCTGGTGTCACGTCAGTGGTTTTACCCTATGGTAGGTGACATCATGCTGTTCTACCACAGGGTAGAACCACGGACGGGATGTCGTGAGGTGTCTGCGTGCATCCGTCCGTCCGTCCATCCCCATGAGCCCTGAGGGGAGGGCGGGGGGAGCGCTGCTGCTGCTCATGGTGCTGGTGTCATGCTGTCGCTCATGCATCCTCCTCTGTTGTACCTCCATGTTACACGTCTCCATGTGATGTGTGCGTCCAGTCTGTTGGTGTGTATTCATACCAGTATCCAGGGACACAACGTCTGGTCCTCACCTTCAGAGACATCCTGGAGCAGGATCGTTTCAGTTCTCGTGGTACATGTTGTGTCTTCTTCTTCTTCTTCTTCTTCTTCTTCTTCTTCTTCTTCTTCTTCTTCTTCTTCTTCTTCTTCTTCTTCTGTTGCTCCATTCACTGTGCTGGTTGGTCATGTCTTCTCTCCTCCATGTGATCTGGTCTTCTTCACAAAGCTCAAAGTGTTTTTCTGTCTCAGTCGTGATGAAACAAACTCCTCCACTTCCTCCTCTGAACGGGTCTTTGTAGAACATTGATGGTTCTGCATCCTCCAACATTGTACTCTTGTGTTTCTAAAGAGAAAGCAGCAACGGCTCAGCCTCATGTCTCTGAGATGTTCTCTTGTGGTTCTGTGATGTCCTCTTGTGGTTCTGTGATGTCCTCTTGTGGTTCTGTGATGTCCTCTTGTGGTTCTCTCATGTCTCTTCTCACGTTCTCTTGTGGTTCTCTCATGTCTCCTCTCACATTCTCTTGTGGTTCTCTCATGTCTCCTCTCACGTTCTCTTGTGGTTCTCTCATGTCTCTTCTCACGTTCTCTTGTGGTTCTCTCATGTCTCCTCTCACATTCTCTTGTGGTTCTCTCATGTCTCCTCTCACGTTCTCTTGTGGTTCTCTCATGTCTCCACTCACGTTCTCTTGTGGTTCTCTCATGTCTCCTCTCACGTTCTCTTGTGGTTCTCCTCTCACGTTCTCTTGTGGTTCTCTCATGTCTCCTCTCACGTTCTCTTGTGGTTCTCCTCTCACGTTCTCTTGTGGTTCTCTCATGTCTCCTCTCACGTTCTCTTGTGGTTCTCTCATGTCTCCTCTCACGTTCTCTTGTGGTTCTCCTCTCACGTTCTCTTGTGGTTCTCTCATGTCTCCTCTCACGTTCTCTTGTGGTTCTCTCATGTCTCCTCTCACGTTCTCTTGTGGTTCTCTCATGTCTCCTCTCACGTTCTCTTGTCTTCAGGGAGTGGTTCTTCCTGCTGTCCCACGAGGTGCTGAACCCCATGTACTGTTTGTTCGAATACGCCGGCAAGAACAACTACTGTCTGCAGATCAACCCCGCCTCCTCCATCAACCCCGACCACCTCACGTACTTCCGCTTCATCGGCCGCTTCATCGCCATGGTGAGCCTCACTCTGCATTTACATCATGCGTGTGATTTAAGTCATTTACATCATGCGTGTGATTTAAGTCATTTACATCATGCGTGTGATTTAAATCATTTACATCATGCGTGTGATTTAAATCATTTACATCATGCGTGTGATTTAAGTCATTTACATCATGCGTGTGATTTAAATCATTTACATCATGCGTGTGATTTAAATCATTTACATCATGCGTGTGATTTAAATCATTTACATCATGCGTGTGATTTAAGTCATTTACATCATGCGTGTGATTTAAATCATTTACATCATGCGTGTGATTTAAATCATTTACATCATGCGTGTGATTTAAGTCATTTACATCATGCGTGTCATTAGTTAGCTGAAGTGTCTCCTAGAGGCTAAGTGCTTCAGCATGTGGGAGGGGCTTGGACACGCCCAGTCCAGCATTAAGATGTTATACTGTACTACTTTAGTGGCTAGCTAGTTAGCCGGTAGTTAGCTACCTGTAGCATGAAAGTACGGTGAAAATTTAGTGGCTAGCTAGTTAGCTACTTGTAGCATGAAAGCATGGTGATAATTTAGTGACTAGCTAGTTAGCCAAGTAAAGTTAGTTGCTGGCTAGTTAGCCAGTAGTTAGCTACCTGTAGCATAAAAACATGTGGGTACTTTAGTGGCTAGCTGACTAGCTAGCCACTAAAGTACCCACCATGCTTTTATGCTACAGACACACATGAACAGCCTCGCTAGGTCTTCGTTACTTTAACATTTAGCTGACTTAAATGTTTTAACATTATTCTTAATTTAGTTCATGCTAATGTTTTATGCTAATCACTAGCATGCTGACTATTGTTACGATTGGCTGTGGTAAGAATGCTGTAACAGTTCTGTAAATATGTAAATGACTATAAACATCTGTGAGTTTTAGTTCAAAGGCTGGGAAACGGCTCTGGTAGCGCTAGCTCTGTGTATGCTAGTGATTAGCATTAGCATTTCATAGACGTATTGAAAGCTGCATGCAGGTCGACGTTTGCCGCTACTAGCATAGCACACCTGTCTCTACAGCTGAACTGTCGGCGGTTGAGTAGCATTGTGGGTAATGTAGGCACCAGACAAGAAAGAAGAAGGCGTGGAATTAAAAAAGAGATATCGCTGGTCCTGTTGCATCGTGGTCCATCGATACAACACAAGGCAATAAACCAACAGAACGCTAAACAGTGAGGGCTAACTGATGCAAAACTAAGGTACAATTAAAAGATCAAAGATTAGTACAAGTACAGTACAATAGATTACAATAAAATACAAATAAATAATAAAAGCCATGAAAAGAGGACGTCACATGAAAGGACTTAGAAGAGATGAGTATCTCCTTAGACGGGCCGGTTCAAAGCCAAGCAGCATAAACCATGAAACCAGATGTATTTGTTCCTTAAAGACTGGACCACTGTGCCCACACGTGTGTTTATTCCACGACATCTTGCCTTAATGTGCGAGCAGCGAAGTTTACCGTTCATTACACAACCTGCACCATCACGTCTCTTTCTCTGGAGTCCACTCCAGGAAGCTGTCGGGTCCAAAAACACCCCCCCCGCCCCCCCTCCCGCTCTGTCTGCCACCCCACCCCCACCCACACGATGACCTCACCGCCTCGCCCGGCCCACGCCCGCCAGCGGAGCCTGATATTTAGTCCCAAAGAAACGCACTCTGATGACTTCCCTTATTAACATGGTCTCGACCAAACCCTCCTTTATTTACCTTTACGCATCACTCCACTGTGTGTGTGTGTGTGTGTGTGTGTGTGTGTGTGTGTGTGTGTGTCTGAGACAGACACATTCAGTGGTCTGTATTGTTCTTGGCTCATCACGGCTCTGATCCCTCTGTGGGTTTTTACATTAAACAGCTCCATCTGGCTGAACACACACACACACACACACACACACACACACACACACACACACACACACACACACACAGCAAGGACTTGGTTTGAAGCAGACTCCTCGTAGTTCTCATGGAGATGAGGATGAACGGTCCAGAATCACACATGGCAGCGGTTTACCATGTCAGTCCCCCTCTGGACCAATCACACGCATTATCAGTTATTGATTTGTCACAAGCAGCTGTGGAGTGAACGCTCCATGTCTCCTGTAAAGGTGACAGTTCACCTGCTGATTCTCTGTATCACTGCAATGGAACGTGTGCTGTGATGTCACTGAGGTCCTGACGCGTCCTCCCCTGCAGGCTTTGTACCACGGCAAGTTCATCGACACCGGCTTCACGCTGCCGTTCTACAAGCGGATGCTGGACAAGAAGCCCACGCTGAAGGACCTGGAGTCCATCGACCCCGAGTTCTTTAACTCCATCATGTGGGTCAAGTGAGTACCGGGATGGGCGAGCGCTCCGGGGGTGTTGTTGTGGTTTTGTGCTCACGAGAAGAGAAATAATCAGTTTTACAGGCCTCTGGAATATTTCCCCTAAAATCTGTTTTCTATCGATGAATAAACTTTAGAAACGGATGCGGTTTAGCTTCTCATTCAGATTAGCATTTACAATGTTTCTGTGTGTGTGTGTGTGTGTGTGTGTGTCCAGAGACAACAATCTGGAGGAGTGTGGCGTGGAGCTGTACTTTGCACAGGACATGGAGATCCTGGGGAAGGTTTCCACCCACCAGCTGAAGGACGACGGCGAGAACGAGCTGGTCACCGAGGACAACAAGGAGGAGTACATCAGGTGAGTCAGCGTCGCGGGAAGTCTCCAGAGAACCCGATGGCCGAGCTGGAGAGACAACTTATCAGGACCTGCTGCTTTTTCCTCCTTCCTCACTCCCTCCTCCCTCCTCCCCCTCAGCCTGCTGACAGACTGGAGGTTCACCCGCGGCGTGGAGGAGCAGACCAAAGCTTTCCTGGACGGCTTCAACGAAGTGGTTCCTCTGGAGTGGCTCCGCTACTTCGACGAGAAGGAGCTGGAGGTGAGGAGCAGCGGGGAGGAAGGGAGGGAGGGAGAGAGAGAGAGAGGGAGGGAGGGAGAGAGGGAGAGAGAGAGAGAGGGAGGGAGAGTCATGGTTCTATCAGCCAGAAGCTGTAAGCACACATTATCATCAGAGGTTTTACTTTCCGACGGTCCTGGAACGCATCATGTGTGACGAGCGCTTCAGTCGTGAATTCAAATCTTCCTAATGAATCAAATAAAGTTCTACATGTGTCATTTAAAAGTTTGTGGGCTAACAGTGATTTGCGCCGGCTGTATGAGCATCTGCAGCACAAACTGAGAATGACATCACTCTGGAGGAGAGGCACACACACACACACACACACACACACACACACACACACACACACACACACACACACACACGCTCTGAAGCACACAACTCTCTGTTCCAGCTGATGCTGTGCGGGATGCAGGAGATCGACATGGCCGACTGGCAGAAGAACACCATCTACAGACACTACACCAAGAACAGCAAGCAGATCCACTGGTTCTGGCAGGTACGGACACACTGAGGCCACACACACACACACACACACACACACACATACACACACACACACACACACATACACACACACACACTCACAGTCCAGTGAATGACAGAGTGGTGTTCCTGCAGGTGGTGAAGGAGATGGACAACGAGAAGAGAATCCGTCTGCTTCAGTTTGTAACAGGAACCTGTCGGCTGCCTGTCGGAGGCTTCGCTGAGCTCATAGGTACACAAGCTACAAGCTAACAGCTACCAGATACCAGATAACAGCTACCGGATACCAGATACAAGCTACAAGCTACCAGCTACAAGCTACCAGCTACCAGCTACAAGCTACTAGATACAAGCTACAAGCTACCAGCTACTAGATACAAGCTACCAGCTAACAGCTGCCGGCTACAAGCTACCAGATACCAGCTACAAGCTAACAGCTACAAGCTACCAGCTACCAGATAACAGATACCAGATACAAGCTACAAGCTACCAGCTACAAGCTACTAGATACAAGCTACCAGCTACAAGCTACCAGCTACTAGATACAAGCTACCAGCTACAAGCTACCAGATACAAGCTACCGGCTACCAGCTACAAGCTAACAGCTACAAGCTACCAGCTACTAGATACAAGCTACCAGCTAACAGCTGCCGGCTACAAGCTACCAGATACCAGTTACCAGCTACAAGCTAACAGCTACAAGCTACCAGCTACACGCTAACAGCTACCAGCTACAAGCTACAAGCTAAGAGTTACAAGCTAACAGCTAATAGCTACCAGCTACAAGATACCAGCTAACAGCTGCTGGTTGAAATGACCTTTTTCATTGGATAGTGTTTTTTCCACAGCAGCACTCCCATCATGGTGTCACACTCTGCTGCTCTCAGTTTCTCCTCTTTAACAGAAATGACACTTCCAGTCCTTTCACTTTTCTGTGTGTTTACTCATGGATGTTGAGTCATCGCTTCATCAGAGAAGTGAACAACAGGAATAAACGGAGTATGAACCGAGTGTTTCTGTTGAAAAGAGAAGCTGAGCAGTGAATGTACAATATGTTGTGAGGCTGCAGGTTTTTATGATGCTGTATCTCCGTGTGTGTTTGTGACAGCGTGATGAAGACATAACCTCTGGTTGGTTTCCCTGTGCAGGAAGTAACGGGCCCCAGAAGTTCTGCATAGACAAAGTGGGGAAGGAGACTTGGCTTCCAAGAAGCCACACATGGTGAGCTGCTGCCGTCTGTCCACCAGCAACAAGAACCTGAGCGCAGAGGTCACTGACGAGGTCACTGACGAGGTCACTGACGAGGTCACAAAATAACTCAAAATAAGTCTTTTATTGTGAATGAAGAATTAGCGGAACTTTGTTAATCTACCAGTTCTGCAGAGCGAAAGAGGAATGGCAAACCAATGAGACTTTTATTGTGAAAAGTTAGGAAACAAAATGTTTGTCTGTTTTACATCAACCTCTCCGACCACAAAATATATCAACCCGACCTCACAGGTCAAGAGTCAAATGTGGAAGTGATTGTACGCATTCTCTCATTGAAAGCAAGTGCACCTTTAATAAAGGTGGTTTTACTGGAGTACGTAGTGGAGGAAGCTCAGCGCTGGAATGTTGAGCTCCACTACTGACAATGACAACGACTCAACAGGATTTAAACACAGAAACTGTGCAGTAAAACAAATGGCATCCAAAAAAACAAAAAAACACCAGTTTGACTTGATGAAAATGTTAAAGATACCTTTAAACACGCGGTGATTAAAATAAATACATTACAGGTGAGACAACAGAGACGTCCATGGTTTAGAGAATCAAACATGTCTGCTCATGTCAAGCTAACGACGCCACGCTCTCGCCCTCAGCTTCAACCGTCTGGACCTGC
>NW_027176218.1:22717815-22722815 GCF_023055335.1 Clinocottus analis | reverse complement strand
AAGTTATATATGTGCAAAAAATAACTCATATTTGTCAAAAAGATGAGCAAGGAAGCCGGTTGGATCCCTGTTTTCTCTCCATAGTTTCATGTTGAAGTGTCCTTGAGCAAGGCACTGAAGCCCCAGAGCTTCACTGCAGCACAAAGCTCCTTCATTACTGAGATGCAGAGAATAATCCACCACTGCGGGATTAACAAAGGATTATTAAAAAAATAATAAGAATAATATATATATTTTTTTAAGAATCTGCATCTCCCCGCGGCCCACAGTTTGAGAACCACTGCGTTAATAGAACTGTAAGAGTTTTAGTTCTCCAGAAATAACGGGCTTTTATTGTGAAGGGACAGCTCTCCCTGGCTCGGCCCGGAAGTAGCCTCTTCCGTTTCCTCGGCGCCTCCGAGCAGACTGAGCGTGTAGTTCACGTGTTGCTGCCGCGACGCCGCGGCTGCTGAAATAGCGGGGACGTTTATTTTGTAATGCACGTGCACGCGCCTGTCCGGTTACAACATGGTGCACGCGGATGAAATCGCCAAGTTGTGCTACGAGCGTTTCCGCCAGCTGCCCCGCAGAGGGAAGCCCGAGCCGGGACGAGAGTGGACCCTGCTGGCCGCCGTAGTGCAGCTCACCCGGCGCGCTCACTCGGACTCAGGTCGGACATGACGTCACGTCTCATGTGCTCCTCATGTCAACTTTGTTTACAACGGGACAGGAATTAGTTATTTATTACTCACACGTTATTCATTTTCATCCGCCATGTCTAATACGACTCATTTTATTTACGGGACTTTGAGTAATGTTGCTAAGCTAAACCCAGTAAATGTACCTGGACCACAGTACCCGGATGTGATCACTGCCGCAGTGCGCATGCGCAGAGAAACTGATCAGGATCTGAACACAGATGTGATGCACTGAGTTCTAACAGAAGCACGTTGTTGTTTCACAGCTGAGCAGCAGGTCGTGTCCCTGGGGACTGGAACCAAATGTATTGGACAGACAGCGATGAGTCCCAAAGGTGACACACACACACACACACACACACACACACACACACACACATCTCAAACCTCCAGAGAAATTGTGTATTTATATGTTGTATTGGAATTGAAATGTGTGTGTGTATATATATATATATATATATATATATATCTATATATCTCCCCACCTGCAGCATGTTCACGTGTTGAACTCTCTCTCCTCCGTTAGGGGACGTTCTTAACGACAGCCACGCAGAAGTCATCGCCAGGAGGGGATGCCTCAGGTGTGTGTTCATCTCTTCCAGTGAGTCGGCTCTGGAGCCGCATGCTGACGCATGTACATGTAGGCTGCTACTGTAGCGTGTGTGTGTGTGTGTGTGTGTGTGTGTGTGTGTGTGTGTGTGTGTGTGTGTGTGTGTGTAGGTACCTGGTCCAGGAGCTGCACCGGGCCGTGACCGGTGGCGACAGCTCCGTGTTTTGTCCGGCAGGTCAGCGGGGGAAGTGGAGGCTTCGGCCCGGCGTCTCCTTCCTCTTCTTCACCAGTCACACTCCCTGTGAGTCACCGGCTGGCCACGGGCTTCAGCTCAAGCTTCATGGTTCCTCATTTTTACATGTTCACGTGTCCTACGTTCAGTCTGTGAAGCGTGTCTGGTGTTCCATGACTGCTCACTCAGCGCTGATGTTCATCTTGAGCGTCTCTTCGTTCTGGAGTCTTCCTCCTTCATCTAAATGCTGTCGGGGCTTTTGTTCTCGTCGGATGGCTTTAATCCCTAAAAGCTAGAATCATAAACCCGTCTGAACCTCGTCGTGTGTCACCAGGTGGCGACGCCTCCATCATCCCCATGACGGACAGCCGGCCGGAGCCCCGCCCTCCTGTCACGTCTGAGGAGAGCCACAGAGGAGCCGACGGGGGAGGAGCCCCGAAAAGAGGAGCAGAGGAGCCGAGTGAAGGAACACACGCTAAGCTGCCCCGTGTGGAGGCGCAGGAGGTGCAGGAGGTGCAGGAGGAGCAGGAGGAGCAGGAGGAGCAGGAGGAGCAGGAGGAGCAGGAGGTGCAGGAGGAGCAGGAGGAGCAGGAGGTGCATGTGGAGGACGGCGGAGACTCAAAACCATCCGTCCTTTCAGATTCTTCCAAAAGTGAAGCTCCATCGCAGAGTCGCTCCGCTCAGACACCCGGTCCCTCTGCCGGCTCGGGGCCGCCGCCGCCGCCGCCGCCGCCGCCGCCGCCGCCGCCGCCGCCGCCGCCACCGGGCCCGGACGTCCACCGGACGGGGGCCAAGTGCGTGTCGGGCGGCCCGGCCGACCCCCTGCTCCCCGGGGCCGGGTACCACGGCACTGGGCTGCTGCGGGTGAAGCCCGGGCGAGGAGAGCCGACCCGCTCGCTCTCCTGCAGCGACAAGCTGGCCCGCTGGGGGGTGCTGGGCTTCCAGGGCGCGCTGCTGTCCCACTACCTGCAGGAGGCGCTGTACTTCAGCGCCGTGGTGGTGGGCAAGTGTCCGTACAGCCAGGAGGTCATGCAGAGAGCTCTGGTGACGAGGTAAAGGTACCGCCGGCTCTTTGCTCTGAAGGGACATGAGGCGTCTTCAGCCAGCAGGACTGTTGTCACTCTTTATTTACCCGAATGAAAGATCCACACTGCTCGCAGCCTCCAGAAGCTCCGTGTGGAGGTGTATATGTTCCAGTCCCAGGAATCAGCAGCTCTCCATGTCTCCTCCAGGTGCTCCCATGTGTCGGGCCTCCCTGCTGGTTTCTCTGTGTGTGCACCCGAGCTGCTCCGGTCCGGCCTGGAGTTCCCCTTCAGCCAGGCCCAGGCCGAGCTGCGACACCAGGCGGGGCGGGGCCGCGTCTCGCCCTGCGGAGCAGGTAGGAGCCTCACACACACACACACACACACACACACACACACACACACACACACACGTCAGCTCCACCTGAGTTTCAGGACTTGTGTTGTCTGGTTGTGGTTCCTGCGTTTCAGCCATCAGCTGGTGCAATGTGAGCGAGCGGCCACTAGATGTCACCGCCAACGGACACAAACACGGAGTCACCAGGAAGTCCCGGGGCACAGCGGCCGCCAGGTAGAGCCAACGAGTCACCGTGACGCCACCCAGAGGTCAGAGGTCATCCACAACAGCATGTGTGTGTCTGCAGGTCTCTCCTGTGTAAGCTGGAGCTCTTCCATTCCTTCCTGTCTCTGGTGGCGGCCACCGACCCCGAAGAGCTTCCAGACTCCCTCAGGTGACAAACTGACTCTTTGAGAACGCCACGCTGCTTTTCACAGATGCCCCAAATGACCTCAAACGACCCCAAATGACCTCAAATGACCTCAAACGACCCTATACGACCCCAAACGCCAGAGAGCGTCTCCAAACCCCAAACCACTCCATCTGACTCATCTGCTGCTTCAAGCGCTTGAGATCACACAACAAATAATGTGCGTGTGTGCGTGTGTGTGCACGTGCGCGTGCGTGTGTGTGTGTGTGTGTGTGTGTGCGTGTGCGTGTGTGTGTGTGTCTGCTGAAGGTGGAGCATCCTCTCCTCGGGCAGAACAGGCTCTCTCTGTTCCTCGGCTTCAGAGCAGATCACCTGATCCTGCAGGCCGAGTGTGTCTGCTGAGGACGGGAGTGTGTTGCTGGTGTGTGTTGCTGGTGTGTGTTGCTGGTGTGTGTTGCTGGTGTGTGTTGGTGTTGTGTAGTCAGGTGCACGGGGACATGAATCATTGCATAACGCAGACGGACACTTTATCTGCAGGAAGCGGGTCCTGAAGCCTCCAGAGATGAACTTACAAACACACAGTGTGCAGGGGAAGCAGCCAGAACAACTGCACGCACTGTTGCTGTTGCTTCTTCTTCTTTTTTCAAATACGTTTCATTTGAGACAGAAAACCACGAGACGTTTGGTTATAATATCTGAAAATATTACTATTAAATATCAATAATAGAAACCAGGTGAAATAAACACAGTAAATGATAAAAAGCCAAAGGGCAACAACCTGAACATCTAAAGTCCTCCTGACCGCGGAGCCGTGGGCGGAGCCGTGGGCGGAGCTGTGGGCGGAGCCGCGGCGCCGACGCCACCCGACCCGATCGGCTCCACTGGAACACGAGCCGGCGAGCATAAAGGACGCCGTGTTCCTCAGAGAGCTGGAACCTAATCTGTGGGATGGAAGGAACTTCCCCAACGAGTCCATGAGAGCGTCACTGTGACACAAAGAGCCCGACATGCACCTGACCTCACACACACACACACACACACACACACACACACACACACACACACACTGCACAGTTGTCAAGACTTTTGTCTCTTTCTAGTTCTTCTGTGTCCTTTTGTGGTCATTGTGAGTCTCTTTGTGGTCATTGTGAGTCTCTTTGTGGTCATTGTTTGTCTCTTTGTGGTCATTGTGAGTCTCTTTGTTGTCATTGTGAGTCTCTTTGTTGTCATTGTGAGTCTCTTTGTGGTCATTGTGAGTCTCTTTGTGGTCATTGTGAGTCTCTTTGTGGTCATTGTGAGTCTCTTTGTGGTCATTGTGGGTCTCTTTGTGGTCATTGTGAGTCTCTTTGTGGTCATTGTGAGTCTCTTTGTGGTCATTGTAAGTCTCTTTGTGGTCATTGTGAGTCTCTTTGTGGTCATTGTTTGTCTCTTTGTGGTCATTGTGAGTCGCTCCCTGGTTGCCACGCGTGTCTTTGTAGGTTCAGTGGTTCTCAAGCTGTGGGGCGCGGCCCTCTAGTGGGGTGTAGAGGCATTACAGGTGGGGCGCGAGGGGATGATGCAGATCCTTTTTTTAAAATAAATAATCCTTTATTAATTTAATAATCCCACAGTGGGGAAATGATACGTGTGAGCAATAACTGTCCTCTCCTGGTGTGGTGAACGTTTCAGGGGAACCGAGCTGACGACCTACTGGGACTTCAAGCAGGCGTCCCAGTCCTACCAGCAGGCCTGGCAGCAGCTGCACCGCCAGGCCTTCCCCCTGTGGCCGCGCGCCCACCGACACCTGCTGCTCTTCCACTGAGCCGCCAGCGA
>NW_027176218.1:22657815-22712815 GCF_023055335.1 Clinocottus analis | reverse complement strand
ATTGCGACACACACAGGAAGTGCATCAGTGCATTGCGACACACACAGGAAGTGCATCAGGGCATTGCGACACACACAGGAAGTGCATCAGTGCATTGCGACACACACAGGAAGTGCATCAGGGCCGTCCCGTACGGGTCCGTGAAGCCGACGCCTCCAACTGGAGCTCGTGTTGTGCTCACGTTCCCGCGCTGCAGCGCCCCCTAGAGGCAGTGAAGAAACGCTGTGAACAGAAGAACAGCTCTTTGTGCAGCTGTCCTCCTGCTGCATGTGGGGCTCCTGAAGAGAGCGCTGATGGTTGAAGGATTCTTCAGAGGAAGCTGAGGCTGCAGTCTTCCCCCTCAGCTCCGGTTCATCCTCGCTCTCCTGCTGACTCGTCTGTGTTTCCTCTCATAACACAAAGGCATTGTGGGTCCAATGAGATGAGGATGTGAGTCAGAGGAAGCTGTTCGGGGACGACAGCAACGCTTCTTGTTTTCTTCAGAATAAAACATCCAATCACACGACGTGCTGACAGCAAAGTATCAGGAAGCAGCAGGACGTCGTTCTGATGAGGAATCAGAGGAAAGATCACAGGTTGTCACCTTATAACACTGTGATAACTACACCGAGGAGAAGAGGAGGAGGAGGAGGAGGAAGGCTAGAGTCTGAGCAGGAAGGTTCAGATTAAACCTCAGAATGAGGCTGATCAGTTAGAGAAGAAGCTTCTTCATGAAAGATGAACTTGTGAAGAGAGAAGAGAAGCAGAGGAACGGCTCTGATCCAAAGCAAAGCCTCATCAGGTCACCGTGGTGGAGCCGTGCTGTGATTGGCTGCTGATGGAGCTGCTGCTGGCGCTCAGTGATGATGTCACAGCTGATGGGAGTTTAGCTGCTCAGATTCAGACCCAACACACGCTGTGAGAACAGCCTCAGAGCTTCTCAAGACAAAGAAACTAAATATCCTTCAAGTCAGTCAGCGGCGCTCAGCCCACGAGAGGAAGCTTTCACTTCCTGAAGACGAACACAAAGAGACACAAACCTGCAGGGAGCTGCAGGAAAACCTGCTCAGGGGAGCAGACTGTGACTGTGATGTCATCATTGACTGAAAAGCATCATAAATGATCGTTGTGTTCACTGAGTGAGGTCCAGTTACTTCTGAACACGAGACACTAAAGCTTAATGCCACGTTGTGTTTTATCCTTTGACATGAAGCAGAACGTCACTTCAGCCTCATATCGTTACTTAAGATGCACGACAAACGTGTAAATGAGCAAAGATTTGATAAACGCTGTCAGTCTATGAATTGTAAAGTCACTTCACAGAATTATGAAACAGATATCAGTTCATTATTAATAAATCACTCCGAGGATGAATAATCACCACCAACAAAGAAGACCTGGAGGCCTCTGCCATGCGTCCTCGCTTCCTTCATGCCTCACATGCTGAAGCCTGGAAGCAGGAAGCAGGAAGCAGGGAGCAGGGAGCAGGAAGCAGGGAGCAGGAAGCAGGAAGCAGGGAGCAGGGAGCAGGGAGCAGGAAGCAGGGAGCAGGAAGCAGGAAGCAGGGAGCAGGAAGCAGGGAGCAGGAAGCAGGGAACAGGAAGCAGGGAGCAGGAAGCAGGGAGCAGGGAGCAGGAAGCAGGAAGCAGGGAGCAGGAAGCAGGGAGCAGGGAGCAGGAAGCAGGGAACAGGAAGCAGGGAGCAAGGAACAGGGAACAGGAAGCAGGGAGCAGGGAACAGGAAGCAGGGAGCAGGAAGCAGGGAACAGGAAGCAGGAAGCAGGAAGCATGCCGCGCTCACCTGGACTGAGGGACCGTCTTGTCCACGAAGAGGAAGATGGCTTTCTCCGAAGGCAGCTGGATGCGTTTCCTGATGATCCACATGAACTGGGCCACCGTGATGTCAGAGGGCACCAGGTACTTCCTCTTGTCGATGTCCACGATCTGAGAGCCGGAGACCTTCTCCACGATCACCTGCAGCGACCAACACGACACGCTCAGCGCTCTGCTGGGAGACACCTGAGTTACTGCCGCTGCTCGGCTTCTCGTACAGGGAGAACTTTATGTTCTTTCACATTTGTTCTCGTAAATCTGCCTCTTGAATTTAAGAGAATGTCCAAGTTATTTTTCTCATAAAGTGTCTGACTTGATTGAGATGTGTCTCTGTGCGTAACCTCCTGCTCAGCTCCTCCTCTCTGGCTGGCTGCACCTGTCCTCACGTCTCACCTGCAGCTCCACCCTCATCCCCTCATCACTTCATCACTTCATCACTCCCTCTTGTCCTCTGACAGACTGCCAAACTCTCCATGACCTTCCTGTCCCCATTTGACCTTGCTGTCCCTGTTTGACCTTGCTGTCTCTGTTTGACCTTGCTGTCTCTGTTTGACCTTCTTGTCCCCATTTGACCTTGCTGTCCCTGTTTGACCTTGCAGTCCCTGTTTGACCTTGCTGTCCCCGTTTGACCTTGCTGTCCCCGTTTGACCTTCCTGTCCCTGTTTGACCTTGCTGTCCCTGTTTGACCTCCCTGTCTCTGTTTGACCTTGCTGTCCCCGTTTGACCTTCCTGTCCCTGTTTGACCTTGCTGTCTCTGTTTCACCTTCCTGTCCCTGTTTGACCTTGCCGTCTCTGTTTGACCTTGCAGTCGCTGACTCCCGGCTGGCCTCAGCCTGTTTCAGGAGCTTCCTTCAGGAGGTCAGAGCTCCATGAGTCCAGCGTGTTGCTCTGTGCTGCTCTGGACTCTGTGGCAGCGTGAACTCTGAGCTGTGGGCCTTCAGAGCAGAACACGCTCATCATCCATTCACATGACCTCTGACCCGCTGCTCACTGCAGTATTGACGGTGAAAGCAGATCTTGATGATTGGTGAAGAACAGGTTCCACATCTAGTTTCCCTGCTGGTGTAGAAGAAGAGCTCAGGTTTGTCTCCAGACCTCTGCTCCCTGTTTGAGTCGTCATAGGAACCCCAAAATAATGCCAAAACTTGTGTTTATTGTTTGTATTTGTTCAACAAAGTCTTGGGGGAAAAATGTATATCTGCAAAAAAAATCCCTTTTAAAAGATATTTTGATGGTAACTATGAACATCCAGCATGATATGAGCCAGATCCCCCAAAAAAGCCTCCTGGAGCGTCAATAAGACCTTTATGGAAAGATTAGGACCTAAAGAATCAGAACCTGCAACAACAATCACAATAAAACAAAGTCTTGTCCTGTTAGGAAGGAGTTTCAGTCAAGAAACTGTGTCGTTCGGTTGAAAAATGGAAAAATTACGTATTTTATACCAAAGGTTTGTCTGAATGGAGCATGCTGGGACTTAAAGTGGGAGCACGAGGATTTTCACACGGTTTCCAAAAGGTTAAACAGAGTGATGACTATAAAATATAACTTTTTAAATAGTTGCACATCCAGACGCATGTATACATTATTAGTCGTATTATTATATGAAGTGCGATCATGATTTCAGTTCCACATCTTCATTGTAGTTTTGACAGCGTCAGAGAGGACCAGACCTTCATGGACCCTCTGCTGAGTGAATGCATGTAGACGTCCTGGTGAGGCTGAAGAGGAGCAGAGGAGGAAGAGTTTAGCTCGTTTATCCTCGTTCCACCAAAGCAAGTCTGGATGTTCAGGTTTTTAAACAAGAAGCCGATGGACTCGTCCACATGACCAGCAGGTGCAGAGAGCTGGAACGTTTTCTCACGTTCGATGTCTCTCAGTTGGACCGGCTCGTCTCATGTCCTGACATCACCTGCTCTCCCTCCATCCCTGTGTGGGTCGTTCTCACCACTCTGCCTCCCTAAAAGTCGCTCTGTTTGCGGTCGCGTGCTGGCCCCGCCCCTCTGAGGGCGTCGCCGCCGCAGAGCAGGAAGTGGAAGGCCAAAGTGTGTCGTGTTCGTGCAACCAGCTGAACAAACTCAGAGACATTAAATACTGTCACACAGCCGCCAGCAGGTTACAGGATGCTGCTGAGCATCAAACGTCTGCTCTAAACGGTTCTTCATGCGATGGTTCAAATCCCACCAGGAAGCAAGTTTGACTTACTTTAGCTTCGGTTTCTCTGTCAATGTGTTTGGTACTCTTAAACACTGAGCTCTTTTGTTTTAACCAGATGCATCGTCACATCTTTTGATGCTTCTTGAGTGTGAAAACCTTCGTGGGAATAAACCAGACTCTGATTCTTCTTCATGGCCTGAAGCTCCTCCACAGCCTGTGAAGTGTCTCGATGGTTCCTGTTTGTTGTGAACTGGTTTCAGCCTCGTCCTGTGTGAAGCTGCTCATTCAGCGGTGATGCAGCGCGAGCGTCCGGCTGCAGAAAAGGCCCCGTCTGTCCCCTGAACCCCTCTTACTCACCGGGACTCTGTCAGGATATTTGTTGCGTATTTTGGCTGACTCCACACATCGGTGCTCTGAGGGAGAGACGGGGAAACAAACAGGAAGTCAGGATTAAAAGGGATGAGCGAGGCCTCCTGGGAGCCGTTCATGCCAAACACGGCCGAGCTCGTCAGTCAGCGCTCCACGTGCTTAAAGGCACCGCGGCAGAGCGGCGGCTGCAGCTATGCAGCAAGGCAGCGGGGGGGTCGTGTCCGGTCACTCGTCCTGCTGATGAATCACATCAGTCTTTGTTGAGCGAGACCAAACACACGAGTTGTTATCGCTGTCAAAGAGCGATAGTGCTTCTATTTCCAGGAGCGGGCGGGGCCACATGCAGCAGGCCGACACTGAGCTGAGGCCGGAGAGGTGACAGCGGTGAGCGAGGTGGTGGAGGATCCGTTCAGGACCGGCACTAACACGCCGTCATTAGCCCAGATAAGAGGCCTACTTCTGGCAGCGCTGCTTTAAATAAAAGCTCTGAGGAGGTTCAGAGGAGAGGCTTCGAGGAGCCGAGGAGCTCCTGAACACCGACAGGGCGGGGACTTCACACCAAACTAAACGATAGTAGATGAATAATCACGCTGAAACATTACAGCGTTCACGCTGGAGGAACACGTTACAAACTCTGGAGCAACACTTTGTATTTGACAGACACCACTCATTTCAATGACTCATCTTGCTCTTCATTATTTAATTATCGTGCTGTGTTTGGTCAGAAGATGTCAGCAGACTGTGGAGCCATGCAAAAAGTTACTAATCAGAGAACTGGTGTTTTTTAATGATCGACTACCAATATGCATAAAACATGACATTATGTGTCAGATATGTTGATGGAGTTTGTCGTGCCATGCAAACACAGGACCGGTTTAAGGAGGGGAACAGCTGACGATGCACCAGCACCAGCCCCGTTACGCGTGATCACGATCCCGACACACGGCCGCGGACCTGCGGGAGGACGCGTCGCGTCGCGGGCGAGTCATGCAGCAGGAGCCGCCATGGAGCGCGGGGTCGAGCATGCGTTTCTGCACCTGCGGGGGATGACACGGCGGAACCCGCAGGAGGGAACAGCGAGGGAGGGCTGCGTGACATGACAAGCGCGCCTCTTGTTTCATAACAAGCCAAACCCCGTTACCGAGGGAATGGTCCTCTTTAAACATCCATTTCATCTTCGCTGGATCCCCGCGCGGACGCGTGACGGCGGCGGGAGGAGGCTGGATGATGTCGGCGTGATGTCCGAGAGAACCCCGACAGAAGCGATCAAAACAAAACGTCAACAGTCTCCTGCCAGAGCTTACTGTCCGTCGAGCTGCGAGGTGACGTCACTGTCTGACAGGGGAGGGGCGGGGTTAACGATGCTGCCTTCAGGGGCTCCGGGCCGGGGTGGAAGAAGTACCGAGATCTTTTACTGACGTAAAAGCAGCAATGGCGTAGTGTAGAATACTTAGTAAAGTAAAAGTACTGCATTTACAAAAGCACGGCCAAGTAGTGGTATTAAACATACTTATAGTGCCAAAAGTAAAATGTTTTTATGCTGAATGGCTCATTTCACAATAATGTGTATTGTATAATTATTATATTAGGGATATTGACTTAGCTCAAAGGCTCTGCACACCACTCAGCCAGAGGCTAACGGTGCTAATAACAACATCAGTGCTGTCAGAGCTAATGTATATATAACTAATGTATTATATTGTGTCTTTTATGACCACATTTAGTCGTTGTATATGTGTAAAGGAGAAACATGGGGTGTATTAAAAGATGTGATGTGCTCCACCACTGCTCCTGCTCGAGAGAACTAGTGTCAATACACTGCTGGCAAAAATGCTTCAAAGTCACCATTGCTGTCACTCATGTAAAATACGTCATTTTGTCACATAAAGTCCAAAAATGAATAAAAGTAGCTATACATATTTTGTTTGTACCTCTAAATACGTAACACTGCAAGAGTAGCTGTTAAATTATACATACATATTATATTTAGGCCATTTGAATGGTGACGGGCCACTAGTGAGGGATGAGCGCGCGTGAACACTCCCAAAGATGGAGTAGCAGCGGTGTAACTCTTTCTTCCCACTGTCCCGACACGGCTTGAACGCAGCACGCCATGGTAACCGTGCGACGCTTGGCTCAGATGAAACATGGCGCGGTGTTTGCTACTAGACTAGCTAGCTGGCTAACGTAAATAGCATGTTTATACGCTACGTTTCGCAACAAAAAACAACTCTCTTTTCCTTTTCCGAGGGTTAATCTGAGTGTGTGTTGTCTGTGAGCAGTTAACCCCGCCAGTCCTGCGGGCGCATCCGCTGAGCTATTCTAACGCACCACTTATGCCAGCCTGAGGTTAGCTTGACTCCGTTAGCTAGCTAGCCGGCTGACTGGACGCTGCTTCCGGCTCCTCATGGCGTTCTACGACGTCTATTCCCACCCGGCGTTGGTTCGGTACAAAACGAGTGTTTGCACCAAAGCCACGCTGTTCCTGGTGGTTGTCCTGTGCCTCACCTACATCTCCCCCCTGCTCGTCGCCTACAGGAGCCACGGTACAGTGACCTCCGGTACCGCGGCCTCTGCGTGTCTTGTCCTGTTCGCTGTTTGACGCCATGTCATTGTCAGGTTTCTGGATCAAGAGGAGCACCTACGAGGAGCAGCCCGTCGTGCGGTTCCAGTACCAGACTCTGCTGGTGGCAGCCACCAGCACGCGGGGAGACCACGTGGCCTGGAGCACCTTCCCCCATCTCAACAACATGCTGGGGGCCAACCTGCGGATCCCCTCTGTCTCTGTGAGAACACTGGCCCCCCACGTGGGTTTCACTTCACTTCACTTTATTTACATAGATTGAAATTACAAATACAAGATGTTAGAAAAACTCACTCGACCATTCACTCGACATTCAAACAGGAACATTTATTCGTTGCAAGGAAGGAGCAGAGTCAAGTACAAGGTGACAGACAAACTGCATATCCAAGTCTGCTCAAAGATCTCTCTTAAATACTCATCATGGCCACTAACAGAAACCCTCACGATGTCTTCGGCCTCATCCTGAACCTTTCCCCTCGTCCCATACAGCGGTTTGTAAGAAATGGTCGTATGATAACAAAGAAACTGCTCGTTCATTCAGACAGAAACACAGATTCAGTCTCCCTGCTGTCAGGAGACATGCTGAGTTTATGTGTAACATTAAACAGAGACAGTAAGATGAGGAGTCTGAATATAACAGTGAAACAGTGACTGATTAAACGTGAAAAAACTTTTCTTCCAACATAAGATGGGCTTTACAATCTGTACTCATGACATCCTGTCCCAGGACCTCACATCAGATCAGGAACATCTCCCCAAATAAAGATAATAAAAACCCTTTAACAGGAAACAGGAAGAAGCTTCATAGAGCAACAGAGGAGGATCCTCTCCAGGATGGACAGAAGCAACAGATGTCATGTGACCAGAATGATCAATAACAGAGTTACAGCTCATTACATGAAGAAGACAGAAACTATTCACATAATGAGTAGTATACACATGGTATATATAATGAGTAGTATACACATGGTATATATAATGAGTAGTATACACATGGTATATATAATGAGTAGTATACACATGGTATATATAATGAGTAGTACATGCATGTTACATAATTCAAATAACCACAGTGCATGAAGCAGGAGAGGAGGAGCATCAGCAGGATTTGCGTGTACTGGCATAGTCAGCACATTAAATATCGGTGCCTTGTCCTAGCAAAACTTAACAGCATGGCTTTTCTTTTCTGTGTGGGTGAACTCCCTCCAGGTGAGAGAGGACGACCAGAACCAGGATGGGAAAGCGGATCTCCTGGTTTTTCAACTGCAGCTGCCCCTAAAACCGGAGGAGCAGGTGTACAGCGTCCAGCTGCTGCTCACCTTCAGCTACAAGCTGCTAGTGAGTATTCCACACCGGGCCCATCCACGCCGGCCTCAGTCCAGAGCCCCGCTAAAGTCCGGCGTGTCTTTGCAGCGGATGTCCACGGTGGTGATGCAGAGCCTGGCCTACCTGCAGCACTCCTCTCCCGTCCCCGGGGCCAGGCTGTCGGTCAGCGGGGAGCTGAGGCTGCTGCAGAGGGCCCCGCTGCCCCACAGGGGCCTCCACGACGTCTACAACGTGAGTGTTTCTGTTTTTGCCACCAACAAACATTTGGGGGAAAGGGCTCACGTTCATGAATCAGGAGAGCGAGGGAGTCTGGAGGGATGAGCTGCAGTGAGCGCTGCTCATTCAGCTTCCCACTCGTGTGATTACAACGACTAACAACTTCCTCTAAGGGCCAGTGTGTAGCATTTTGGGGGCTCTATCAGAAATGGAATATGATATCCATAACTATGTTTTCATTAGTGTGTTATCACCTGAAACTAAGAACCAGAGTGTTTTCATTGGCTGAGAATGAGCTCTTTGTGCGTCCTCTTCCCAGAGTCCTCCATGTTGCAGCGCCACATTTCTACAGCAGCCACAGTCTGTTGCTCCTTAAGTAGTGTTATTATGGTATGGATTTCATCTGAGCAGGACGGAGTTCCCACGCCTCTCTCTCTCTCTCTCTCTCTCTCTCTATCTCCCTCTCTCTCTCTCTCTCTCTCTCTCTCTCTCTCTCTCTCTGTCTCTCTCTCTCTCTCTCTCTCTCTCTCTCTCTCTCTCTCTCCATGGTTCTTCTTGCTCTATCGGCATCAACGCTGATATGAATCTACTTTTCTCAATTCTTCTGTCAATTATGTTCATTTAGAGTCAAACAGACCATGAAGCAGGTGACGCTTTAGGGGCGGGGCTACACGGTGATTGACAGGTTGCTGCCACAGTATTTTTTGCTCTGGGCGTTGTCTTTGGGTCCGTCTCACAACTTTAACCCTTTCACGGTGCGTTTCACTTCATGGAAGTTAAAAACGTAGCTCTACTCTATCGATTCACAAAAACAAGATGGCTACAGCCAAATACTTTGTCTCGAACTTCCAAAACGTCACTCCACCAATGAGTTGTTCAACTTCCTGTTGACGGCGTCAGCTTCTTAGATACAGTCTGTGTGGACTACGATGCCCAGCAGGGAGGCGTCGAATAGAATCACCTTCCTCATCTTTCCTTGCATGAAACCCAAAACATCATCATCATGAAGGTAAACGACGCTCGCTAGCTTTAGCCGTGTGTCTGCCGAGCTTTGTTAAAGTCTGGTCATGTGCAGGGAGACGGGCAAATACTTCAGGAGAATTTCAACAAATGTAATATGCTTCTAAAGTAAATGTCCGGCCTCAAGGTGTTTCTGTCCTCCAGGTGTCTGTGATCGACGGCTCCAGCCCCTTTGCCAGCGCCTACGACCTGGACAACATCATCAAGAGCTACCAGGAAAGAAACTGTAAGTTGATGATCCTCTTCTTCAGTTTGCTGTGAGACCTTCATCCTTCCTCACTTCTCCCTCTGCGCGACACCTGGATGTGGTGTTGCTGGAACATGACGGCTCTCTCTCTCGGTGCTCCGGCCCGTCCACAGTGAGCACGGTGCTGTCCTGCCCCATGCCGGTCTGGACTGTGGGCCGAGCCGCCGGCTCTCCCTTTCAGCTCAACGCTGAGATCCGGTACCCGATGGAGGTCATCAGATATCCTTCAACCAACGCAGGAGCTCGTTCTTTTACATCCCTTCTACCACATAACTCTACCTTTACCCCTTTAAGGTGTTCTACTAGTAATACATCCGTGTTATGAATGTTTATAACTCACTATGCTGTTGTTGTGAAAAGGACTGCAGTGTTTATTAATGTTCTGTCTCCATCACTGATCATAACGTCTCTGATGAAGACACACTTTATATTATTACAGCTGAGTTTTACTTTATACTTCATCATTATCAGTTAATGCACACCTGTCATAGTTATTGACAAATACATATCTGCTTACAAAGTTGAAGCACGTTGAATCATCAGTGAAGATGTATGCGACTACTTCCTAATCATGACACCCCCTTATTAATATTATTATCATTTATAACATTTAAAAAAACTATTTAAAGCTCAACAAATTAGTAACATGAACCCTTCAACACAGAGTAGTGTGATCATATCCACCTGAAATGCCTGAAAACACCTGTGCAGCGTTGCATTTGACATGTTTTCATTGCTCTGATGTTCCCTGCAGCCAGCAGGGGGCGACGTCGAGGCTCGGCCTTCACTTTGTGGCGCCGTCGCCTCCATCTTTAAACACAGTCTGTGCTTGAGACTCTTTTGCGTCACAGTCACTTTTGCAGGGTCGTGATCTAGAGTGTTGTCTCACTGGCGTGTGACCTCACTTCTGCTGACTCACAACATCTTTCATCCAGAAAGAGGGAATAACTTTGGGCGCTCACTCTGGTTTCACTCTGCGCTCCAACGAAGCTGAGAATGCTGTTGCTACGTTAGCGTAGCACCCACGCTCCCTCCACACTGTTAGCTATTGCTATTGTTAGCGCTGTTAGCTTGTAGCCTCTCCGCTCAACCAGCTGTGGGGCTAGATGATGATATTACATTAATATACTAACGCTGTACAAGTCCATTTACCATTTCACCGTGTGTGTGTGTGTGTGTGTGTGTGTGTGTGTGTGTGTGTGTGTGTGTGTGTGTGTGTGTGTGTGTGTGTGTGTGTGTGTGCTTCATGTAAAACAGCACGTGAACTTTGTCCTTGTTTCTGGAGAGAGAAATCTGAATAATTTACAGCACCTTTCTGCCGGACATTTGTTTAAAAAACAAATGCGGAGCAGAGATGTCATCTTTTCTCGTACATTTATATTTACTCAGAGATCATAATGGACTCATCTTTTGGTACACAGAGGGTCCCGATGAAGGCTGCTCCCTGTGAGGCGTCACGAGCAGCCAGGATATCCTCTTAAGTCCTTTCACCTCCACAAAGCTGCGTGAGGAGCGTTGTTTGTCTAGTTAATATCTTTAGGTGCACGTCCCCTCAGTGGGAGTTGTTCCTTACTGTCTTTAATTGTTCATTAAGTGTACATGCTTCATCCATTTCACGCAAACCTGCGGGCGTGGCCGGCGCGCCCACGCAGCAGAGAAAAGGGAGCTTCTGTCTGCAAATATCAGTGTGAGTCCGTGTGGATGTTCGTGATGTGACTGTTCTGCTCTTGCTGTCTGCCTTAACCTTCCCTCCGCCACCTACCGCCCGGGCTTCTGGGAAACCATCAAGTTCGCCTGGATCCAATACGTCAGCGTGCTGCTCGTCTTCCTCTGGGTCTTTGAACGCGTCCAGAGATTTGTTTTCCAGAACCAGGTTCTGGCCACGGTGCCGGTGCCGGTGGGGAAAGCTCACCTGTCGTGACGCAGTTTGACCTGCGGGTATGAAAAACACTGATGCTATGCTAATAGCTAGTTTAGGTCAGTTTTGAAATAATCATTCTGACTTTATCTCTGCGGCTCGTCCTCCTCACTGGAGGAGACACGAGCAGCGAGCCTCAGCAGCTGTTCCTCTTTTACTCATGCAAACATGCTCACATTCAATTATATGAAGAGCTATTGGAAGATATGGACATTTAGAAATGACTTTTCTATGTTTTTTACTATTTGTATGTTTATGACAACAAGTTCTTTGTGTTTGAGCTCATTCATGTTTCTGCATAAAGCTTTAGCGGATAAATAATAAAAAGATTTTTACATTTTAACGTTTGTTTTTGTCTTCAATTGCAACGCTTTCATTTACTTTAATCTAAAGCTGATCGCTCGTGTGCGTGAGTGGCTGTGCAGCTCTCAGTCTGTCCGCTGCTGATCTCCCTCTCGGCTGCAGGAAACTGAATCGTGGTTATGTTTTATGAAGCTGCATCATGTTTTATGTTTATGGCTTTATGCATGAGCACCTCTGTGAGTTGAGGTGACTCACACTCTCCTAAAACATCGTGTATTTCCTGTCTTGTACTGCCGTCCAACTTCAACAGTTTGACGAGCTAATATTAATAATGCAAATCACGGTGCAACTACGGCAGAAAGATCAAGACTGTTCATGTGTGACTGATTCATGTTCACCTTCAACACAACTCACCACCAAACAGACTGATCATGACTCAAACTTTACAGGATCCTATTTGTTTTTGCTTTTTATTCATTTAAAAACCGGCCTTTGAAATAATTATTATAAGCTTAGTGGGAAAATAATTTGCGGCACTTTCAAAAGAAAGAGTCATGGTTTTCATTTTCTCTCCCACTCGCTGTTCCAGGGGTGTGTGTGTGTGTGTGTGTGTGTGTGTAGTTCTGGACCAGTACCACTGTATTAGCTCATTTAAGCCGCTCCATCTGCCAGTCTTGGACCAAACAGTCTCGAGGAGGCACACCCTGTTTACTCAGCTCCTAAAGTTCTCTTCTGCCCGAAACACAATGTTTGTCATTCTGCAGCCGCCCTGTGGAGATGGACGCAGAGACACACAGACACACAGACACACACAGACACACACAGACCATTTGATATGTGACAACACGATGGAGGGAATGAAAGGAGTCTCTCTGGGTCAGGACTTCTGCCCGTTCAGTTTTTCAAATGAACCTTTTGGCGCACAATAGAGAAGCGAACATGCTGATGCTGCGAAGGTTTGTCATGTTCGCCATCTTAGTTTAGCATGTTAGCATGCTAAGCTACAAACAGCTGAGGCTCCACGTCATCAGCTGGTGTCCAGCATGAGTCATGTTGTAATTGGACCGATCAGAACTTTGTCTTCTCAGTGATATTCGTGCTCGATGTGAAGTCAGTGGATCACAGAAGGGAGTCGGCTTCATCCTCTGGGAACCATGAACGTCTGCGTAAAACTGTACGCCAACCCATCAGGATGATGTAGAGACCTCACAGGAGAAGAGGAACGTGAGCTCCATGAGCCTCCGGACAGAACCTCACGGCGTCCAACAGCTGAGAGATATTGAAGTCCGGGCCCGTCAGGCCTTAGAGGTCACGGCGGTACCCACTGATGATGCTAAGCTAGCAGCTACAGTGACGTCACACAGGCGGTTAGGTGTGACTATTGTTCCAACAACAGAGCACTCTATTCTGTTCCCACACCTCACTGCGTCTGTTTCAAACCTGTTCCACATCAGATCCTCCTCCTCCAGCAGGCATTCACTGATCCACTGGTGACCACAGAGCGCTGGCCTCAGAGAGGAGAACAGGATATGAGTGTGGCTTTTACAGGAACCAGGTGCTTCCTTTTTTCAGTGTTGTGTTGCTCTGGATGAATGCTGTGATCAATATCTTTCCCTTCCAGCTCAAAACAATGTCTGGAAGAAGATACGGTTGCTTAGCAGCCTGCTCGGTCGTCATGCGGCCGAGCAAAGCTCCTCTGGAGCTTCTTGAAGTCGAATGTCCACAAGTCCTCTCGGTGTTTTGACCAAACCTCTGAACCGTGCGGCCGTTAGCTTTCAAGCGCAGGCTGTGCATCAGAAGTGGACGTCGTCGCCGTGACGACACTCACCGGTTTGTGGACCGCCGCTCTGAGGCCTCGAGGTCGGCCATCTTGTCTCACAACTTCAACTCTGCAACCAGGCGGGACAGGAAAGGGAGGAGCTTCGTGCACCTGCCTGCAGAAAGACAAGTTTACACGACCCAGAACATTACAATGAACTTCCATGAAGTGGAAACACACTGTGACAGAGGTGAAGACGTCAGACCGCCAGGTGCATGACCTGTCAATCACAGTTAGCCCCGCCCTAAAGCGCCCCCTGCTTCATGGCCTGTCTGACCGGACCATGATTTACTAAATGAACGTCACGCATGTGTATATATATATATATATATATATATATATATATATATATATATAGTTTATATAATCTACTCATGGTAAAGTATGAATACCACGCTGTTTAAATATTGCATTGCGTGTAAAAGCGTTACGTTACTGTTTGAGTAAAAAAGCAAGATGCACTTTAACATATTTATAAGATTCATATGAAGAAGACGAGTTGTTGATGGTTAAATAACTATAACATACTGAACAGTAAATGTGAATTAAAACTGTTTTATGGCAAAATGAACTGACACTATAACTGTAACACATTGTGTAAAACACACATGCACATAGACACAAGCAATAAAGCTCAAAATAATGCAACACATGAGAGGATGAGAGGATGAGAGGATGAGAGGAAGGGTGTAGGTTTGGTCGGACAACTTATAAAGTAATAATAATTATTTACCGCTGATAGTTTACTGAGGGCGGAGGTCTGCGAACCATGACAGGGTGACAGGGTGAGAGGGTGAGAGGGTGACAGGGTGACAGGGTGACAGGGTGAGAGGGTGACAGGGTGACAGGGTGACAGGGTGAGAGGGTGAGAGGGTGACAGGGTGAGAGGGTGAGAGGGTGACAGGGTGAGAGGGTGAGAGGGTGACAGGGTGAGAGGGTGAGAGGGTGAGAGGGTGAGAGGGTGACAGGGTGAGAGGCAGTTCTTCTGGCAGCTTAACCGTTTGTGGTCAAACGTTTGCTCCATTCTAATTTACCGTTGATAGTTTACTGAGGGCGTAATAATAATAATTATTCACAATAATTAAAAAGAAAGTCACGGAGAGAAGTAGAGTTTCATTGTGGACACATTAATTATCTGTCTCAGCTTGATAAAGCAAACAAACCCAGAAGAATCAGCATCTCATGAACAGCATCATGACGCAGAGATTCCTCCACTGCTGCACTAACTGAGTGAAGGAGATCTTCTTCCAGGAGGAGGATCACGTCTCCAAACTGCTGGTTCATGAAAAACACACCATCCTCTGTTCGATCTAAGAGTCTAGAAGTAGAGACGCTCAGTGTCAACGCAGCAAAAGATCAACGTCTTGGATCGTAAACCTCACGATCAAACCTGCTACCCTGACATTAAATATTGACTTTATGCGCAGTCATAATTGACCCATGACAGAGTTTTCTCCTCTTTAAAAGAGTTTGATAGTTATAACAGGTCAAAGAGCTTTAGGCTACAAGGTCAATGATTGTCTTTATTCTTGTTCTTTGATTTCATAAATACAACTATGTTTTTGTATGTATAATATGACTATAGATATAAGTTGTCATCCTCTCATCCTCTCATGAGGATATAAATATAAATATAAATATATATATATATATATATATATATATATATATATATATATATATATATATATATATATATATATATATATATATATATATATATCCGACAAGTCCGAATCTGTGAATCTCTTTCCAACTTTACCGGATTGACATGAGCCAGATTAAATGTTTCATTAATCTGCGTCACGGCGCCTCTTCCAGTCAGAATATCTGCTGGTGTTGTTTTGACAGGACGTCCAGACCCCTTCAGAAGGAGCACCTTCCGGTCTGAAGTGTGAATGAGTGAGTCTTGTTCTAAGTGAATAATGTGTCGTCGGTGTTCATGCTCACATATTTGAGCACAAACGGTTCCTTTGTTCCAGCAGCGGGTTCCTCTAACCACCGAGAAATGTTTGCAAAAGAAGTAACTTCATCTGAATAATCTGTGCAGAGACACGCCGCCTACGTGACGTCACTGCAGCAGAACTCACGGAGAGGACCTGCGGGGCCGCGGGGGCGCGGGGGCGCGCTCTGGGTCCAGGGCCCGCCCACCGAGCCACCGCGCGGCCCCACGCCGGCCTCCCCCCGCACATCCCCCGCCCAGCGCAGTCGCCAGTCAAGAGCCGCTGGCCACGTCTCAAAACACCGCCGGGAGCACGAGCGGACGGTGGAGCAGCCGAGGACGCAGGACGCAGGACGCAGGACGCAGGACGCAGGACACAGGACACAGGACGCAGGACGCAGGACGCAGGACCGGGCAGGAGGGACGCGCTGCGGGTGTTTGGACCGGAGAGCACGCGCCGCGGCTGCGTCGCCAGGCAGCAGCCGAAACAAGAAGGTAAGCTGCGGGATGAGCTTCACATGGAGCCTCCGGTGGACCGGCTCCTCCTGCTCCTCTCCTCCGTTTCTTCTTCTTCTTCCTTCGGGTCACTTTGGTGAGTCGTGTGGCTCGTTTCCGTCCGCGGGACCTTTGGGAAGAAAACGCACTCCCTTTTTTTATTTTTTAGGACAAAACATTCGCCCTTTTCAAACCCAGAGCACGCGCACAAACACCAGCTGGTTGGTGGCTGAACGCGTGCACGAACTTCTTGAATGAGTTTATTGAGAAGTGAGGGGTGCAGCTCGTTAATCCCGTCCGGTCCGGCTCCCGGTGGGCTCGGTCCTCTCACCCGCGGGCGCGCGGCAGGAACATGGATCACCCTGCGGTCCGGTCCCGGGACCCTGCGGTCCGGTCCCGGGACCCTGCAGTCCGGTCCCGGGACCCTGCGGTCCGGTCCCGTGGTGCCGGTGTTCAGAGGTGAAGATCTGCTGTGTGACGAGCAGCAGATCTGATCCCAGAACCATCAGAACCTTTTAACAAGAAGCAGCGCACCAAGCGGAGATGTCAGTGACCAGATCCGTGCAGCTGGAGGCAGCTCATGTGAAGCTGAGCTGACGGAGCTGCAGCTGCTGGAGGTTGTTTATTATTTATCCTCAGAACAAAGTGAGCAGCAGCTGGAACAAGCAGAGCAGCTTGTGGAGCAATGTGCTGCTTTAGTTCTTGTGTTCTCAGACATAAGCAGGACCTTCACACATCTCTCTGGACTGGAGGCGGCTGCTGCGGCCTCCGGGCCTCGACTCAGACGACCCGCTGAGCTGGTCTCGGGTTCAGCGGGTCCAGCCGGAGCTCCGGCCCGCCTCAAGGTGTCAAAGACACTTCATCATGATGGACGGGAGATAAATAGTTATGGGACTCTGTTTCCCTCTGAAAAGTGAAGTGAGCTTACATGGAACTCTGAGATTCTCGAATGTGCCTTACAAATAAAATGTATCATTATTATTATTATTATTATTATTATTATTGTTGTTATTATTGTTATAAACTTGCCAAAACTGAACTTTTCCTTGTCTGTCCCTGAACTAGCCGGTGACCAAAATGACAGCAGCGGCTGCTGGAAGGCACCGACCAGGAAGTATGAAATCTGAGGTCAACCTTGTTTAATTTATTTAAGGTTCATTTATTTAGGAAATCCCCATAGAGATTAAACATCTCCTCCTCAAGAGCGTCCTGGTGCAGACGGCAGTAACACACAGATGAACCTTCCTCCAACTCTTTCAGTCTGTTTTTAAAAACACCTGAAGAGACCATGGGAATGAAAGGATTATAATCTGAGTTTAAAGAAGGTTTAAAATGATCAGAGAGGTGTTGCGCAATGAAGAACTAATCACAGTTAATCCAACGTTAAACCAAAACTGAGAAGGTTGCTTTTTTATTGAAATAGATTAACACAATGCCATCTGTTGGGAGCGAGTGCGTACGCCACAAGATGGGGACTTGAACTCAGCAGCTCTGTGTTCTTAACAAACTTTTCAGTTCACGGCTCGCGAGCTGTGACGTTAGCCGTTAGAGGACTGAGAGGACGGGACAGAGTTGGGGTTTCTTCTCCGTATCGGCCACAGAAGTCCTTCCACATGCCGGCCACACGGGGACGTTTCAGTCGGTTGCAATCTGAGACTTGTCCACTAGATGTCGGCGGATCCGACGCACGAGACGCTTAACTGTGTAGATCCGTGTGGTACGATGTTTACGTGATGTTTACGTGATGTTTACGTGATGTTCACGTGATGTTTACGTGATGTTTCTGTGAATAGCGCTGCGTGAAGCGGCACAGCAACATGGTGGAGGTGTTGCTGCACGCTCAGACGCTTCTTCACGACTTCTGTGGCGTCTGTGTGGACGCCGCCTTGAACCGTGATTAGTGGATTTGTGTGTCCGTCGACATTTTGTTTTGTTTTTATTTATAGAACATATTTTGACTCAAATATTGAGGAAATATCTTGAAAACTGTTGTAATATTAATTTTTCATGTGCACACTCTGCATGAAGCTTGGTCTGTAGTATGAAGTCATTCCTCAGTCCATGTTATGTCTCATGTTGATGAAAGTAGTGACGGACAACACTTCTACTCAAAAAACCACAGTACAACATTTGGCATTAGACATTTATTGACATGTATCTACCATATTATTTATGTATTTCACTGCTTTTGTGAACCTAAGACCTTTGGTAAACCAATGTCCAGCACCAGTTCATCCACATGAGTAAAGTTATGTTTTCACAAGAGATGTGAAGAGTTTCTAAAATCAAGATTACATTATATTATCCACCCTAACTAACTGTAGTTACCGATCAATTGGGGATATAAATTGCCGTAGTTATGCAGATTTAATTTGATAGAAACACTGGTATTAAAGCTCAAATGATGGAACTGTAGCACAGGTCTTCTAGATCAGTCCTTCAAAAGTAAATGAAGCAGTAACTCAAGATATCTTTCCACTAATGTTGTAAAGTTAACCTGTGTTGTGACGTTAATAACACAGGTGAATCAGTCCCCAAATAATAATCAATGTATTACTAAGATCTGCACACTGTTATAACGATGGGTTTTGTTTTTAAGGAAATGTGTGAATAGAAACTGGACATGAGCATGATGTGTGACTAACAGCAGATCATCTGTCAGGTGAAGCCTGCTGTTTACCCTCCGGAGGCTCTCAGCTGAGGAGCTTGTCGGGGCTTGTTCAATAAACTCAGATGGATTATGAGACGCTTACGTGGATCCCCTCCGTCAGCAGGGATCCTGGCCTCCCTGTAGGAAACGCCGCTGGGCGGTCCGACAGGGAGGTCCCAACGCTCTCATCTCTTTTCACAGAGTGCATTCTGAGGCCGGAGGAGAGACCACTGAGGGGGTCAAATATTCAGGGATAAGAATTCACCAGAATTCAGCAAATGTCCTTGGGGCGAACCCACAGACCCGTTTTATACATCTCTCCCCCATTCGGGTCCCCAGCTGGCTGCTATTTCCCTCCAGCTGGCTACTATCCCCTCCAGCTGGCTACTATTCCCCTCCAGCTGGCTACTATTCCCTCCAGCTGGCTACTATTCCCTCCAGCTGGCTACTATTTCCCTCCAGCTGGCTACTATTCCCTCCAGCTGGCTACTATTCCTTCCAGCTGGCTACTATTCCCCTCCAGCTGGCTACTATTCCCCTCCAGCTGGCTACTATTCCCTCCAGCTGGCTACTATTTCCCTCCAGCTGGCTACTATTCCCTCCAGCTGGCTACTATTCCCCTCCAGCTGGCTACTATCCCCTCCAGCTGGCTACTATTTCCCTCCAGCTGGCTACTATTCCCTCCAGCTGGCTACTATTCCCTCCAGCTGGCTACTATTCTCCTCCAGCTGGCTACTATTCCCTCCAGCTGGCTACTATCCCCTCCAGCTGGCTACTATTCCCTCCAGCTGGCTACTATTCCCTCCAGCTGGCTACTATTCCCTCCAGCTGGCTACTATTCTCTCCAGCTGGCTACTATTCTCCTCCAGCTGGCTACTATTCCCTCCAGCTGGCTACTATTCACCTCCAGCTGGCTACTATTCTCCTCCAGCTGGCTACTATTCTCCTCCAGCTGGCTACTATTCCCTCCAGCTGGCTACTATTCTCCTCCAGCTGGCTACTATTCCCTCCAGCTGGCTACTATTCTCTCCAGCTGGCTACTATTCTCCTCCAGTTGGCTACTATTCCCTCCAGCTGGCTACTATTCTCCTCCAGCTGGCTACTATTCCCTCCAGCTGGCTACTATTCTCCTCCAGCTGGCTACTATTCACCTCCAGCTGGCTACTATTCCCCTCCAGCTGGCTACTATTCCCCTCCAGCTGGCTACTATTCTCCTCCAGCTGGCTACTATTCCCTCCAGCTGGCTACTATTCCCTCCAGCTGGCTACTATTCACCTCCAGCTGGCTACTATTCCTTCCAGCTGGCTACTATTCTCTCCAGCTGGCTACTATTCCCCTCCAGCTGGCTACTATTCCCTCCAGCTGGCTACTATTCTCTCCAGCTGGCTACTATTCCCCTCCAGCTGGCTACTATTCCCTCCAGCTGGCTACTATTCACCTCCAGCTGGCTACTATTCCCCTCCAGCTGGCTACTATTCCCTCCAGCTGGCTACTATTCTCTCCAGCTGGCTACTATTCCCCTCCAGCTGGCTACTATTCTCTCCAGCTGGCTACTATTCCCCTCCAGCTGGCTACTATTCCCCTCCAGCTGGCTACTATTCCCTCCAGCTGGCTACTATTCTCTCCAGCTGGCTACTATTCCCCTCCAGCTGGCTACTATTCTCCTCCAGCTGGCTACTATTCCCCTCCAGCTGGCTACTATTCCCTCCAGCTGGCTACTATTCCCCTCCAGCTGGCTACTATTCCCTCCAGCTGGCTACTATTCTCTCCAGCTGGCTACTATTCCCCTCCAGCTGGCTACTATTCCCCTCCAGCTGGCTACTATTCTCTCCAGCTGGCTACTATTCCCTCCAGCTGGCTACTATTCTCCTCCAGCTGGCTACTATTCCCCTCCAGCTGGCTACTATTCCCTCCAGCTGGCTACTATTCCCATCCAGCTGGCTACTATTCCCATCCAGCTGGCTACTATTCCCTCCAGCTGGCTACTATTCTCCTCCAGCTGGCTACTATTCCCCTCCAGCTGGCTACTATTCTCCTCCAGCTGGCTACTATTCCCCTCCAGCTGGCTACTATTCCCTCCAGCTGGCTACTATTCCCCTCCAGCTGGCTACTATTCTCTCCAGCTGGCTACTATTCCCTCCAGCTGGCTACTATTCTCCTCCAGCTGGCTACTATTCCCCTCCAGCTGGCTACTATTCCCTCCAGCTGGCTACTATTCCCATCCAGCTGGCTACTATTCCCTCCAGCTGGCTACTATTCCCATCCAGCTGGCTACTATTCCCATCCAGCTGGCTACTATTCTCCTCCAGCTGGCTACTATTCTCTCCATCTGGCTACTATTCCCTCCAGCTGGCTACTATTCTCCTCCAGCTGGCTACTATTCCCTCCAGCTGGCTACTATTCCCTCCAGCTGGCTACTATTCTCTCCAGCTGGTTACTATTCCCCTCCAGCTGGCTACTATCCCCTCCAGCTGGCTACTATTCCCCTCCAGCTGGCTACTATTCCCCTCCAGCTGGTTACTATTCCCTCCAGCTGGCTACTATTCCCCTCCAGCTGGCTACTATTCCCCTCCAGCTGGCTACTATTCCCTCCAGCTGGCTACTATTCCCCTCCAGCTGGCTACTATTTCCTCCAGCTGGCTACTATTCCCTCCGTCTGGCTACTATTCCCTCCAGCTGGCTACTATTCCCCTCCAGCTGGCTACTATTCCCCTCCAGCTGGCTACTATTCTCTCCAGCTGGCTACTATTCCCTCCAGCTGGCTACTATTCCCTCCAGCTGGCTACTATTCTCTCCAGCTGGCTACTATTCCCTCCAGCTGGCTACTATTCCCTCCAGCTGGCTACTATTTCCTCCAGCTGGCTACTATTCCCCTTCGTCTGGCTACTATTCCCTCCAGCTGGCTACTATTCCCTCCAGCTGGCTACTATTCCCTCCAGCTGGCTACTATTCCCTCCAGCTGGCTACTATTCCCTCCAGCTGGCTACTATTTCCTCCAGCTGGCTACTATTCCCTCCGTCTGGCTACTATTCCCTCCAGCTGGCTACTATTCCCCTCCAGCTGGCTACTATTCCCCTCCAGCTGGCTACTATTCCCTCCAGCTGGCTACTATTCCCCTCCAGCTGGCTACTATTCACCTCCAGCTGGCTACTATTCCCTCCAGCTGGCTACTATTCCCTCCAGCTGGCTACTATTCCCCTCCAGCTGGCTACTATTCCCTCCAGCTGGCTACTATTCCCCTCCAGCTGGCTACTATTCCCCTCCAGCTGGCTACTATTCCCTCCAGCTGGCTACTATTCCCTCCAGCTGGCTACTATTCCCTCCAGCTGGCTACTATTCCCTCCAGCTGGCTACTATTCCCTCCAGCTGGCTACTATTCCCTCCAGCTGGCTACTATTCACCTCCAGCTGGCTACTATTCACCTCCAGCTGGCTACTATTCCCTCCAGCTGGCTACTATTCCTCTCCAGCTGGCTACTATTCCCTCCAGCTGGCTACTATTCCCTCCAGCTGGCTACTATTCCCCTCAGCTGGCAAGGAAGTGCCGAGACACAAGACTACAAAATAAAACAGGAAACAGAAACTAACACCTGGACTCGTCTCCACGGGATCTTCTGCTCCCCGCATGTGACTCGCTGCTTTAAGGTCCCTGAAGGCCTCGTTCTTCTCCGCTCACCTCCTCGCGTTCATGACCAGGAGAGGAAGTTGAAAGGATCATAAACTGCAGAGGTGATAATAAAATAGGATATGTAAAACAAATATGTCATGAGAATCAACCGTGTGGATTGCCCAGACCTCTTCAGTAGACCGGCTCAGTCCCCCTGCTGTGAATGTCCTGAACTAACTGATGCGTCTCGTGGACTCGGTTCCACTCCAGTGTCTCCGGTTTATTATTTATTTGCTGACGTCTCAGCAGTTGGATCTGCGTGATGTCATACCCGGGGTCACTGCCTTCGAGAACAACTCGTCGGAAATGCTCCAGCCGGGTCTGTGAAGTGTGACAGAAGTGCCAATAAACAGTAAACTACTATCATTTTTAAGTGATGTTTTACTGTAATGGACAGAGCAGCCATCTTGGATCTTGAGGTTGGGGTTGGTGGGGTTTCACTTTCCGGGTCGGCGGCGTTCCACTTGACATTTCTGTGATTGACACTTCCCATTTCAGATGGAACGCGGCATTAAAACTTCAAGTCTTGGTGACAGGAAGTGTTTTTGAACTGATGAACGTGTTCACCTATATTCTGAGAGGGGACAGGATTCCTTCCAGGAACCAGAAGAGAATAAAAATGAGTCACGAACAGTGAGACCAAAGTGAGCCCGAGCAGTTATCTTATTGCACACCAGCGTTGCAGCAGGAGAGCATGTTGTCTGACCTTCAGCCAAGGTCAGAGGACAAGGAGAGACTTGTGGACGCTTGGTCACTGCTCACTTTGTCCCACGTCTTTGTTTAGTGCTTTCATGTCGTTTTATTTGGGGTATTCAAAAATGGCAAAATACCACCATGAATGAAATGCCACGCTTTGTATGTTCTGTAGTAGTGATCAGAGTCAGAAAGACTCTCAATGTGCCGTCATATGAGATGAGATGAGATGGGTTAATTATTTACTGCAGTGGGGAAATTGCAGCATTACAGCAGCTGTGGACACATGAAATAAATCAAGTAGTATTTATAAGCAGTAAAACACTAATAGAAATAAAAATAAATAAAAAATAAGTATATAAAGTACTTAAATGTATTATATATTGCACCAGATGAGTGTAATTAAAGTAAGTAAAGTGTTATACGTGTATATTCCTCCCTTTTTTAAAATCATATTAGCTATCAATCTTCCTTTTTTGGGGGTTGCTTCAACCGTTCTTTTATTAGTTTTACTGTGTTGGCACTTACAATGTACTGATGGTGTTTTAAAAACGCTTTTTGAAAATGTTCCACTTTGTTCGTTGGACTCTGTGTTGCTTATTGGTCAGAAAAATTATACTTTGTGAAAAAACAAATTTTGTATTCACATATCCTATTCTCTCTCTCTCTCTCTCTCTCTCTCTCTCTCTCTCTCTCTCTCTCTCTCTCTCTCTCTCTCTCTCTCTCTCTCGCTCCACCAAGGACAGAAGAGAGAGAGGGCTCCCGTGCATCATGCTGCGCTGCAGAGTGAACCTCAGCACCATGATCTTCCTGGTCATCCTGCAGGGGGCGGCGGTGGTTCTGTTCTGCGGCTGGTACGTGCAGCTCAGTCCCTGTGGCTCCGCCCCCTCCAACGGCAAAGTCCACGTTCTGCTGCTGTCGTCGTGGCGGTCGGGCTCCTCCTTCGTGGGCCAGGTGTTCAGCCAGCACCCGTCTGTCTTCTACCTCATGGAGCCGGCGTGGCACGTGTGGACCAAGCTGCAGAAACCCGGAGCGCGGGTCCTCCGCATGGCCGTGAGGGATTTGATCCGGAGCGTGTTCCAGTGTGACTTCTCTGTGATGGAGTCCTACCTGCCGGAGGACCACAAAGTGTCCTCCTTCTTCATGTGGAGTCACAGCAGAGCGCTGTGCTCGCCGCCGGCCTGCCCGCTCACGCCACGCGACCAGTTCAGCAACCAGACGCAGTGCTTCAAGACGTGCGGTGGCGGCGGCCTGCCGGGGGCGGAGGAGGCTTGTGGCTCCTACAGTCACGTGGTGCTGAAGGAAGTGAGGTTCTTCGAGCTGGAATCCCTCTTCCCGCTCTTGCAGGACCCGAGCCTCGACCTCCGCATCATCCACCTGGTCCGAGACCCCCGGGCCGTGGTGCGGTCCAGAGAGGAGTCGGCCAAAGCCTTCATGAGCGACAGCGCCATCGTCCTGGAGCAGAGAAACATCCCGGCGGCCGAGGTGCAGTACCAAGTCATGAAGGAGATCTGCCGCAGCCACGTCCGCATCAACGAGAGGGCCGTCCTGAATCCGCCGCCGTTTCTAAAAGGCCGCTACAAAATGGTCCGCTACGAGGACGTGGCGCGCAACCCGCTGGAGGAGATAACGGCCATGTACGACTTCGTCGGTCTGGAGGCCACCAGCCAGCTGGAGGAATGGATCTACAGGGTGACTCACGGAAAAGGAAAAGGCTCCAAGAAGGAGGCCTTCGAGATCACCTCGCGCAACGCCGCCGACGTCTCCCAGGCCTGGCGCACCGCGCTGCCGCACAGCAAGGTCAAGCGCATCCAGGAGGTGTGCAAAGGGGCCATGTCGCTGCTCGGCTACAGGACGGTTAACAGCGAAAAAGAACAGAAGAAGCTTGACATCGATCTGCTGATGCCACAGGAACCGTACCAGTTCAGCTGGTTGCCGGATAAGACGGAGCGTCCCGGTGACGGTTAAAGATGAAGGACAAAGACACCGAGAGACTGCTTTGGACTGTTATTTCTTTAGGGTTTATTGGCTGTGTGTGTGTGTGTGTGTGTGTGTGTGTGTGTGTGTGTGTGTGTGTAAGGAGTGCCACCACAGAATGAGCAACTTGCATGATGTCGGAGTTTAAAGCATTGATTTGTGACGAACACACTCTTCACTCTGAGAGGGTTAGAAAGCGTTAAAGTTGTTGACAGAACATTTTGTTCAGATGTTTGTGTCCAATGTGTTTGGAACTAAACCGGAAAACACATTTTCTGATCCACTAAGACTTACTGACATTTTTCTGAAGTCTGGCACGTGTGTAAAAGAACGATTTCACAGCAATTATACAACTTGGATCCGCGGCACAACCCTAAAACTTACAAATATTTTCAATAAGATTTTACAATTTGTGAAACTGCAATCTTGATGCAGTCAGCATCAGGATCTCAGATTTGCGTCTCAGCTCTTTGCAGATGATGTGGTTCTGATGATGTGGTTCTGTTGGCTCCAGCAGACCGTGAGAAGCAGCGGGGTGCAGGTGTGCAGGTGTGCAGGCCTCATGAGAGTGAGCCCCTCCAAAGATCGATAGTGCACATCCTGGTCCCGGATCAGCAGAAGAGATAACGGTTAGCTAGATTGATATTAGGAAGTTCACAGTTAATAAATAACATGATCCGGCCAAATACCAAGTCGTTTGGAATTTATAGCTTTACACTTTGTGTGCCGTTGGTGAGTCGTGGGCTCGTTCCAGAGCGTTCTGACCCGCTCACAGTGACCCGCTCACAGTGACCCGCTCACAGTGACCCTCTCACAGGGACACGGTCACAGTGACCCGCTCACAGTGACCCGTTCACAGTGACCCTCTCACAGTGACCCGTTCACAGTGACCCTCTCACAGTGACCCGCTCACAGTGACCCGTTCACAGTGACCCTCTCACAGTGACCCGCTCACAGTGACCCTCTCACAGCGATCCTCTCACAGGGACCCGCTCACAGTGACCCTCTCACAGTGACCCTCTCACAGGGACCCTCTCACAGTGACCCTCTCACAGTGACCCGCTCACAGTGACCCTCTCAGAGGGACCCTCTCACAGTGACCCGCTCACAGTGACCCTCTCACAGTGACAGTCAGAGCGGCGCCGTGGTCATGAGACTCAGGAATCCCTGCGGGTCCTGATACTCGGTGGAGCGGCTGCCATCAGCGTGAACCAGGGAAGCGATGTGAATTCACTCCTTTTGAGTCCACGTTGTTTGAAGCCGGGCATCATGCCAGCGTCCCCTGGAGGCCCGGTCTCTCCCACCAGGAAGAGGAAGTTCACAGTTAATAAATAACATGATCCGGCCAAATACCAAGTCGTTTGGAATTTAGAGCTTTACACTTTGTGTGCCGTTGGTGAGTCGTGGGCTCGTTCCAGAGCGTTCTGACCCGCTCACAGTGACCCGCTCACAGTGACCCTCTCACAGTGACCCGTTCACAGTGACCCTCTCACAGTGACCCGCTCACAGTGACCCTCTCACAGCGATCCTCTCACAGGGACCCTCTCACAGTGACCCTCTCAGAGTGACCCTCTCACAGGGACCCGCTCACTGTGACCCTCTCACAGGGACACGGTCACAGTGACCCTCTCACAGTGACCCGCTCACAGTGACCCTCTCACAGCGATCCTCTCACAGGGACCCTCTCACAGTGACCCTCTCAGAGTGACCCTCTCACAGGGACCCGCTCACAGTGACCCGCACACAGTGACCCTCTCACAGGGACACGGTCACAGTGACCCTCTCACAGTGACCCGCTCACAGTGACCCTCTCACAGCGATCCTCTCACAGGGACCCTCTCACAGTGACCCTCTCACAGGGACCCGCTCACAGTGACCCTCTCACAGTGACCCTCTCAGAGGAACCCTCTCACAGTGACCCTCTCAGACTGACCCTCTCACTGGGACCCGCTCACAGGGACCCTCTCACAGTGACCCTCTCACACTGACCTTCTCACAGGGACCCTCTCACAGTGACCCGCTCACAGTGACCCTCTCAGAGGGACCCTCTCACAGTGACCCGCTCACTGTGACCCTCTCAGAGGGACCCTCTCACAGTGACCCGCTCACAGTGACAGTCAGAGCGGCGCCGTGGTCATGAGACTCAGGAATCCCTGCGGGTCCTGATACTCGGTGGAGCGGCTGCCATCAGCGTGAACCAGAGAAGCGATGTGAATTCACTCCTTTTGAGTCCACGTTGTTTGAAGCCGGGCATCATGCCAGCGTCCCCTGGAGGCCCGGTCTCTCCCACCAGGAAGAGGAAGTTCACAGTTAATAAATAACATGATCCGGCCAAATACCAAGTCGTTTGGAATTTAGAGCTTTACACTTTGTGTGCCGTTATTGAGCCGTGGGCTCGTTCCAGAGCGTTCTGACCCGCTCACAGTGACCCGCTCACAGTGACCCTCTCACAGCGACCCGCTTACAGCGACCCTCTCACAGTGACCCGCTCACAGTGACCCTCTCACAGTGACCCGTTCACAGTGACCCTCTCACTGGGACCCGCTCACAGGGACCCTCTCACAGTGACCCGCTCACAGTGACCCGCTCACAGTAACCCTCTCACAGTGACAGTCATAGCGGCGCCGTGGTCATGAGACTCAGGAATCCCTGCGGGTCCTGATACTCGGTGGAGCGGCTGCCATCAGCGTGAACCAGAGAAGCGATGTGAATTCACTCCTTTTGAGTCCACATTGTTTGAAGCCGGGCGTCATGCCAGCGTCCCCTGGAGGCCCGGTCTCTCCCACCAGGAGGCCGTTGATCCCAGATGACGCTCCCGCCGAGGAGGAGAGGCCGCTGACTGTTAGCTAATGTTATTGGACCGACATCTGTCAGGAAGCACATTGAAGCGGTTAGCCCGCTGCGCCGCTTCATGTTCTGAATTTGAATCAGCGAAGCCACACTTGCACCAGGCTCGTACACTCTGTGCTCAGTGGGTCTTCAACTGTGGAGACATTTCCACACACAGATTCATTTCCACCAGTTAGGCAATCCTCTCTCACTGGAGGAGTCGGTCAAAACTAATGGTTTGAACCTCCGTCCCAGAACACCTGAGGGACGTGTGCTTCATGTTGAATGTCTGAATTAAAACATGACTCGTTGCTCCTGCAGCGTCGCGCTGAAGTGATGACTCCGACAGGACTGCAGGCAACATCGTTTCTTTAGTTGTTTCATTGATATTTATGCAATAAAAGACGAGCGTCGTGAGGAGAGGACATGGAGGACAACCTGACCTGTGTCCCAGTGACCAATATCTAGCTTTTTAACTTCTTTTGGGGCAGTAGGTCAAAAAGACATCAGCGTGGATTTGAGGTGCACTCCACACATTTTAAAATGATAAATGTGGACGCTTAAAGTTGCTCTCGTCACTATTTTAACCCAGCTGAGATGTGAAAGGCTCGTTGTTTTAGTTTTCAGCTCAGCGACCTGGTTTCTGGCAGGCAGCTGAAAGAAAGACAGAAAGAAAGAAAGAGAGAAAGATCCCTCCCAGATGGACCCACAGAGCAGCGAGCATGAGGAAAGCGAGCCGGGCCTCCAGCAGCTTGTGTCTCATGGTTCTGCAGGACGAGTCGCCTCAGAGGGCTCGACACGCAAATCAGGAACCTTTTTTATTTCATGCAAATAATTCCCATCATATATTTTTCTTTTGTTGTTCTTGGTCGTGAATTCTTTCACACAGTCTGCAAATATTAGGTGACGAAGATTTTTCTTCTTCCCGGCAGCTTTCGCAATTAAAAAAAAAAGCTTCGACCAATCACGTCGTGCGTAACGGGTCGAGTCGCACAGACGCTGCGGCCACAACCGAGAAGGCAAAACTTTATTGCTCCTCGCAACCACGACAAAGCCAGTGAGGACCAGAACGCAACTTACTTACCTTTCACAATAAAAGCCCTGAACATATGATATCTGCAGGCGAGAATTTAGCATTTTCACATTTTCTCGTTGTTTGTTGTGGTGTGTGAAGGTGTGTGAAGGTGTGTGAAGGCCTTTAGTGTGTAGCACTCCCATGTGTCTGCTTCTCCACACACATTGTGGTGACAGTCACTGCACACATACCCCATAAGAAATGCTTCCAGGTGTCTGTTGAAGTGAAGTGATGACTTCAGATTCAACACAACACACAACGTGCACTGTGTTGCCAAGCGGACGCTCAGCAAGAGTTAATATCTCCGAAGACGAGGGTCTGCTTCTTCACTCTGTCTGCATGAGACGTGTGGAACATATGGAACATATAAAACACATGGAACAAAGCGCTGGGCTTAGTACACTGTGTTCTCTGTGTGTGTGTGTGTGTGTGTGTGTGTGTGTGTGTGTGTGTGTGTGTGTGTCTGTGTGTGTGTGTGTGTGTGTGCAGAAATGTTGATGCACCTCCCAGCGGACAGAGTGTTATGTTGTGTTGCTCTCTTTGCTTCAGAGCATGCATGTTGTGTTGGAAGGAGAGAGAGAGAGAGAGAGAGAGAGAGAGAGAGAGAGAGAGAGAGAGAAGTGTGTAACAGCTTCCTCACTGACTCCAGGTCTGAAGAGTGAAGGACAGAAGGATGAAGGACAGAAGGATGAAGGACAGAAGGACAGAAGGATGAAGGGATCTTCTGCACATCGTCCGCCTCCAGATAAAGATCAGCTGTTCCAACGAGCAGACGGACCGTGATGCGTCTTCCTCCTCAGTGGAAGGAATCAAGTGTTTCAGGGGAAAGAGTTTGTGTCGTCCCTGTGCAATGTGAAGCGCGTCAAACCGTTTACTGCTGTGTGTGTGTGTGTGTGTGTGTGTGTGTGTGTGTGTGTGTGTGTTCGACCCTTTCTCTTACATGTTGGGGTTGTTGAATCCATTGACAATGTCGGTGCCGGTCCGAGGGGTTTGGTGTTCTTCTATTTATAGTTATAAAGCAGAAACTTCATGGTACTAATGACCGCAATAAATATTTACACGTGACTGTCGGCTCTTTCTGTTCTGAGGCCTTGAAGCTGCTGCAGGGAGCTGCAGGGAGCTGCATGGAGCTGCAGGGAGATGCAGGGAGCTGCAGGGAGCTGCAGGGAGATGCAGGGAGCTGCAGGGAGCTGCATGGAGCTGCAGGGAGATGCAGGGAGCTGCAGGGAGCTGCAGGGAGATGCAGGGAGCTGCAGGGAGCTGCAGGGAGACACAGCAGCTCATGACTGACGTGTGAGCGCCATCTGCTGGCGGAGTTTAGTTCAGTCGTGTGTATCAGGATTAAATGTCTTGATCCACAATTACTTTTACTTTGTGGTTGTTTTGTGTCTTTTGTGGTTGTTTTATGTCTCTTTGTGGTTGTTTTGTGTCTCTTTGTGGTTGGTGTTTTATGTCTCTTTGTGGTTGTTTTGTGTCTCTTTGTGGTTGTTTTGTGTCTTTTGTGGTTGTTTTGTGTCTCTTTGTGATTGTTTTATGTCTCTTTGTGGTTGTTTTGTGTCTCTTTGTAGTCCTTGTATGTCTTGTATTGAAAGACTTTCTCAGTGGATCTGCCAGTCACAGCCTCCTTTATACAGGATGAGAGCAACACCTCCAAGCCACGTGAAGCAGAGGAAACACTGAGTGCTGGCCCACCTGTGACCTTTAGTCCCTTGACCTTTGAGATCAAAGAAATCACAACTTCCTTTAGGCCGGGAAATTACCACTTCATCTGTTTACGACCTCACATCACATACATGCAGAAGGAAAATAGACCTTTGATCCACTTCCCCCATCACCACCTGCTTCAAACCTCTGAGACACATTTGAATCAGTTTAGACTCTATCTTCACATAACATTACAATACTAGATTTTACCATTACCGTCTCTTTGTGGTTGTTTTATGTCTCTTTGTGGTTGTTTTATGTCTCTTTGTGGTTAATGTATGTTTCTTTGTGGTTGTTTTGTGTCTCTTTGTGGTTAATTTATGTCTCTTTGTGGTTGTTTTATGTCTCTTTGTGGTTAATTTATGTCTCTTTGTGGTTGTTTTATGTTTCTTTGTGGTTAATTTATGTCTCTTTGTGGTTGTTTTGTGTCTCTTTGTGGTGGTTTTATGTTTCTTTGTGGTTGTTTTGTGTCTCTTTGTCATGTTGTGGTTGGTTTCGGGCTCTCAGGTCTGTGGCGTGTTGGCCTCTGTTCAGTAATTACAAAAAACAATTCAGAAATGAAACGAGGCCCAAATGAGAACAGTTTATTCTGGAAAGTGATTCCAGGAAAATGTGACATTTGACAAATATTATCAATTGATATTGGGACGTAAACAGGAGTCACAGTACATGAGGAGGCCGACTGCAGCTCCTGCAGCCTGAGCGCTGCTGCAGAGGATGCAGCGACAAGATAACACAGAAGACACATTTAAAACAGGAAGCCAAGGGGCTTCCCTTCAAAATAAAAGGTTTGTCAGGTCCTTGAAACATTGAGACTCACGTGATGCACATGACATGTTGTCAGCTTAACAAAGATGAGAATAGTTTGAAGCACAAGGTTTCTGACAAACTCAGGCAGTCAAGCTGTTCCTTCTCAATATCACCTTGTAGAAAATGAATTATCATCATACGTCATACTGGTTTCAGCTGGAAGCGTCGGGCTGAAGCTGTTTTCCTCCTCTGAGACCGCGGCGCCATCATAACTACATGCACATGTAATGCATGTATAGAACAATCTTTCATGTTAATACAATCTCTGGTGCAGCTTGAAGGCTCAGCCGTGACATTCCCCAACAAAGCAAACAAGGAAGAAGAAATTCTGCCACACGCGTAAGAAATTAATGTATAATTACAGGTTTACTTGTGAAAAGGTCGTCAGTGGAAGTGGAAGCTAAAACACGAGAACAAAAGTACAAAGAAACATCTTTTTAGAGCAAAGATGAAGTCAAAATGACCGAAACTCTCCTCCTGCAACAGGTCTTCATAGCCGACAATAATACACACTTCTGAAGATATTTCCTTACTTTTATTAACACAATAATCTTTACATTTATACTTTAAATCTTCAATCATTCCACGTGATCACATATTTACATATTTTTGTTGTCCTTTAGAAGCATTGTTTGTCCATCATGGTGCACAGGAGGTCGTGTGGTTAACAGCAGAGGATTGTGGGAGTGAGCCTCCCTGACCTTGACCCGGTGGAGCTCCGCCTCCAGAAGGAGATGGAGCTCTGCCCCCAGAAGGAGATGGAGCTCCGCCCCCAGAAGGAGATGGAGCTCCGCCCCCACAAGAAGATGGAGCTCCGCCCCCAGAAGGAGATGGAGCTCCGCCTCCAGAAGGAGATGGAGCTCCGCCCCCAGAAGGAGATGGAGCTCCGCCCCCACAAGAAGATGGAGCTCCGCCCCCAGAAGGAGATGGAGCTCCGCCTCCAGAAGGAGATGGAGCTCCGCCTCCAGAAGGAGATGGAGCTCCGCCCCCAGAAGGAGATGGAGCTCCGCCCCCAGAAAGAGATGGAGCTCCCCCCCCCCCAGAAGGAGATGGAGCTCCGCCCCCAGAAGGAGATGGAGCTCCGCCCCCAGAAGGAGCAGCAGCAACCTCCATCACACAGTGGGTCCTCGATCGCCCCCAGGGAGAGAGAGACAGGAGCATCATCACCACCCAGCTCACCATGATGCAAAGAAATGAAACTTTAATAAAGCCTTTTGTCACTTTAACACTAATGATGCCTGTGTTTTATCTTTAGAAAAACATATTATTGAATAAGATATTCCTTTATTAGTCCTGCAGAGTGGACATGATTACAGCAGCAACAGTGACGTAGTTTTACCTTGTTGCTGCTGAACTGAGCCACCAACTGAACTGTGTTGTATCTCTTTACACGACAACCATGACAATAAACATCCTCATCCTTAAAAATAATAATAATTTAAAGCTTTTCCCTCATCTTCCTCATATGGAAATATAATTATATAAATTTCATTAAGATTTCCTGTTCGTGTGTGTGTGTATATATATATATATATATATATATATATATATATATATATATATATATATATATATATATATATATATAGATAGATAGATAGATAGATAGATAGATAGATAGATAGATAGATTACATGATGATGCCATGATGTCACAATGTCATGATGATGTCATGATTCCATGATAATATCACGATGCCATGATGTCTTGATGCCATGATGATGTCATGATGCCATGATGTCATGATGAGCTGGTGCGTGACACCAGCAGCTCCCTGAACCGTGGACACAAGGCAGGATGGTCTGGAGCTCGCAGCTTAAATCCAGACTCATCAGCGTTTACCCAGTGGTCCTGTGAGCTACTGTTTCTTTCTACCATCTCAAAGCACTCGGTCCATTCTCCTCTGACCTCTGACATCAACAAGGCTTTTTCCTCCACACAGCTGATATTTTCTCTCTTTCGGCCCGTTCTGTGTAAACCCTGAAGACGGTTGTGCGTGGAAATCCTAGCAGATCAGCAGTTTTTTAAATACTCAGACCAACAACCATGCCACGTTGAAAGTCACTTAAATCCCTGTTATTCCATGTTCTGATGCTCGGGTTATCTTCAGCAAGTCATCTTCATCCAGAGGCCTGAATGCATTGAGTTGCTGCTGTGTGATTGGCTGATAGCTATTTGTGTTAACAGGCAATTAAACAGGTGTACCTAATGAAGTAACTGGTGAGTGAATGTAGATATTATATATGTTAGGTAAGTTCGGTGATTATAAGAATTATTATTATTATATAATAACTGACATGTTGCAGGATTGCGGTTCCGGAACTTTGTTTTGAAAGATAGGCTCGGAAGTTCTACTTTATTCTAGTGAAATAGCGAGGAGCAGGGAAGCGGGACAGCTGCAGTCGCGTCCCGGTGGCAACGCATTGCCATCAACAGTTGGACCTGAAGGGAGACATCGCCGACAGCCTCCTCCTCTGGGCGCGCGGCGGGATCCTGCGGCACGAGGAGGATGCTCTGCGCCCTGATGGACATCTCCCTGCACATCCAATCGTCTCCCTCACGTTTTGACGGCAACAAGCTTTTTCAAAGTCAGTCACAATGAGCTAGGCCTCGATAGGGAGCGCCGTGGCTTCACTTTCAAAATAAAAGCAGCAGCGGTAAACTGAAACCGTGAGTATACCCGTCTCATGTTTTAGCCTTTTAAAACTAAAAAAGAAATAATTATACTAAATAAATGGCTCCACATCTATATTTTAACCAACATTTGTTTTTGTACGTGTCTGAAAGAACAAATATATATATAAAAGAATATACGACACATATGAAATATTACAATATGTACAAATGTCTTCCACTGTACGGTTAGTTATGTTGCATACACTAAAGATATATACAATATTAGACATTAACAGTGGTCTGGGGCTCTAGTAATAGGAAGTTCAATGCCTTGCTCAAAAGCACCACAGGTTGCTTTTTATCAAACTCTGCCTCATCGTCACAAAGTAAATCTGTATTAATCTGGTTTGAATCATTGAATGTGTATAACACATTTACGGGAACTACATTGTTATGAACTACGCCTGTGTGTTTCACTGTGTAACTTTACATCGCTCAAGTACAAAATGATTAACACTGATTTTATTTTGAAAATCTTGAACAGGAAGTGCTGCGTTCACGTCGGTGACCTTGACACTGTTGTGGTAACTCCGCTCAAGCTGCGGTACTTTCAGTAGCGGAGGACGAGGCGGGAACACGGCGCCGAACCGGAGCCGGTGGACGACATAAATGGCCGCGGTGTCCACGGAGTGAAGAATGGGCTCCACGCCGTCGCAGCCATGGCCAGAGCCACCAACAGAAGCGCCGAGGACGGGGGCTCACGGGTAACGGCCCCCACTGACCGCGGAGAGGGACGGGACCTGTCCGAGCCCCGGGAACTGTCTCTGGAGGAGGTGCTGAAGTCCTACGACCAGCCCATTAACGAGGAGCAGGCATGGGCGGTGTGCTACCAGTGCTGCAGCGGGCTCAGGGTGCCCCGCCCGCCCGCCGGGAGAGCCGGCCGGGTGAAGGACCCGTCCTCCATCCTCCTGCACCGGGACGGGACCGTGTCACTGCAGCAGGAGCCGCGGAGCGACGGTAGGACGCCGGCCGTTAACTTCCTCTGACCAAACTCAACTCTGAAAAAAGTCCGTTCTGACAATGTTTCCACGTCGTCTGAAGTGAGTTTGCGCTTCCGGTTTGACTTAACATTACATCGAAACATTACGAGACACTTTTTAATTCGGCGTCGGCTTGAGTCCCTGAATCGGCTCTTTCTTTAAGGAAAACACCGACTTTTCCCGCAGTAACCGAGGTTACATCTTCCGGTAAACCACTTCGCGGTTCCTGGCGTTCACTTTCATTTATATACCAGACGACGAGCTGCTTGGTGGACCACACCGGCGCCGAATGGATCAGTGTCTTCCAGAGATTCGTACCATATATTGAACCGTCTGTTATCTCACAGGAACCTTGAACTAAAAGCAGTGTCACCTAAAATCATCCGAATTTCGCATGGAGTTTGGTACGCAGGCGCATTATTGACGCTCTCCCGTCCCGAAACAACATTTAATATTCCCGCTTAATCGACCTTTAACTACATCATTTATCATTATTTAGCCGACCTTACACACACAGTATTTTGTGTGGCTAAGTCTCTATTGTGTCGCCCTCCTGATGCCAACAAGGATGACTTGTATTATGCCGGTAATTGATTAATTATTCATGTGAACAGCTTCACCCCCTCTTGTAGAGACTGTTGTGGGGACATCAAAGGGTGGAGGGAAGCCCGGAGGTTGTTTTTGAGGCAGTCTTCTGCTGGTTTCCTCCTCTGACTTGTGCCCGTACCTCCATAATATCACTGATTGTGAAGTATTAATGTCTCACTGCGACCGGGCCCAGAAACCAGCTCCAGGAGACAGACTGTACACATCCATCCAAACTTACTGAAGAAAAAAGCTTTTAGTTCACAATCAGAATCAGAATCAGCTTTATAATGGCCATGTAAATTTGTACATACATGGGATGTGACGCAGGGTTTCTCTTTGCTCTTCATACTTATATACAGCCAGCAAGATAAATATAAAAAAGACACAAAAAAATGACATTAAAGAAAAGTCCAGAGTCCAGAAGTGGTAGTTCATCAGAGTGACGGCCAGTGGGAGGAAAGTGAACTGTATATTTCCTCTGGTTCATCTGCATTCCTTGAGAGTCACTTTACAATTAATGCAATTAAAAAACATGCAGTTGTTAGAAGGAAGTCTGAAGAAATATTGAGAGAGAAGCATGAATGTGAGTTATCACATTTCCGTCCTGAACAGGACACCATGCAGCTCTTGTTGAGTGTAACATGAAGCGTCACACGCTGATGGAAACCTACTTCCTTGCTTTTGTTTGCTTTTTCAGAAAAGTTCAGTCTGTGCAAACTTCAACCAGTATTGTAAAATGCATGCTTAAACTGCTTAAAGTCTAAAATGACTCCAGCGACTCATAACCCTCAGGATGAGCTGGTGCTGCTGGTGAGAGTCTCTTAAGGACTCACTCTGTACATCCAAGGAGAACAGAGGCTTTAAAGTGCTCACAGGGCCCAGACGGACAAGAGCAGCAGCAGCGCTCCTCCAGGAGCAACACGCAGACGTTACAGTTGTTTAGGCTCTTTTTGTTGTTGTTTTGCGTGTCTTTGTTGTTGCTTTGCTCCTTTTTATTGTCTCTTTGCATCTGTTGCAGCGCAAAAATAGTTTTGGTCTTTTTTTCTGTCTCTTTGTGGTCATTTTGAGTCTCTTTGTAGTTGATGTGTGTCTCTTTGAGTCCCATTCTCCTGATGAAGGTCAGGGTTACGGACCAATCAGTAATCCATCCACAGGAGAACTACTTAAGACCCCGGTGAGCCACGTTAGCCATTTAACAGTTACAAACACTGTGCTGTGATCACTGAGGAGGAGTTTATCTCTCATTAGCACCGCTGTTCATCCTTTAGCCTGAGTGTTGGTTCACGCTCTGCTGATCCACAAGTAAACAATCTAAGTCGCGCTGCGACTCCCTCACCGGCATGAAGTGAGATGCTGCTGTTATAGTCGTACAGCAGCCAGTGATAGAGGACCCGAGAAGTAGATTTAGGGTCGCAGAACTGGGCCGATAAAAGTAAAACTTAAAAGTAGATTCATGCCACAGAAAGTGAAGTGTTAGTTCTCTCGCCAAGCTGTCTTCATCCAATGAAGCAGCAAGAATGACAACAATATTATGATAAATATGACTTTATTATCTAAATGATTGTGAGTGTATTTCCTGTTGATGGACTCACTAAGAAAAATCTAAATATCTATGAAACTGTATATTTCAGCATGTATCCTGGCGGGCTGCAGACGCTCTGGTGGTCAGGTGGAGCTCTGCTGGTCGGGTGGAGCTCTGCTGGTCAGGTGGAGCTCTGCTGGTCAGGTGGAGCTCTGGCGGTCGGGTGGAGCTCTGCTGGTCAGGTGGAGCTCTGGTGGTCTGGCGGTCGGGTGGAGCTCTGGCGGTCGGGTGGAGCTCTGGTGGTCTGGCGGTCGGGTGGAGATCTGGTGGTCGGGTGGAGCTCTGGCGGTCGGGTGGAGCTCTGGCGGTCGGGTGGAGCTCTGGTGTCCGGTGGCAGACGACCTGCAGCAGCAGCGGCAGCAGGAAGCTGGACTCGCTTCTGCTGCCGCTGCACCGTCTTTAGGATCCTCTGCTGCTGAACACGCATGCAGTTTACTGATAGTGATGACATCAGCAGGTTGCAGAGAGAGGGGGGGGATGTGTGTGTGTGTGTGTGTGTGTGTGTGTGTGTGTGTGTGTGTGTGTGTGTGTGTGTGTGCTATACGATTTGATGTATTGGTGTCCGTCAGAAACCAAAGATGTTTTTAAAGGAGATTACCTACCCTGGCTTTAATATAAACTATTGATTAATTGCTTTAAGCGTGTGGAGAAAAGGACAACTTTAATGGGCGGACTGTGGCTCAGTGGTGAGCAGGTCGTCCTTCAGTCAGAGGGTCGGTGGTTCGATCCCCGGCGCTGCTAGTCCATGTCGCTGTGTCCTTGAGCAAGACTCTTAACCCTGAATGTCTCCCGTAGCTGCAACTATGGAGTGTGAATGTGTATGAATGGTTGATGATACTGATGTGGCTCCTTCATGCTGGCTCCTCCCATCAGGGGGTGAATGGATGAATGATGTCATGTAGTGTTGAAGTGCTTTGAGTGGTCAGAAGACTAGAAAAGCTCTGTACTAGTACAGGTCCATTTACTGAGGATTTATTTCAAATATGCCGATCGACAGACCTGAGAGACTTTGTCCTCTTCCTCTGGTTGATGAGATCTATTTTGTTCTGTCTTCGACTCGGCGGTTCAATTTGTCATGACGCCCACGTTTCAGACAACAAAATATCTTTTGATGCCTTGCTTTGAGAAATGTAAACATCTGCTGGTTTTTATTAATAAAGGAGATATGAAGTATTGCCCCCCCTCCTCCCATTGTCCTCAAATGGCTCTGGATGACTTTAATGGCACCGTACCTTACTCCCATCAATAGATGTAGGACTAAGTGGGCCTAATGGAAATCATACTGTCCCTCATAAAACCTGTCTGAGCTGCATTCATTGTAAATATATTCCAAAGTGCTCCGTTTGACCGTGTTGGTGCAGCTCAACGTCAGAAGCTCGTGCTTCGGCATCTACTTATGGTTTTGATATCTTCCTCCTGCCTCCAATGGCCTGACGGGGTCGAGGGCTGAGCGGTGGAAGAACGTCAGATAAGAAGCAGTTCACTCCGTTTGAAATGAAAGGTGTCTGTGTGGCGGCTCGCCCGAAGCCGTCGAGGACAAACGCTCGAGGGCGAGGTGACTCGCTGAGAGCACTGAGCGAGTCACAGTCCATAACGATCAAACCATCAAAGTTTGATCGTTATGATGAGTGCAAAGGTCAGCGCTGACTTGATGTGCGGGTAAAGGTCAAAGTGTCACGCGCTGTGATATGAGGTACAAATCAATTCTGGTGACGGCTGCAGACCTTTTTTACTATGGCAACAGATGGCAAAGTCCATCTTCGGAGAGTCTGCGATTTAGTGTGAGCTCAGAGTAAACAAAGTGTGACTGAAGGGTTCGGGGCTGTCCAGACGTGGCATTAAATACCAGAGTGTAGGATGTAGTGTCCCCTTGTGGTGAGGTTGCAGAATGCAACCAGCTGAATGAAGCCCTCTCTCTACGGTGGCCTGCAGGGAACACTACAGCCTCTCTCCAGACCAGACCCAGTGTTTGGTTTGTCCGCTCTGGGCTCCTGTAGAAACATGGCCGTGATCGCTGTGGACTAAAGGCTGAATTATACTCCTGCAACTACAACTGCGGCTGCCACGCAGTCGGATTGACGGACTCGTTTTGATTTTTAGTTCCTGTGTGTTTTCCAGACTCCAGACCAGCAGGTGGCGCAACGGCCGTTTAGAGTGCTTGTGTTACTTTGGCCGATTTGACCACGCAAGGGCGGCCATGCGTGTCCTGTGTTCTTGTGTCTCTGCGTAAAACCTGAGTGTAAATCAGCCTTAAGTGAAGAGGACCTAGTCCCCTTGTGGAGCTGCAGATGGGCTGCACTCGTATATCTCTTTTCTAGTTTCCTACTCTTCAACACTACTTGACATCACTAGGCCATAGCCATTGCAGCCAATGTAGCTAGGTACATGTAGCTAGCTACATGTAGCTCCACATATAGCTAGGTACATGGAGCTAGCTACATGTAGCTCCACATATAGCTAGGTACATGGGGCTAGGTACATGGAGCTAGCTACATGTAGCTCCACATATAGCTAGGTACATGTAGCTAGGTACATGGAGCTAGCTACATGTAGCTCCACATATAGCTAGCTACATGTAGCTATCTTCCATAGTCGTGGTATTGCAGTCAGTGCGTTCACATGATGGTATTAATTCAATATACTCTCTTTCGGGGTGACTTCTATTGTCCTAATATTCATGGCAGTGAATAAATCGAATCATTGGCCAAAAGCATGTCATATCCGGTTAACATTTCCATGAGCTCTCGACATTAATTGTGAAAGGTGCTAAATTCAGAGCATTTCTATCTCTGGCTATGGCGTTAGCTAATGGCGCTAACGACGCTATCGTGCCGACCTCTCTGGCTGTGTTTACCTCTCTGGGCTCAGGTTGACATATTTACTTAGTATCTTCACATTGCTAACAGGTGTTAGCTGCCATCATAATGCTTCGAGTATCATATCTGGACTTTTTAGTTGCTCCCCTGCCCGTGTATGGAACCGGGTTGTTGTGTTGTTTTCCAGCATTAATCTCCTGGAAGTGGCAGATTCCTCTCCTCCCCGTTGTGTTCACTGACCTGCAGCTGTGGGAAAGCGCGGCGGTGTCATCGGGTTACACCGACCGAGCATTATCTCAACCCGTCTGGCAGGTTTCTGGCGTTCACGTCGTGTCTCATGACGCCGTCTCCTCGCCCGCCTGCAGTGTCCGGTGCTGCCCTGCTGTTGCGTTCACACGGGGGAACAGAGCGACGCTCTGTTGGCCGAGGGTTCGAGTCCGGCCGTTGACGGCAGGATGCTGCGCTTCCTCCATCACCACGTGACCTACGCTGATCTCTCTCTCTCTCTCTCTCTCTTCCTTCTCTGATGTTTCCCTCCCTCTGTCTTTGTCTCCTGCCTTTCCTGTCCGTCCGTTCTCCAGTTTCTCTGCAGCGAGAGCTGCTGATCCAGGAGTTTCAGGCCTCTCGGGTGTCGTTACTGACATCTGAGGTTGGGAAAGATCCTCTCTCTCTTTCTCTCTCTCACACACACACACACAAATACACACACACACACACACACACACTCTCATAGTTACGCACAGTAAACCTGTAAATACAATAATGCACAACCCAGTTATGAGTGTGGACATTTGGAGCACCACATCCGCGTTTGATTTATTGAGTTGCAGGTTGAAAACCCGCTGACTGAGGTTTTATTTGTTATATAGCTGCTATAAAACCTGACTGTTAGTGGCACAAACATCAGGTTTTCTTCAAACAACTTGCTGGTTTTGAATCATCTGGTTGTTTATGGGTGAAAGCTGCTCCCCCCCCACGGAGAGACAAATCCAATGTAACGTGACCAATGAGTCTCCTCCTTCTGAGCATCGCTGCAGAGGCCCAGCTGTTAGTGCAAAGCTTTGTTTGGGGAAACATCCTGAAGATCATGGAAGCAGAAAGAGTGATATGCTCCTCTCTGTCGCTGTGCTGCTAACACAACAATCCCAGACGAGGCTGAGCATGTCAATTTAAGTGTGTAACCCTTAATCATCGTTTTTAAGTCTGCTGAGTTTTCCTGTGAGTCCAGAAATGAAGGTGAACTAACCTGAGAGCTGCAGGAATATCTGATGTAGAAACTGTCATGATGAGAGTTTGAATAAAACGTAAAAAAGAAAAGAGAAGCAATCCCCCAGAAGTCTCAGGTCCTGATTGGTTACGTGTCTCCTCCTCTTGTCTCCTCCTCTTGTCTCCTCCTCTTGTCTCCTCCTCTTGTCTCCTCAGAAAACTCTGATGGCGCTCCTGCTCCTGCTGCAGAGCGTCAGGTGAGAAAGAAAGAAGCTTTACTTGCACAGAATCATTTCCTGGTGACATGAACTCCATTTTACACTTTGTTTCAGTCACTTTTGTTGTGTGTATGTCTGTATGTATACATATGTATATCTGTATGTGTATATATATATAGATATAGGTATAGATATAGATCTATCTATCTATATATATATATATATATCTGTATGTATTTATGTCTTTATGTATGTATACATATATATATATATATATATATATATAGATATATATATATAGATAGATAGATATCTATATCTATTTATATATATATATATATATATATATATATCTGTATGTATTTATGTCTATATGTGTGTATACATATATATATATAGATATATATATATATATCTATATATATATATATAAATATGTATTTATGTGTATATGTGTGTATAAATATACATATATATATGTATATATATACAATTATTTATGTATATATATATGTATATATATACATATATAAACATGTGTGTGTATATATGAAACTCCTGTTGTTTTGTCCGAGTGAATTAGCATTTTTGTGTTTAGCTAGCTTCAGATAGCCTCTCTATGTTTAGCTAGCTTCAGATAGCATCTCTGTGTTTAGCATGCTTCACATAGCATCTGTGTGTTTAGCTTGCTTCAGATAGCATCTCTGTGTTTAGCTTGCTTCAGATAGCATCTCTGTGTTTAGCCTGCTTCAGATAGCATCTCTGTGTTTAGCTTGCTTCAGATAGCATATCTGTGTCTAGCTAGCTTCAGATAGCATATCTGTGTTTAGCTTGCTTCAGATAGCATATCTGTGTCTATCTAGCTTCAGATAGCATTTCTGTCTTTAGCTTGCTTCAGATAGCATCTCTGTGTTTAGCATGCTTCAGATAGCATCTCTGTGTTTAGCTAGCTTCAGATAGCATATCTGTGTTTAGCATGCTTCAGATAGCATCTCTGTGTTTAGCATGCTTCAGATAGCATCTCTGTGTTTAGCTTGCTTCAGATAGCATATCTGTGTCTAGCTAGCTTCAGATAGCATATCTGTGTTTAGCATGCTTCAGATAGCATCTCTGTGTTTAGCTAGCTTCAGATAGCATCTCCATCTTTAGCATGCTTTAGATAGCATCTCTGTGTTTAGCTAGCTTCAGATAGCATCTGTGTGTCTAGCTTCAGATGCTTCTGTTATTAAAGGGCGTTCCTCCCTCGTCTCCTGCAGCTGGTGCAGTCGCTGGGCGTGGCCATCTACCGCGCTCTGGACTGGGGGCTGGACGACAGCGAGGAGCGGGAGCTCGGCCCCCAGCTGGAGCGCCTCATCGAGCGCATGGCCGGAGGGGTGCAGGGCGGAGAGGGCGGAGAAGGGGGACAGGGCGGAGAGGGCGTCTGCCCCGCGGGGAACAGCACCACAGATGAAGGGTACAGTGGCCAGGATGAGGAGGACGAGGAGGAGGAGCAGGAGGGCGCGATGAGGCCGGTGTGCTCGTTCCGCCAGGTGACGGCGCTGTGTGCGTCCCGGCTGGCCGACCCCGGCTTGGCCCCGGAGCACTACCAGGCCGTCTGCAGGGCTCTGTTCGTAGAGACCCAGGAGCTGCAGACCTTCCTCATCAAGATCCGAGACGCCAAGGAGGTACGTCAGGGCGCCGCGTGCACGTCAGGGTCATGTGTGCACGTCAGGGTCACGCGCTCATCTAGCAGTGTAGCTGGAATACATACGTGACCTCCATCAGCCTCCACCTGCAGTTAGAAACACTTCCTGTCCACGAGCCTCAGTGGCTCTGAGTTCTCCTCCTGCTCCACATCACACCTAGACTCTAGAACAATGTAATATATATATGTGTATATATATATATATATATATATATATATATATATATATATATGTATATATATATATATATGTATATATATATATATATATATATATATATATATATATATATATATATACACACACACACATGTAAATATATCGTCCCAAAAAACAAGGTCATTGTCATTTTCAGACCATTTTCTGCCACTAATATAAATATAATAGCATGCTAATGTGAAGTGCTTTCATGGAGCAATGAAAACAGATGGAAGTCATCATGTCCATGTGTTATCACAGCGTATTCATAGTGTTGACCATCGCTTCATCAGGAATAATATACTTCACCACATAACTCATGTTGTTTACGTTCAGCATTTCTCTTGGCAACACGTTGCATCCTTCAGGCGTAACGCGTATTGAATGCATCCCATTTCTCATAAATCATTTGGAAAACTCATTCAGAAGACTTTGACTTCGTCTGCATTGTTTCTATTAATGTTTGTACATTAGCTGGTCGTCTTCTTCCTTCACCAACACATTGCTCGGTTTAGTGATCTGCAGGACGGAAGGTTGGTCTAAAAAAATAATATATACGACTGCAGTTTAACCATAATATGAATTCCTGAGGAATATTCATCAATTGTGTATTGTCGTGTAGGAGCCAGCGTGGATTGGATGAACTGATTAAACAATACAGGAAGTCATATACGTGCTCATGGTTTTCATTATAATCGACACTTCACGTCATGGAGTTGGTCCCTGCAGATAAAGTGACAGAGTTAAAGGCTCTGTGACTTTGCTGCCCCCTAGTGGTGCCGTCATCGTGAAACAAACCCAACACCTGTGTGATCCAGAGGCCCGACAGCAGGACATGGACCAAAGGTTTGTCATTTTGTGTCAGAAAAAAGTGTTTTAAAAGCGCTTATTGCTTCTTTCACGTCGCACAGATGCTGAAGAAGATCACACACGATGAAGCTGAAGATCGGTCTGCAGCGGAGCTGGACGCCCTGAAGCACACGGACTGGGTGAGGCCACACGAGAGCGGGAACAACAGAGTCTTTGACAGGAGAAGGCAGTGTGACGCATGCAGAGAGATCCATATGTGTGTGTGTTGTGTCCATCCCAGGCCCGTCTGTGGGTGCAGCTGATGAAGGACCTCAGGCAGGGGGTGAAGCTGAAGAAGGTGCAGGAGCAGCCCTTCAACCTGCTGCCCACCGAGTTCAGCCTCACGCCCTTTGAGATGCTGATGCAGGACATACGGACACGCAAGTTCCAGCTGCGCAAAGTCATGGTGAGGGACAAGACTCTGCTTACACTAACGAGTCATGATGCGAAGACTTGAAGCCATTTCAATGTCAGTTGTAGATGAGCCGACAGAGGGAACGAGTAGACTTGTAACTGAAAGCAGTGAAGAGGTCAGGCGAGGTGTTGCCAGTTGATTAAAGCAGCTGAACCGAAGAATCGCAGATCCTCTGCAGGAAATACAAGCTCCTTGTTCCCGCTCTGACATCTGAAAGGAACGCTTTCATCATCACTTGACTGTGATTAAATGGAGCATGAGGACATTGAGGGCCTCCTCTTCCTCTTCCTCGTATACCGTGTCGCTCTGTGACAGGAGGGAGCCGCTACGTAGCATGCTCACACGAGCCAGTCACCTCCAGGCCTGCTCCACAGGCAGATACATAATTCAGCCTCGCAACAGAAATATTAATGAGGCATCTTTGCACGCAATAGTTGCACAGAGGAGGCTCAGCCGGCTCCACGCAGCACGGCAGCCTCTCACAGCTCTTTGTTTTGGCCTCAACGTCACCGTGAGGCTGCGTCTCCAGCAGCAGCTGATCCAGTGACAAACAGAGAAAGTCTGCAGCAAGCTGCTGCACATGGTGCACTATTTAGCAGCTGCCCGATGAGGCGTTTTAACCTGTGAACATCTTATCAGCTTCATCAGGCCGCCATGTTCCACTGTTGTGTTTGCAGCTTGTTTGCTGCAATGAGTGACAGACGGTGTGTTGTTGTGTTGCTCAGGTGGACGGTGACATTCCCACCCGAGTGAAGAGAAATGCCCACGAAAAGATTCTGGACTTCATCAGATCAAGACCTCCACTGAAACCAGTGAGTGGAAGGAAGTTCCCCACAGCGATGTGAAGGAGGGTGCATGGGGGCAATGTGTCTCGCCACTGGAAGCGTGAATGTGTGTATCGTACAGACGCGGTAAAGAATCGTAAGTAGACGTCCGTTACTGCAGCGTGACGAGCTTCATGTGTCTTCATCTGAACTCTGAGCTCTTGGGTTCACCAGCGTGTCCGTGAACCTAGTCTCTCAATCCGTCTTTCATCTGAAGCAGCAACGTCCAGCTGGACTCAAGGGTCCAACGCTGGGGGTCAAAGGTCGCTGTGACCTCACCAAACACCATTTTTAAATTTCACACCGATGTCTAACAGGATAAAACGATGAGGCATTTAGGATGGATCTGTTTCTATGTGAATAAACCGCTCCATAGAAAGGCAACCAATGATGATGCAACAATAGCTTTTACCTCGTACTATAATCAATATTTTACTGATTTTAAAAGCCGTTATGGGTACAAGCTGTTCATCAGCGCTCTGCTACTGTCTGCTTCATTACAATAAGTAGTACCACATGTTTCTCTTCATGTCATTGGCTCTGGTTGTCCAATCAAAAGCTTCCACACGGTGTGCTTACAGCTTATCTTTCAACGGCGCCTCCCTTCATCCATTCACACACGTCCACATCTGCATCCCCTCTTCCTGCTTCCTCAGAAGGTCTCCTAACGGTTTCTCCTCTCCGCTAGGCGTCGGAGCGCTGCCTCGCCCCTCCTCCCCCGCAGAAGCAGACCCTCCATGAGAAGGTCCTGGCTGGGATCAAGCAGGAGAGGAAGCTCAGGCCGGTGGTCCTGCCCGGCTCCAGACGTAAGAGGACCATCATGCACCAGCACAGCAGAATGAACGGTTGTGTGAACAGAACGTGAAACATCTCAATGAGAGACTTTCTGGGCTGTCCTGAATGGTTTGGACGCTTTGAAGCTTCATTCACAATGTTGAGGGCTTCTCAGTGTCTGGTGTTTCTGCACAGAGCGAGATGGAGATCAACCTGAGATTAATAGTGAGGGCTAGTGGTGTGACGCACTGCAAAGGTTCTGTTCAGTTACATTATGATGTGTTTACTGTGATTATTATTGCATATTTAGATGCTTCAGGTCTTAATCTTCATAAAGAGGTGCAGTATTACTCTGTGGCAGGATGGGAAGGACAGAACAATACAGGCAAACAACTCGGGGAGCAATCGAGGAGTCAATTTGATAATATTTATGCCGGAAAAGAAGTTAAACCATATATCACATGAGCTGCAGAACACCTAGACTCTCCCTATTAGTCACCTTATATACTTAGTGTTTAAAGTGTTTAGAAATGACATTCGATGTGATTAATTAAGATGAATCTCGTTGCCGTCTGAAGCTCTGCAGGTCTAAGAGCCGTGTTGTGTTTCCACCACACACACACAAAAGTACTTCAAAAACAAAAGTACCTCCCATTGTCTGAGCGCGTCTGTCGGCCTCTGGAGAGAAGCTCCATGTGATGTTGAGTGCAGTAACAGACCCAGAGGATGCACACTGTGTGTTTCTGACCTTCGCGGGTCTTCCCGTGTGGCTCTGGTCATGCTCTTGCTGTGCTATCCTGTTCAGCCAGTTGCTAAATAATGCATTTAGGGCTGAAACCGCAGTCAGGACATTGTGTACTGGAGCCTGTGAGGGTCACAGCTGGGCAGTATGCAGAGAGTAACAGGAGCGCTCTGTCCACGTGGAGGTGGCTTTGCTTTTCATAAACATTGACCATCTATTTCCAGATCAAGGTCAGTGTTCATTCAGACTGCTGAAGAACACACACAGCTGAATTATTAGCAATATGATCATATTATAATTGACCCAATGGTTCGAGGAACGACTTCACCCTTCATTTACCTTCACACCTCTGAAAAAGTGCTCTGCAGCTCAACTTATATTATCATTTATTAACCAGGTCTGATGAGTGCTCGTGTTTCTGAAACCACATTTCCCATAAAACTTCTTTACGTTCTGGGATCCTGAAGTTGAACCGTCCCTGAATGTTTGTGTTTCCTTGCCAATAACAAAGTAAAAGCGTGACTTCCTCTCTGCCCTCGGCAGCGTTCGGCTCTCTGCCCTGTCTGGCTCAGGCTTGTGCTCGCGACGTCAAATCCACGTCGTGCATGGACCTGTCGATGTCGGAGCCCCGCCCCCCGTCACGCCCCCGCATCCTGCTGAAGGCCCCGACGCTGGCCGAGATGGAGGAGATGAACATATCCGAGGTGAGAAGCCGACACGCTGTCTGTTGTTTCTGGTGTTTCCCCTGCAGCACATGCTCTGCTCCCAGTGGAAAGATGGTGCAGAAGGGACACGCCCCTCCAGGGACACGCCTTCTTCAGGCACACGCCCCTCCAGACACACGCCCCTCCTGGACATGTCTCTTCAGAGACACGCCCCTCCAGAGACACGCCCCTCCAGGGACACGCCTTCTTCAGGCACACGCCCCTCCAGAAACACGACCCTCCAGGACACGTCTCTTCAGAGACACGCCCCTCCAGGGACACGCCCTTCTAGGGACACGCCCCTCCAGAAACACGACCCTCCAGGACACGTCTTTTCAGAGACACGCCCCTCCAGGACACGTCTCTTCAGAGACACGCCCCTCCAGGGACACGCCCCTCCAGGGACACACACCCTCCAGGACACGTCTTTTCAGAGACACGCCCCTCCAGGACACGTCTCTTCAGAGACACGCCCCTCCAGGGACATGCCCCTCCAGAGACATGCCCCTCCAGAAACACGACCCTCCAAGACACGTCTCTTCAGAGACACGCCCCTCCAGGGACACGCCCCTCCAGAGACATGCCCCTCCAGAAACACGACCCTCCAAGACACGTCTCTTCAGAGACACGCCCCTCCAGGGACACGCCCCTCCAGGGACACATACCCTCCAGGACACGTCTCTTCAGAGACACGCCCCTCCAGGGACATGCCCCTCCAGAGACATGCCCCTCCAGAAACACGACCCTCCAAGACACGTCTTTTCAGAGACACGCCCCTCCAGGGACACACACTCTCCAGGACACGCCCTTCCAGAGACACGCCCCTCTAGGGACATGCCACCACCAGAGACACACACCCTCCAGGACACGCCCCCTCCTGGGACACACCATCTCCAGGGGCACGCCCCTCCAGGACACGCCCCACCCAGGACACACACCCTCCAGGACGCGCGACCTCCAGACTCACCTGGTCCTGATCTGTTTTCAGGCTCCTCCTCCTGAACCAGAATGACGATCAGTTCTTCCAGACTGAACCCAGAGTCCTGTTGACTGTTCAACACGTCGCCTTTTCGTTTCCATCTCTGACCCCTCATTTCCCTCCTTCCTCTTCCTCTTCCTCTTCCTCTTCCTGTCAGGAGGAGGAGTCTCCAGGCAGCGGCGAGCTGAGGAGGACGGAGAGCTCCCCGACCCCCATGAAGAGGGACCGCTCCTTCTCGGAGCACGACCTGGCGCTGCTGCGGGCCGAGGCGCCGCCCTCGCTGGGCGCGCCGGTCCGGCTGAGGGGGGAGAGGCCTCGGGCCGGGACGCTGAGCGGCGCCGGGCCGCCTCTTTATCACAGAGGTCAGTGAGACGGGAGGAGTTCATAGCGCTGTGAAGACCATGAAATGTCTTTAGATGTCAGACAGAATGACAGATGAGCCTCCACAACCAGTCCCATGAGTGGATCTCCACAGAGACTTGTGCTGATTATTCATTCATTTTACATTTTGGGAACAATTTTATTCCGTTTTTAATAATTTAGATGCTTCTGCTCGTTTCCAAGGGGCCTCATTAAAGACCAATGAGTCACATTTTAAACGTGTTGCCATCGCAACGCTAAATTATCATCACAGTCGTCTGGATTAAATGACGACACTAGCACAAACGTCCACTTGGACACAAGGATGAAGGTCAAAGGTCACTGTGACCTCAAAACCATTGTTTTGGCCGTAACTCAAGCGATGCTTTGCTAATGATGACGGTTTAGCTCAGATGTGTCTCCAGGAAGCTAAAGTACAACATGCATACGTCATGTTTTAGAAGAAAAGAAGAAGACGCATCAGAGGCAGAAGCTCGTCATGCGCTCGACTTCAGTAATAAAACTCATCATGACTTCATTCATGCAGCACTTTTAAAAGCAGAGTTTACAAAGTGTTTGACAGACAAAGCAGCAAAAGCAAAATAATAAAACAACAGAAAGCTCAACAGAGCAAGACGGACAAAGATGAGAGCAGATGAGACACAACAATATCAAGAGATTAAATAAATAAAGACAATCGTTTTGTAAAACAATAATATCAATGATAAAATAAAGCAGTAAAGCGACAAAGTCATTTAACATCATATAACATCAAGTCTGTAAATATGTAGTGGTTTTGAGTCTCTTTGTAGTTGTTTTGCGTCTCTTTGTAGTTGTTTTGTATCTCTTTGTAGTTGTTTTGCGTCTCTTTGTAGTGTTTTTGTATCTCTTTGTAGTTGTTTTGAGTCCCTTTGTTGTCGTTTTGTGTTTCTTAGTAGTTTCTTTTTGTCACTTTAAACGCATTGTGTATAACTTTGGGTTTTAATGAGGAAGTGATTTAAAAGCGATGAGTGATTCTGTGTGATACGTCAGACTCCAGTGAGGCGATGCAGTTCATGTTCTGGGTTTTAGTTTTTTAGCTTCCAGATGGTGTGGGGTTAAAAGAAAAAACAAATATATATATATATTACAAATGTGCAGTGCACGTGAATGAACACACGGTGGCACTGTTGCTGCTAAACCGCATCCCGGCCTGTCGGTCACTGCAGTGAAGCTGCTGTCCTGGACATGTGACTGTCACCAGCTGTGGCCTCTCAGCGGATCATGCAGACACACAGCGAGCTGAACGCTGAACGCTGGACTGCAACACGTCTGGTTGTTTGCTGGTTGGAGTCTGAGGTTGTTCCACTGGTGAGAGAGCTGGTGCAGGGAAGCTCTGTGATGAGGTCCAACTAAAGGAACCACCAGGAAGCTTCCCCAGTTCATCACTCGCACTAAAACAATCATTTTTAGTAGAACAAGTTGTCTAAAGTCTTATGTTTAGATATGCAAATGAGGCATTATCTTATTAAATATATGTACACACCTTTCCAGAACAGAAGCCTTGTTTCATGTTGACCTCTTGAAGGCTTTTGGCAGGCAGTGATTGAGTGTCGTTGACTGACATGGAACCCACAAACGGTTAAACTGAGTGCTCTCACATCGTGGATGCAGCGGCTGCTCCTCTGCCTGCAGGCCTGGAAGGAAAGAAGCGGTGCATTAACGACAAGGTCACGCTGGAGCCCAACTACTACTTTGATTGTTTCCATCCAGTGATATCTATTCAATTCAGGGTAAAGGGCTTTCGACCTTCAATCCAATGGTCCTCATGTTGTAGCAACATGGCGTCCCCACTGCGTCCCATCATCCTCAGCCATGCCTCCAGCTCCAGCCTCATGACATGGCCGGTTCCTCCCTGAAACCGGAGCTGCATTACAGGTCAGCGGTCCTTCGGTCCTCGCTGACGGAGAGTTGACGGGCTTTACATCTGGGTGGAGCTAATCAGATCAAAAGATGTGCTGATAAAGTCTAACAGAGGGAAGGAGGGTGGAAGCTAATGGGTTTGAAGTGTGTGCGCCGCGTCAGCCGCAGGGAGGATGTTGTGTGTTTGATGCCGTGATTCATGCATTAGCAGCCCGGAGGCTCCAGTTCGTTCTCAGGCTGCAAGCCACACATGGGCTGTGAGAGCATGAGCCCGAAGGCCCCGCCCCCTCCACACGGGCCAACACACAGGCTGTGTGGTCGTCAGGCCGCTTTGGGTTTTGTTTCTCTTTGTAGTGGTTTCAAGTCTCTTTGTAGTGGTTTTTTGAGTCTATTTGTAGTCGTTTTAAGTATATTTGTTGTTATTTTGAGTCTCTTTGTAGTTTTTTGAATGTCTTTGTATTGGTTTTGAGTTTCTTTGTAGTTTTTTGAGTGTCTTTGTATTGGTTTTGAGTCTCTTTGTAGTTGTTTTATGTCTCTTTGTAGTGGTTTGAAGTCTCTTTGTAGTCGTTTTAAGTATATTTGTTGTTGTTTTGAGTCTCTTTGTCGCTGTTTCATGTCTCTTTGTATTCGTTTTGAGTCTCTTTGTAGTTGTTTTGAGTCTCTTTGTAGTTGTTTTGTGTCTCTTTGTCGCTGTTTTATGTCTCTTTGTAGTCGTTTTGAGTCTCTTTGTAGTTGTTTTGTGTCTCTTTGTAGTCATTTTGTAATTATTTTGGTTTCTGGATATTTTGATCCTTTTTTCTTGTAATTTCGATCTCCATGTCGTTTATTTTGTGTCTCTTTGTAGTTGTTGTGAGTCTTTTGTAGTCTGTTTGAGTGTCTTTGCAGCTGTTTTCCATCTTCGTCATGATTGTGGTCTCTTGGTAGTATTTTCATGACATTTCTTGAAGCAAAGGACTCTGTGTGCCGTCCACATGTTCAGTAACGTTATCCACAATCCTGAGATAATGATGTAGGCTGATGAGCTAATGAGCTGATGAACTGATGAGCTGATGAGCTAATGAACTGATGAACTGATGAGCCGATGAACTGATGAGCTAATGAGCTAATGAACTGATGAACTGATGAGCTAATGAGCTGATGAACTGATGAGCTGATGAGCTAATGAGTTTCTGTTCAGCAGAAAACGTTCTGTGCCTGTGAGGGTGGAAGCTGTTATCGGCAGCTGATCCAAATCAGACGACCTGATGATGTTTACCGGCCCGTTAACTTTCCATTAGAGCCAAATTGACACCTTCCATTTGCAGGATCGAAGAGGCACCCAGTTTCACGTGTGCGGTCTGTTTTTACCCTCCTGCCACGTCTTTAAGAGCTGAGCAGACCTCTCACTGGGATCTGAGCTACAGATGCAGCGGCAGGCCGAATCCCTCCACTGAAGTCAGATGAATAATCCATGACGGCAGCCGAGTCTGAAGGGCAGAGATCTGAGACGCAGATGAACGAAAGAGGCTGATGTGTAATTCATGGACTTGTTAGTCTCCATTAGCTCTGGTTGTGTGTAGTTCTCCTGGTGGCTTCGGCTTGTTTCAGGACCCTGATGGCTAACGGCCCGTCCTGAAGGAGGAGGCCTACATTATGAAGATGAGCCTGAAGACAAATAAAATATATGCCATGAACTTTCACATGAGCCGGTCTGTTGTCAGCTCGACCTTTGAGAATTATCTTTATTATTTTAATTTGACAAGTTACATGACACAAAGACAAACACACCGGATCAAGTGAAAGGTCAATAAAAAGGTTTTATTCCTCTGTGGGTCTTTCCCTTCATATTAAAGGACAGTTGTAGTAACAACCAGATACGTTTAAGGTTCAAAGTCCACGATGTCAGAAGCACCGCTGGCTTCCTGAAACTCAGATCACAGTTATTCTGTAGAGTGAAAAGATCATTCTGCTCGGTCCTCCTCACACATAATTACAATAAAGTTAAGGCACAAAATATAAAAGTATCGCACAAAATATGATAATAGTATTGCTCTAATAAATAATAATAATATTATTGCTACAACATGCTACAATGTCCAAATATGGTCATGACATGAAGTCATAGCAGCCGTTCACAGCCGAATGTTGTCAGAGACTTATATTAATAATAATAATAATAATATTAATAACCAGCTGAGCACATTGTGGCCGTCGAGTGATAATATCTCAACTCCGTTTAGTCCCTATCGTCTGCAGCCTTCTCCTTCGTTACTGGACTCATTCATCAGTTGTTGTCCTCGTTAGTAACTTGGATGTAGAAACGCCGGACAAACATGACCGTTAGCATGGTAGCATGTTAGCATCACTTCCTGTCTCCCCAGCCTCGTACCCGCTGCACAGCTGGGCGCCGCCCTCCCCGGCCCGCCTGTCTCTGAGCTCGGTGGACGAGACCTCAGAGGGATCGGAGGCTCGGCCTCGCTGCAGGGCTGCAGACGAGCACCAGTGGATGGTGAGTGAGAATCCCACTGCTCCCACTGGGACTGACCACGCACTGCAAAACCACACCGGTGTCTCCTCAGGGGACCATGACAGAATGAGGATTACAGAATTATGACATTTGGTGGGAGAAAATCCTGGAAACAAGTTGATATTCAACATAAACAAGTTGCTCTGGAGCTTTCGGTCACATTCAGTGATCTTCTGTACTCATGGAATTATAAATGCTAACGTCTCCATTCCTTCTTCACCTGAGCATGAATGAATTCTACCAACCGAGCGCTCGCTGCTGAATCAGCTACGACTGCTTTCTCCTCTGCAGGAGGAGTTCAGCCACCCGGTGGAGAGTCTCGCCCTGACGGTGGATGAGGTCATCAACGTGCGCAGAGTGCTGGTCAAAGCGGAGATGGAGAAGTTTCTTCAGAACAAAGAGCTCTACAATAACCTGAGGAGAGGAAAGGTACCGCACTGGAACTGCACTGTGTGTGTGTGTGTGTGTGTGTGTGTGTGTGTGTGTGTTAGCATCTATACGCTATATGATTTAAAGAAGGTTACCTTTAAAGAAGTATTACTTAGTTGCTTTCAGCGTGTGGAGGAACGGGCATGAAATGACTGATGATTTATTTCAACCTGATCTCAGGTCTGCTGCTGCTGCAAGGTGAAGTTCCCGCTCTTCTCATGGCCGTCCACCTGCTTGCTGTGTAAAAGGTATCAGAGAAGACGTTTCCTGAGACGTTTAATCCACATTTATCCCTCGTGCTGCTCCGTGTTTGACTCCATCGAGGCGAGACGAAGAGCACCAGTCTGATAAACAACATCCTGCAACATGAAGGTCGACTCTTCACCGCCAAGATTATGTATTTGTTTCCCTAAAAGTAATCAAAGAGAAATATTGAACACTGTTTCTGTGTTTAAGTTCAGTATTAAAATGTGCAGTAAACTAGTGACTGGGTTGGAGTTTCAAAAGGTCAACTTTGATTGACTTGTAGCTGCTGCTGGAGATATAGTCGCTCTTCAGCTAGCATGGATGCTAACGTGACGCTGTGGTGTTCATTGTTCATGCTGAAGAACAAAAGCAACACAAACTGTCTCTGAGCTTCTCCAGATGGTCAGAGGGAGAAGCTCCACCTCATGGCGTGACCCACGCTCTCCAGTTCACGATTGAAGCGTCACACTGAGCTCTCTGTGTCTCCTCTTGCAGGTCTGTCTGCGGCTCCTGCAGCGCAAAGGTAACTCGAACAAAGATGGCCGCCATCGGCAGGGCTCAACACTATTAGAAGGCATCGGCTTTTTGTTGCCATTTTAAATCATTATCTGGTATATGTCATTAACATACTACAATATTATTTATTTAACATTCAAATATTGCTAATGCCAACCCTTGCTGTCGAGCTTTTTGCATATTGTTGTCTTCAT
>NW_027176218.1:22627815-22652815 GCF_023055335.1 Clinocottus analis | reverse complement strand
GTTGGATCAATAAGGGACGCTGCAGAACGAGGCCTCTTTGTGTTTCTGGATGTGCTCGTGAAGCCCAGGTGCAGCTGGACCAGGTGCGACACTGTGAATGTATCGAGGCGGCGCCTTTTCATTTATGTTTCTGTTGAGCCGACTCAGCATGGCGATGCCGACGTGAAGAGAGATGAAACTCTTTCCCCGTGGACGCTTGCAATCTGTTCTGGTTTGGTAAACACTAAGTAAACCTTAACTGCAATAAAATCGAATGACAAACACGACTAGTGCTGCGTCTGACTTTCACTGCTGGAATTAAGACAATCCATTGCCTCAATTGTTTTAAGTTGATTAACTCAAAAGTCAAAATTTTCCAGAATTTGAACACGGAGGAACTTAGGACCCAGGGGAATGTAGGTGAAAAAAGACTGGACTTTATCATTCTTATCATGTAATTACTTATTTCATTAAGTTGTACTTAAGTTATGTTTTTAAGTTATGCTTACTTACACACAAAATAGTTGCATTTAATCAGAGATTATGAGTAAAAATGACTCAAATAGAAAGAACATGTTACACCAACTTAACATAATTAAGTTAGTGGAACATTTTCTAAAACTTTGAGTAGACGCTGCGTCATCTATTTAATTACTTTGGACGTTGGGGTTTACAGTGTGAGACCTGTTTCCAGATGTTCTGTCGCTCCTGAACCTCTTCACAACACCTGGACACAACGTCTTTGAGCTTGACATGGACTTGGACTCGAGGATGATCTGATTAGATGTCGGTCGCTGACCTCACAAATCACATTTTTGTCCATAACCAATAAGAGTGAAGTTCACAGGAGCTGATGGGAGATGACATTTGAGAGAGACGTTGACAGGAGCTGCAGCTTGACGTGTTGGAGGCAAAAGAGAAGCATTGAATCTGCACAAAACCACTTTTAATCCCTGAACAAAAATGTTTAATTCTCCAATAATCTGAAGAACAACTATGATGGACTACGGGGGGAACGAAGCGGGGATGCTGTATTGACGGCAGTAAAGCAGGTACTTCTAGTAGTACTTCTATAGTACTTCTATAATCACTGTTGTTTACATGCAACTGGACCTGGAAATGAAACCCCATCATGTGTTTGATGCCCTTCCTGTCAAGGTCATGTCAAAGGCCCTTAGACCCCGCCCCCCACAGCGGCCTTCCACCATCAGCTCTCATGTGAGACCTCGGGGCCACCAGGTGTGCTGTGTTTCACAGGTAGAGGGGTCACGACCTGATGATCCTGGTTTCACTTGGTTGAGTGACACATCTGTCCTGCCGCCATCCTGCTGTGCTTCAGCTTGTGAGCTTGTGAGTCATTTCTGCATTTTGATATTCTACCTGTACAGGTGTGTCCATGCTTTCCACCCAGCAGGAACATCTGCAGCTCTGTAATCAAGGAAGACGACGTCAACCTCCTGAATGAAGCTTTGAGTGGTCAACTCTTTCTGTGTGGAGGTTCAGAGGTCTTTAACCTGTAATGAAGATTTAACGTTTAAGTTTTGTTTAAATTTTATTTACCTGTCCAGTAAACAAACAAGTTATGTTTTCCTTTACTCAGATCATGAGTCATCTTGTTTATAGAAGGTAGACACAGGACAAAGAATTACAATACAACTACAAAGAGACACACCATGACTACAAAGAGACAAATAACTACAAAGAGACACTACAAAGAGACAAATAACTACAAAGAGACACTACAAAGAGACAAATAACTACAAAGAGACACTACAAAGAGACAAATAACTACAAAGAGACACTACAAAGAGACAAATAACTACAAAGAGACAATACAGAGAGACAAATAACTACAAAGAGACAATAAAAAGAAACATAACTACAAAGAGACAATAAAAAGAAACAAATAACTACAAAGAGACAATAAAAAGAAACAAATAACTACAAAGAGACACTACAAAGAAACATAACTACAAAGAGACAAATAACTACAAAGAGACAATAAAAAGAAACAAATAACTACAAAGAGACAATAAAAAGAAACATAACTACAACGACACACACTTGACTACAAAAAGAAACCAGGTGATCCTCTGCATTCGGCTTCGTTCCGTGTAGAGAATTTATTTTAAATGCAAGAACTTTCCCATTCATGAATAGTCATAAAGCACCGTGTGACGTCATCTGGATGTGAAGTCACAGGAGAGACGTAAAGCTGTTGTTCTCTTGAGATCAAGAGCAAAAAGACACTTTGAGATCATGAATGCGTTGTGGACGTTTTGCTCGTCACGTGTCACGTGTGTGATCTGAAGGGAAAGCGAAAGTGTGATCGGAGGTGACACACGTGTCACGAGCTGTTGTCTCCGGTTGTTCCGCAATAGTTTGGTTTGACAGGATGGAAAGAAGACGTTTTGATGTGGACACAGAAGGAATGAACAGGTACAACTTGACAGTTTGCATTGAACTCAGCAACACGCAACATTACAGGATATGAATACAGGCCGCGGTGTGTCCATTAATAGAGGCAACAACACCGTGAACTTAAGTCGGCTTTGTCCCAGTGCTGGATCCATAATGCGTCGATGGAGGCCCCGCCCCCCCATCATGAATAAATAATCTACAGGTGACGCGTCTATTGGCCGTCTGCGGCTGTCATCCGGCTCTGCGTTCACTCTGCAGAGACAGCGTGAAGTTACACTGGATAAATTACAGCGAGACGGGAAGTTAGGTGATTACACTTTCAAAATAAAAGCGCAAACTGTCACGCATTCAAATAGTTTTCCTCATTAACGTTTAATGTGCACGTTAAAGGAAGATGTCATAGGAAACAGTGTTGTTTTCTTCATGCACGTTTTCATATCGGACTATTTTGCCTTTTTTTCTACTTTGTCTATTTATGTCAATACATTTCCCATTAATTCACCAAAACGTGTAGTAAAGTAAATGTCCTGTAAGTAATATATTATGGTTGATTTGTGGATACACATATTATTATTTTTACGCTACTCACCTGTAGTGTATTGCACATGTATGACCTTTTACAATTAATATATTTAATATTCTTTCCACATTTTCTATGAGCAGAAATCTCCACTTCAGTCTCTTCACTCACTTCACTCTTATATCCACCAAACGTCTCACGTTCACTCCTCTTTTATTCTGAAGGTTTTTACTGAATGTGTGTTCAGATATCAAGGTTAGTTTAAGATGTAATAACTGTATGTGTTATGTGTGTGTGTGTGTGTGTGTGTGTGTGTGTGTGTGTGTGTGTGTGTGTGTGTGTGTGTGTGTGTGTATAGAATTGTATTAATACGATGTCCTTATTATGTCAAAGTGTTGGAATACATGTTACATATTTAACTACAAAGTAGTAAAGCATGATATCTTTCTTTGCATTGTACCATGAGGGGATGTTTGCTGAAGTTGATTGGCGGCCCGACCCAAAAGAAATCCACCAGCCGGCACTGAATATCACTCATTTATTTAATATTGCTGTTGAGAGCATGTTCTCATTCAACCTTCAATGTACTCAAACTACTGCACACAATGTTTCACCCCGAAACAGATTCCGCGGTCTTTCATTTTATTTTGAAAGTTTTCTAGCGGATGTTCCGTTGTTTGGTTGTCGCTAACTTCCCCAGTGGAAGTCGGGCAGCTTTAGGGCTTGAACTCGACAACAAGCCGTCCCGGGCTGGCCTCGTCTCAGACAGTTGTTCTTTTCCTTTCCTCTCCCTCGGTTCTCTCGCGGGGTCGTGCTGCTCGTCCCTCCGCCTGCCGTCGCGGTGGGAGTGGGGGCGGGAGTGGGAGTGTCGACGCGGGCCAGCGGAGCCGAGTCGCTGCTTGTGCGCACTCCGAAAAAAAAAAGAGGAAAAAGTTGATGATGACTTTAGTGTGAACGCGGCCCGCCTCGCAGCAGGCTAACCCGTCTAGGAATGGCAGTTTGGACCAGAGCGGACAAGAACGGGCAACTGGACCTTCTGCTCCGGGACCGCTGGATCCGAGTGGCCGCCGAGCTCACCCGGGAAACGTTGACTCTAACGGCCGAAGCGGAGGCGGCGGGACAGGGGGGAAATCACTGGGACTACAACAACTCGTCCGCGGGCCCGCGAAATGGCATGTCGAACGGAAACGACCCGGGAGCGAGTCCCGGGAACCCCGGCCGGGGTCCGAGCTCGGGTCCGGACCAACCGCAGAACCAGAACCACAACCAGGGCGGGAGAGGACGCAGCGGCAGCCCGGGGCGCGGGGGTGTCAGTCGGGGTCAGCACGACGGAAACTACGGTCCGAACAGCCCCGGAAAGTACCCGAATAACGGCACAAACTCTGAATTTGGAAGCCCCGGATCCAGCTACGGCAGCCCCGGGTCCAGCTTCGGGTCGAGACAAGGCGACGTGCCCGTCAGCCTGGACGGCTCCTCGGAAGCGGTGCGGAAAGTCCGGGTTGTCAAACAGGAGTCCGGCGGGCTGGGGATCAGCATCAAAGGCGGGCGCGAGAACCGGATGCCCATCCTCATCTCCAAGATCTTCCCGGGGCTCGCGGCCGACCAGAGCCGGGCTCTCCGGGTGGGCGACGCGATCCTGTCGGTGAACGGGAACGACCTGCGGGAGGCGACGCACGACCTGGCGGTCCAGGCGCTGAAGAAGGCGGGGAAAGAAGTGACGCTGGAGGGTAAGTGGGCCCACGCGAGAGCGAGGACTTGCGAGAGGCCGAGATCAGGCTGCCGCGGTCCGGCTGCACACCTCTGTGCGTTACCCCGTTACAGAGCTGGCTTTGACCTTTAATATAGGCAAGTTTTACTTTTAATATATACAAGTCTAACGTATCAGTCTGACTCAGACTTAATCAAAAAAAAGTAAAAATATTTAAAAAATATTCTAAAAAAGTTATAATGACTTTGTAATTTATATGTATGTATGTATGTATGTAAGTATATATATATATATATATATATATATATATATATATATATATATATATATATATATATATATATATACACACACACACACACACACACACACACACACACACACACACACACACTAGACTAGTTGCTTTGCCCCCATAACTATGTGTAAACGTATATTAAATACAATATTTTCTGCAATACTAAAATGAGGCGAGTGCATTCGTTGGGTCCATTTAAAGATGCTCGCTGCCGTCGTGAAGCTCTGTGAACTTCCTCCAGACTTTAACTTCCTGCACACAGAACGAGTGTTGCTGCAGCAGCGTCCATCCAGCATGAAGCTCAGGCCTGCTGACCTGTGAGCAGCAGCAGAAAGCCTTTCATTAGTGCAGACAGGAACCAGAGTCCTGGTCTGAGTCCGGGGTTAGATCCGCTCTCCTGCCGGCCAGATAAGAGGTCACTGTGCAGGAGACACTCAGAGAGAGGATGGAGCTCCATCTGCCTGTTGCTCGCCTCAGAACACAACATACAACCAGAGTACTACAAACCAGAAGTGTGTTGAGTACTACAGTGTACTCTTGTCCATGACGGTTAGTTGAGGCCCATGTGGCCATGAGTGTGTCCTCATGCATTAGATGCTCACATGAGGTGTATGTCGGCGTGGCAGCATGTCTGCTCGCTGTCAGATTTAAGAAGTGATATCTGGATTAAATCCACTAGACATTTTAGGCTGGAATTAACATTTAAAAAAGTTTCTCTCATGTGCATTTCAAAGGTTTGTTGTGCAATACGACTGCAAACAGAATATAATGAAACCGCTGTGGTCTTTTGTAAATGATCTACTTAATGGCCTTAGAGCAGCGGGGGCCAAACTAAGGCGGGGGGGCCACCGGTGGGCCGTGTGGCGACTTCAAATGGCTCGCTGGGATCTTTAGTTTCATTTTAAAGATAAAGTATGATATGATATGAGCATCTTTCTATTGAACTTCAGGGTTCTTACTCCACTCACATTGATTACTGTCGGGGAAAAGCTTCGATCCGTAACGAGGAAGTTTGTTCCTCAATTTGTGAAGAAGTGTAACGTGAGAACATCTGTCCCACACTGAAACACAGAATGTTCTTTTGCAGTACGACCGGTTGAAAACTACGTTTAACCCTGTGGATCCTGATCTTTTTCAAATTATTGCAGCTCATAAGCTGCACTTGCACAACAATAACTGTTATAATTTGCTCTGAGAGGTAGAATACTTTACTGTCATCATCAAAAGGCTTTAAAGTGTGCAGCGCTTTCGATGAGAGGACCGTGATGTACGGAGTGGAGGTGGATCAGGACGAGTCCTTCATTACGAGACCTCACAGAGCTCCATGGACAGGAGTCTGGATCCTAAACATCCTGATATGGAAAAGTTCCCTCTTCAGGAAAGTGGTGAAAAGAGTGACTTGGAGGGAGAGTGCTCTTTGGAGAGGGGGGGGAGGTTTTGGAAACTTCAGGGCAGGAACCGCTAAATGCAGCGGTTAATGGCTCGGAAACGAACGCTGGGTGAATACTGACGAGCAGGAATTGTGGGGACGAATCAATGTGCGGCACATTTCCCCCCTGGGGTCCACACCGGGCCTGTTCCTGCTGGAACAAACCGAGGGAAAAGGTCCTGGAAGGTTTCATCCTCCAGCGCGCAGAGAGGATGAAATGGTGTCAAGCGATCCGTTCGACAGAAATAACAGAACATCTGCTGTTACAGCTTTTTATTATCTTCACCAGCTGGTGGACGGAGGTCTCTGGACACGCAGACGCCGACACATCACGTGTGGACGGGTCATTTGTCCTCTTGCACAAACGTTTGCAGTGAGACGCTTCAGAAGAATGTGTCGGCTGCCTGTCACTGTTTGTCCGTTCGAGGCGAGCGGCTCTGTTTGTGGACCGGCTCGGCCTCCCGTCTGCCTCCCACGGCCCCGAGAGGGAAGCAGAACCAGGCCGGAGTCCTTCCAGCCCGCCGCGCCGTGCACACAACACATACCCCCCCTGCAAATTCTCACAATTAGCTGAGGTGCCCCACATTCCTGACCTCCGCTTGCATGTGCATATTGAGGGCAAAGGTCAACAGCGGCGGCGGCTTGGATGGTTTCATGCTCGCAGGCCTTCAGGGAGCTTCCCTGCTGGTTGAGAGAGGACAGGGAGACGGGACGGACCACGTCACCACCAGCTCGTAGATTATTAAACTTCTAGGTAGTTTCATTCATATCTGAGACGCCAGTCAATCGATCCAGTTTTTTATTTACACAAAACCTTTTGAAGCCGTGAAATGCATCAAAGTGCTTCACAGATGATTGACAGGACGCACACAGAGGGAGGAGGAAGAGACTAATACACACCAAATAAATACTAATAAATAAAATACAACACTGAAGTAAACGCTGGGCAAAAGATTAGAGCCAAATCTGATAAATACATTCAGTCATTTTGTTCTGTTTTTAAATGATTAAAAGAAAATAAACATTTGGTCCCATCTGACTCGTAATTATAGAAAATCACTCGTTTTGATGATGGATTGTTTTATTTTATCTTGCCATAGATGTATGTTGGCTTTTCATCTGGAGGCTGTGATTTAAGGCAGAATATATCAATAATGCATCAATATGGAGATAAATGATGGGATATGTTGGATATTGTAATATGACTTGAAGGCTGAGTTACAGTGAAGTCATGTGACTTCACCCGACGGTCCTAACTGTTCTGTTTGACTCACTTCATATCTTTATATCCACATTACTGGTGATTTTATTTTCCTCATCTCATTGTGACCACCTGCGATATCCATATTGAGGTATTTGGTAAAAAAAGATGATTATATTTGATTTTCTGGCTCTCGTTAGAATCCATCTTTGTTTTCCCGTGAGAGGAGATGAATGTGAGTTCTTCTGCTCCATCAACACGCGACCCGACCGACTGGTTCATCCTCCCCGCCGGCTGGACGTCCCACATGTCCCAGTGATCAGTGGGAGCTCGTGTCTCTTCAGGCCGAGCCGCCGCTCGCTGGAAGCCTTTGTGTTGCGATGGAGGACTGAAACACAGCAGCTATTGAGGAGAACGGGGACAGCCGGGGCGAGAGGTGCATCTCTTTTGTTGAGCGGCGCTCAGCGTGTCGCTGGCGGGCCGCGACCCGACCAAGAGGCCCACGAGGGGCCAGAGGGACCAGAGGGGCCGGAGGGGCCTGAGGGGCCTGAGGGGCCGGAGGGGCCAGAGGGACCAGAGGGGCCGGAGGGGCCTGAGGGGCCGGAGGGGCCGGAGGGGCCTGAGGGGCCGGAGGGGCCGGAGGGGCCGGAGGGGCCGGAGGGGCCGGAGGGGCCGGAGGGACCGGAGGGGCCGGAGGGCCTGGAGGGGCTGGAGGGGCCAGAGGGGCCTGAGGGGCCGGAGGGGCCTGAGGGGCCTGAGGGGCTGGAGGAGCCGGAGGGGCCGGAGGGGCCGGAGAGGCCGGAGGGGCCGGAGGGACTGGAGGGGCCTGAGGGGCCGGAGGGGCCGGAGAGGCCGGAGGGGCCAGAGGGGCCGGAGGGGCTGGAGGGGCCTGAAATGAGCCACGCCAGTTTGTCAGCAATATTTTCCCAAATCATTTTTGCCACTTCAACAAATTATACCAAAAAAAAGGTCAAGTATCTGGGATGCAGTATCTTATCATAACCATATCGTTTCATAACCATATCGTTTCATAACCATATCTTTTATAATTCATATCGTTTCATAACCATATTTTTTCATAATTCATATGTTTTCATAATATCGTTTCATAATTCATATCTTTTCATAACCATATCTTTTCATAATTCATATCTTTTCATAATTCATATCTTTTCATAATTCATATCTTTTCATAATTCATATCTTTTCATAACCATATCTTTTCATAACCATATCTTTTCATAATTCATATCTTTTCATAACCATATCTTCTCATAACCATATCGTTTCATAACCATATCTTTTCATAACCATATCTTCTCATAACCATATCTTTTCATAATTCATATCTTTTCATAACCATATCTTTTCATAACCATATCTGTTCATAACCATATCTTTTCATAACCCATACGTTTCTTGCTTTCCAGACTCCACTCAGCTCATGACAGTCCATCACTAAATGTCCTCAGCTGATTGATGTCTTTGTTAGTTGCCATCAGCGATGACCTCATAGCCGACAGGGTTTCTGTTCAAGGCTCCTGGTCCACAATCAGCTGTGTGTTTATATTAATATACTAAACATCTTCATTCATGTGAGACGGGTTCTTGCTCCGTGGAGTCAGCTGGAAACGTTTTAATGTCTGAAGACGGCAACAGAAATACTTCTTTCAAATATGCAAACTGTAAATGATCTCAAACCTCAGTCATGAAGAACAAAACAAGGCCGCTCGTCATCCTTTGTGGTTATTTCATCCAAGCAGTTCATTATTTTTAGCATCGGCCTCGAGAGCCTCAATGCATTCTGGGGCAGTCGAGTCTGTCCAATCAGCTTAGTTCTCATATCTGCAGTGGCCAAACGCTAGAGGTACAACTTCCAGAGGTACAACTTCCAGAGGTACAACTTCCAGAGGTACAATGTCTAGAGGTACAAGTCCTAGAGGTAAAACATCCAGAGGTACAACTTCCAGAGGTACAACTTCCAGAGGTACAATGTCTAGAGGTACAAGTCCTAGAGTTACAACTTCCAGAGTTACAACTTCTAAAGGTACAAGTCCTAGAGGTAAAACATCCAGAGGTACAACTTCCAGAGGTACAATGTCTAGAGGTACAACTTCTAGAGTTACAACTTCTAGAGTTACAACTTCTGGGTCCTAAAAAGACTCCTCCCATGTCCTCACATTGAGAAAGTCTTTAATTTAGCAGATTTATTTTTTTGCAATTACAATTGTGCCAATGCAGAAACTTAAATAAGCTTTATTATATATAATAAAGTAAATATAATATATTTGCTTTATTATAAGTCAATACCAATCCTTTATGGTAAACAGCCATGCAGGGTTTGTGTGTGTCGACAACACCGAGGCTAAACAACCTCAGCTAAAGGAGATTTCTTTTAATTTATTGATAAAGACACAACTTTAAATGTTTGCTGATGTTCTTCTGTTAGAAATAAAACATCCAGAATACTTTCCATAGTGTTGAACCCGGCTTCATCCAAAGATCACATTTATGTTCTGGAAATGTGTGAAAAGTTGCACATATGTAATAAAATAGTGCATATTTTGTATATTTCAATGTACAAAGACAAGTCATAATGTAAATGATCCGTTGGAAACGTCCGTGAGAAGTGATCGGTTGGTTAGTTTGTGAGCTGAGGAGAGTTTAGTTTAGTGTTTATTTACTGCTGCGGCGTCGTGTCCTGATGCTGTGAGCAGCTGTGCTGTCGCTAAGCTAACGGCTAACTGGCTCAGAAGGAGTGAAACATCTGGTCAGAGCAGATTCCACTTGGCCCGGCGCCCTTCTGAACCTAAACGCTGCATTTGAACCGTTACGTAACGTTACGAGAGCTTCTAGAAGAGCTGCAGGAGCTCTGCAGGGTCGCATAATACTTTATTACATATTTCATAAGATGCATATGACAAAGAGTTTGGAGACTCAACAGACAAGGCAAGACACCATTGAGTCATTGTACGAGTTAGTGAGTATATCAGTCAACAATAAATGTATCAAACTATTAATCAATAATCAAAATAACCCTAATTTACAGCCATAAAAAAGGAGAATAAACGGTGTAACAGCCTGCGCTGTGTTGTCTCTCTGGAGCAGCTGCTCAGCATCCTGGCAGCTGGAAGCTCTCCTCCGTCTCCTGAGTGTAAAACCTGACGGTCCACATGAAGGATCATCGAGCAGCTCAGATGTTTTAACTTACTGCTCAAAATACAACATGTCGGCCTGGTGATGAATGAATAAAATCAAGTGCAAGATGACAAAATAGAAAACACCAAATGCAGGCTAGCAAGAGTGCCTGCTAACGGCTAGCGTAAGCTAACTACCGTTAGCGTCCCTTTTGCCGAGTTTTGTCAAGGAATCTGCTACTAAAGCGTATAAATTACGACCTCTGGGATCGTGACCTCTGGATTGTGACCTCTCTATTGTGACCTCTGGGATCCTGACCTCTCTATTGTGACCTCTGGATCATGACCTCTGGGATCGTAACCTCTGGATTGTGACCTCTCTATCGTGACCTCTGGGATCGTGACCTCTGGGATTGTGACCTCTGGATCGTGACCTCTGGATCCTGACCTCTGGGTCGTGACCTCTGGATCCTGACCTCTGGGTCGTGACCTCTGGATCCTGACCTCTGGGATCCTGACCTCTGGATCGTATCCTTGTGGTGCAGCCGCTCCATCAGAGCTCCTCCTCCCCAGGAGGACATGTGTAATCTTTAACAGCCACTACAGTACAGAACGATGATTGTGATTATTATTTTGTCCATAATCTGCTTTATCCTCTGGAAGTTGACACACATATTTAAATACTGGTGCAGTGCATGAGAGAAGGGATTCTGTGCTGTCATGGTGTTGCAGGTGAACACGTTCCTGTTCACGCGTCAGCAGCGTGACGTCCCACAGGGTTTCCCTCTGGCCAGGTGAGCGCAGGGAGCAGGTGTGACAGAGATGTCCATCACAGAGCGCTGCAGGAAGTTAGACTCACACTGGTTCAATGACAGACAGACAGATTGCTCTATTGGATTTGGGATTATTGCAGAAAATAAGCTCTGTGGCAAATAAATGTTTATCAGACTTATACATTTTGTTACACACAATAATCTCCACAATTCAACGCTACTTTTCAGATTTTTGAAGCGTGAATGCAATCTGAAGAATTAAGAGCGAGTTAGTCTTTAAACGAGCGGCGCGGTCACATGACTTCACGCCGCCGGCACGAAGCTGAAGGAGGACGAGAGTCCAGGTGAAGACGTCTGGTTGTCTCACGCGACAGAAAAGCGTTAAAATGACGTATTTACTGTTCATGTGAACCACAGACTTCACCTTATCAAACCAGAAGCACATTGACTCTGAGAAGTGCGAACAGGAAGTGCAAAAAGGCCGTGCAGGATTCAGGACTCGTCGGGTCAGCGATGGCCTTCAGAAGCTCTTGAGCTGTTATCCATCTGGACTGAGGAGCGCCGGCCAATCAGGTTTGCAGCATTTGTCTGAATCTGAGCAGCAAGTTCAGCCCTAAACACCTCAAGACCTTCTACCTCCTGCTGCTCCCATCAGCTGTGACATCATCACTGAGCGCCAGCAGCAGCTCCATCAGCAGCCAATCACAGCACGGCTCCACCACGGTGACCTGATGAGGCTTTGCTTTGGATCAGAGCCGTTCCTGTGCTTCTCTTCTCTTTTTACAAGTTCTTCTTTCATGAAGAAGCTTCTTCTCTAACTGATCAGCCTCCTTCTGAGGTTTAATCTGAACCTTCCTGCTCTCATCGGTTTGCACCTCGTTGTAAACCTTCTGTATTCAGACTGTGACAAACACACGCCTTCCTCCTCCTCCTCCTCCTCTTCACCTCGGTGTTCTTGTTATGAGGTTTTTATTTACCATGGACAGAATTCATCTCCATCTTTACATCTCCTTCCTTGGTCTCCTGGGCCTTCTGGTGTCTGAGAGCTTTCCTTCTTTTTAGGAATGCACCAAACTGTGGACTTGGTCCATCCTGATGTTTCTGCCTGGTGGCTTTGTGTCTTTGCTCATCCTGTTAGCGTCACCTTCACCTGCATTGACACCTCTTCAGTCCTCCTGCTGAGAGCCTCCTGGACCTGCTACCAACCACTAATGCAGCATGTTGAACCATCTCCAGACCTTTTAATCTGCTTAATCTGTCATGAAATAACAGGAGTCTTCTCTCTGGAGTCTTCTTCTCTCTGGAGTCTTCTTCTCTTCTTCTGAGTCCTAGAGTCTTCTTCTCTCTAGAGTCTCAGTCTTCTCTCTGGAGTCTTCTTCTCTCTGGAGTCTTCTCTCTGGAGTCTTCTTCTCTCTGGAGTCTTCTCTCTGGAGTCTTCTTCTCTCTGGAGTCTTCTTCTCTCTGGAGTCCTCTCTCTAGAGTCTTCTCTGAGGAGTCTTCTTCTCTCTGGAGTCCTCTCTGAGGAGTCTTCTTCTCTCTAGAGTCCTCTCTGAGGAGTCTTCTTCTCTCTGGAGTCTTCTCTCTGGAGTCTTCTTCTCTCTGGAGTCTTCTTCTCTCTGGAGTCCTCTCTCTAGAGTCTTCTCTGAGGAGTCTTCTTCTCTCTGGAGTCCTCTCTGAGGAGTCTTCTCATCACAACATTGTCAAATGACTTTTCAGCCTGTGTCAATGTGTCCAGATGGTTGTAATTCCTCGGCGGTGAATGTGATAGTTTAGTTATGTCCATTGAATTAAAGCTGAACTTGTAGCACATGGACCGCATCCTTCAGCTGTGTGAAGTTGTGTGAAGAGGAACAGAAGAGAGATTGTGTCACGGTCTGAATACCGTACACATGTGATGTGTAGCGTTAGCTTCTGTCGCTAGCTTTCTAAGTATTGCATCGTCTAATCCAGAGGAATGAACAGAACAACCTTTAAACATGTTCATGATGCTGCGGGAAATGTGTCTGCACATGTGGAGACCAGAGGAGCATGCACACACACACACACACACACACACACACACACACACACACACACACACACACACACACACACACACACACACACACTGACACATTGTTCTCATTAGGTTTCTGGCACAAAGGGACGTGGAGTGAGGGGGCGAAGAGAGGGAGTAAGAAAGAAAGTAAGAAAGAGAGAAGGAGGGAGCGGATGAGGAAGGAAAGGACAGAGGGAAGGCTTGATGAAAGGAAAGGAAGAGGACGGAGGACGAGAAACGAGGGAATAGAGACAGCTGAAGAGACGGACGCCCGCAGATGGAGAGAAGAGGGATGGAAGAGAATAAAGGAGAGAGAGAGAGAGAGAGAGAGAGAGAGAGAGACAGAGAGAGAGAGAGAGACAGAGAGAGAGAGAGAGAGAGAGAGAGAGAGAGAGAGAGAGAGAGAGAGAGAGAGAGAGAGAGAGAGAGAGAGAGAGAGCAGGCCAAACCACAGGGGAATTTCTGGGCAGTTTTGGGGGGAAAATACCGAAGCCGGGGTCTGACTGCCTCACTCGCTGCTCTGCAAGCTATTATTCTGTTATTCTGGCCTGTGTGTGTGTGTGTGTGTGTGTGTGTGTGTGTGTGTGTGTGTGTGTGTGTGTGGGGAAAGTAGAGTGCGAGGCGGTTAGTTTGGTGGACAGCTTTTGGCCACAAGCAGCTATGTGTGGAGTCAGACTCTTCTGCTTATTATCTTCTCTTTTAGTTTTTCCTCTTCTGTCCATCCTCCTGTTTTCCTATCGGGTTGCTTCTGTGTCTAATTATTATTCTATTATCAAGCAGAAAAGGTTTGAGAGGTGAACTTTCCAAACTGTAATAATAATAATAATAATAATAATAATAAAAGCTGTAATTGGAGACAGAGAAAGTTCCACTAAAGGTTTTCTGTGAGCCTCGAGGAGGAGAGATGCTCCTGGACGGTTTATTGAAGCCACAGCGTGACGACACCCTGATGATGCATCAGGACACGCTAATGACACGCTAATGACACGCTAACATAGACTCTGTATGGACATACAAATAAGTTTGAATCTTTTCAAACATGTTTTTATAATGCTTTTCTTTCTTCATACATTTTTGATCAATAGTTTGTGTCAAAGTGACTTTTGGCAACTTGGATTCACAAACTAAAAACATTATTTTGCCAGTAAAATAAAGTAGTGATTGAAATGTATTGATGAGGTGGGACGTGTCTCTATTGGCCGATACCTCTCACATGAACACATGAACACATGAACACAGGAACCTCTGTCTACTTTTGGGTTTGCATGAATACGTTTTATTCACATATTTACTTGTAATCATTTCACCCTCAAAGCTGCTGTTTGTGTTTTTCTCTCCGTCTCATCCTGATGAAGACACAGACGACCTCATGGGATGTCGGCATGTCAGGGGAATCTCCTCTTCACACATTGGTGTAGACGCATACGCAGTGGCAGAAGTGTGTGAGACCACACACACACACACAACACACACACACACACACACACACACACACACGGCCGTCCTCTGTGTGCAGACCTAATTAGAAGCAGAAGTGGAGCTAACAGAACTAATGAGTTCATTGCAGGAAGAGAAGCAAACGGACAGCAGGAAGCACTGAGTCTGTCTCTGGTGTTTGATCTGAGAGGAGACTCCTCATCTCTCTGAGAAGAGACTCCTCATCTCTCTGAGAGGAGACTCCTCATCTCTCTGAGAGGAGACTCCTCATCTCTCTGAGAGGAGACTCCTCATCTCTCTGAGAGGAGACTCCTCATCTCTCTGAGAGGAGACTTACACCTTCACATGGATGTTTCTGAGGCTCGATGCAGCCGAAGAGTCCAAACTGGAGGCGGCAGCAGTGATGGATAACCTGTGGTGTGTGTGTGTGTGTGTGTGTGTGTGTGTGTGTGTGTGTGTGTGTGTGTGTGTGTGTGTGTGTGTGTGTGTGTGTGTGAGCATCTCAGCTGTTCAGGGAGGCCACATCCCGTGACCAGAGGTCTGGTTCCTGCGGCTCCATCAGAGACGCTCTCGTCTCTTTCTCTGGGCCGAACAAACCGTTGAACAGCAGCAGATGTGCAGCGGCTCGCTCTGCCAACGCGTTACACAACGCAGCATTCACACGTTCACAAGCTGCACGGCAGCAGAGCGCTCTCAGAGAGCTCCAGGAGGTTCATCTGACGGCAGCAATCTGAGACCTTGTTGTACAGACGATGTGGAAATGACAGAGAGAGACACGGAGGAAAGGACGGACAGTTTGTGAGCAGCTGGTCAGAGACGCTCCAACACAACGATTTCCTTTCTGACACGAGAACCATCAGGACGCCGGTTATGATATACGAGTCAACATTCCCTCTTTCATATGTTTGATACTGCTGTGAAAACCTCTCCAACAACTACTACATTTACAAACCTGCATTCGACATAAGATGTGAACACATCATATCAGCGTTACATTTACCTTCAGCTGGTGCTTCTTTTTCCCAAAGGAGCTTGAACACATCCTCATGGAACCCCATCAACGCTAGCTGGTTAGCTGTTAGCTTGTTAGCTCTGTTATTTAGCCGAGCAGCACTGCGCCGGCTGCTAACGCTAACTAGCTCTCCTTTTGCTAATCTGTGTGCGGCTGTGTTGTTCACAATGTGGTGTGATGATCCAGTGCACGATGTGTAGCACTGACTGTGCTGATGAAGGAAGACGTGTGGTTCCTGTGTAGCCTGAAGGAGCTGTACTTCTATACGTACTTGCTAGTACTGATGCTCATGTACTTGCTCATTCTGATGCTGCTATCAGGATTTAAACGACTATTGCCTCATCCACACTTCCTTCTTCTTCAACTTTTGTTTATTGGAGGGACTTGAAGTCCATTGTTAGGGTTTACAGATGCTGAGAGCTTCTCTTCATGTGAAGCTGGTCAGGAGGATGATCTGCTGTCTCTCCTCCGCAGACAGAACCTCCATGGTTGTGAAACTCTGCCGCTTCTGGGAAGTGGCTTGTTCCCACATCCTCTTTCCCCGCGCCGCTGATGAGAAGTTGTTCTGTAAAACATTACCTCGTGCGCTCACGCGGCTTGTCGTCTCTCTGGAGGTGAAGTCACCAGTGATGGTTGGCGCTGAGGTCCGGTAGATATCTGCTCACAGACGTGTGCGTTGGCTCTAACTCAGACTTTCCAGACGTGGCTTCCAGCGCCGAGCGAGAGCTTTTAGTATTTATTTACACAGAGAGTGTGTGGCTTGGCCTCTTCAGATCGGGCTGATTTAGCAGACACAGATCAGCGTTTCATTGAAGTCATTTAAGGTTCTCTCTCCTGGAGAACACGTCTGCACCTTGTTCTGTTATCAACACGATGAAAGCTGTGGAACCAACGATGTCTCAGACCTCTTCTCCCTGTTTGAGTCGTCATAGGAACCCCAAATTAATGCCAATACTTGTGTTTATTGTTTGTATTTGTTCAGCAAAGTCTTGGGAAAAAAATGTATATCTGCAAAAAAAAAATCACTTTTAAAAGATATGTTGATGGTAACTATGAACATCCAGCATGATATGAGCCAGATTCCCTAAAAAGCCTCCTGGAGCGTCAATAAGACCTTTATGGAAAGATTAGGACCTAAAGAACCAGAACCTGCAACAACAATCACAATAAAACAAAGTCTTGTCCTGTTAGGAAGGAGCTTCAGTCAAGAAACTGTGTCGTTCTGTTCAGAACTGCAAAAAAATTACACATTTTATGCCAAAAGATTGTCTGTTTGGGGCATGCTGGGACTTCAAATGGGAGCGGGGGGATTTTCGCGCACAGTTTCCAAAATGTTAACAAACTAAAGTGCCGTATGTTATTCATATTATAATATTATACGTTGGCGTTTGCTATCATCTCGTGTGATCTTCAGTCCCTGTAGACCTCTATCAGTGTGGCGTTAAAGGACATGTGGAGCTGCAGAGCATCGGTCCGCTCAGAGGGCGGAAAATATCTGAGCCGAACATCCGATTATTATCCTCTCCCATACGACCCTCACACATAAACATGGGCTTTGGGGAATGCTCTCTCTCGCTAACCGCGTACGTCTGCAGAAATGATCCAGACCGCGGCGGCGTGGCGGCGTGGCCTCGTGGCGCTGCGGGCCGCTGAACCGGGCCTTCGGTTCCTTGGCAGCCGGCCTTTAACTCTTGAGTCACACACGGCGTCATGTTCTACGCCCAAAGCGTGCAGGGACTCGTGCAGCGTCTCTGTTTGCTCAGCTCATTTTAGACACTTCATCTTTCTGCAGCTTTCGTTTACACACACACACACACACACACACACACACACACACACACACACACACACACACACACACACACACACACACACACACACACACACACACACACACACACACACACTCTCACACACACACACACACACACACACACACACACGGCAAACCTAACATCCCGCTCGACATTCAGGAGCGACCTCTCCTCTTTAAGAGTTGGGTTCTCTTCCTCGCGTTCTCTCTGCATGAAGGTCACAGGGGGCGGGGCTGCATGAAGGTCACAGGGGGCGGGGCTGCATAAAGGTCACAGGGGGCGGGGCAGCATGGAGGTCACAGGGGGCGGGGCTGCATGGAGGTCACAGGGGGCGGGGCTGCATGAAGGTCACAGGGGGCGGGGCTGCATGAGGGTCTCAGGGGGCGGGGCTGCATGAAGGTCACAGGGGGCGGGGCAGCATGAAGGTCACACGGGGCGGGGCTGCATAAAGGTCACAGGGGGCGGGGCAGCATGGAGGTCACAGGGGGCGGGGCTGCGTGAAGGTCACAGGGGGCGGGGCTGCGTAAAGGTCACAGGGGGCGGGGCTGCATAAAGGTCACAGGGGGCGGGGCTGCATGAAGGTCACACGGGGCGGGGCTGCATGAAGGTCACAGGGGGCGGGGCTGCATGAAGGTCACAGGGGGCGGGGCTGCATGGAGGTCACAGGGGGCGGGGCTGCATAAAGGTCACAGGGGGCGGGGCTGCATAAAGGTCACAGGGGGCGGGGCTGCGGGGAAGTGAACCCATCGCCGAGCTCACGGCCGAGTCCTCTGTATCCGTGAGAGAGGACCTTTGAGGAGCTGCTGGAATCTGCAGCTTCCTGTGTTTTTAAAGCTCCCTCTCTGGGCCCCAAAGAGTGTTTAAAAGCAGATTACGTACAGTTTACTTCACAGAACCTCCCGAGTGTTTCCTCACGGTTTGGTTTTCCGGGCCGCTCCGTCCGTCCTGAGTGACGGGTGTTATTGGGCGGATTCCCACCGACGGTCCGAACTATCAACACGGCGTTTCCTTCTGGGCCGTGTGGATGTTTAACAGCTGTTCTGAAGAGCGACGGCACCTCGCCGTGTTTATTCTGCCTCGCTGAGGCGCCTCCTGGAGCTCTCACCCGGTTCAGGGTCACCCAGAGGAGACGCTCCGGGTGGACGACGGGACGTAGAGCATTTAGGATTTATACTCGATAGGAGAGTCACTGGATGCTGCTTTGAAACGCGCTCATTTTTATGCAGCTTTGCACATCATACTGGCCAATTTAAGAGGAACAATGTTCTCCAGATCATCCTCTGGATGTGTTTACGACTCTTACTCATTCTGAAACAGACTGGAATCACCTCACCTTGAAAAACACCACGAACAGAATCGTCCTTAGTGAACTGAACTAAGAAGTTAAATCAGAGATCATTGTGTCCCTGCAGAGAAGAACACTACTTTCCTCAGTCAGATCATCTCGTTCTGGCCCCGGAGCTCCGGCTCCGTGTCCATGTCCTCCTGTCATGCACCACCCGGTGGCCTGAAGCCTCTCCATCCTCGTGTGTGTGTCCTCCACAGTGAAGTACATCCGCGAGGTTTCTCCGCTCTTCAAGAAGCCGTCCCTGGTGGCCGACCTGCCGTGGGACGGCGTGCGGCCGCAGTCGCCCAGCTACAGCGGCAGCGAGGACTCCGGCTCGCCCAAACACTGCAGCTCCTCGTCCTCCAGGGACCGCAAGGTCATGAGCCTGAAGATGTGCTTCATCAGCAGGAACCTCACCATGCCCGATCTGGAGAACAGGTACCAGGTGATCAGTGTGGAGGAGCAGCTGTGTGTGTGTGTGTGTGTGTGTGTGTGTGTGTGTGTGGGGGTGTGTGTGTGTGTGTGTGTCTGTGTGGGTGTGTGTGTGTGTGTGTGTGGGTGTGTGTGTGTGTGTGTGTGTGTGTGTGTCTGTCCCGTGTGTGTGTGTGTGTGTGTGTCTGTCCTGTGTGTGTCCTATGTGTGTGTCTGTCCTGTGTGTGTGTGTCTGTCCCGTGTGTGTGTGTGTGTGTCTGTCCTGTGTGTGTGTGTGTGTGTGTGTGTGTCTGTCCCGTGTGTGTGTGTGTGTGTGTCTGTCCTGTGTGTGTCCTATGTGTGTGTCTGTCCTGTGTGTGTGTGTGTGTGTGTGTGTGTGTGTGTGTGTCTGTCCTGTGTGTGTGTCCTGTGTGTGTCCTATGTGTGTGTCTGTCCTGTGTGTGTGTGTGTGTGTGTGTGTGTGTGTGTGTCTGTCCTGTGTGTGTGTGTCCTGTGTGTGTGTGTATGTGTGTGTCCCATGTGTGTGTGTGTGTGTGTGTGTGTGTGTGTCTGTCCTGTGTGTGTGTGTGTGTGTGTCCTGTGTGTGTGTGTGTGTGTCCTGTGTGTGTGTGTGTGTGTCCTGTGTGTGTGTGTGTCTGTCCTGTGTGTGTGTGTGTGTGTGTGTGTGTCTGTCCTGTGTCTGTCCTGTGTCTGTCCTGTGTGTGTGTGTGTGTGTGTGTGTCTGTCCTGTGTGTGTGTCCTGTGTGTGTGTGTGTTGTTAATATAGATCAAACATTCCTGGAGATGTTTTTCATGTTCATGTCTAGTGAAGTTCAGATCATGTTAGTGAGGTCAGTACAACACAGCTATGCAGCTGTATTGTGTCTAGAAATGTTCTGTTCTCAAGGAACTTTGGTCACACGCCTGCACTCCTCAACACACACACACACACACACACACACACACACACCTGTCTATCAGTGTGTAGAGAAGCAGACTGGACGCTGCTCGTCTCTTCCTGTGAGAAGAGGTGAGAACACAGGATTCTCCTCCTGACGGTTTAGAGCTAATTCAATGTGACTTTGCTGATGACATGATGAGGGAAACCGTGTGTTAAGGAGCTGAACGTCCGGCTCTTTGGTGTGTTGTCTTAGACGCTCAGCCTGCCTTTCATACTGCAGCGCTCGTTACTTCACCTGTGATCCAGGAAATAAATTCTGAAAAAGAGAAGTTGTGGAAGTGAATTCTTCTGGAGGCGACACCAGGCTTACAATAATTTGTCACGCTAACAGTGTGTGTGTGTGTGTCCCGTGTGTGTGTGTGTGCGTGTCCCGTGTGTGTGTGTGTGTGTCTGTCCCGTGTGTGTGTGTGTGTGTGTCCCGTGTGTGTGTGTGTGTGTGCGTGTCCTTCTCATCCCTCCTCCCCTCAGGCTGCTGGAGCTGCTCTCCCCTGACGGGCAGCACACGGTGGTCCTGCGCTGTAAGGACGGCCCCTCGGCTAACTCCTGGTTCACGGCCGTGCACACCAACATCGCCGCTCTGCTGCCGCACACGCTGGCTCACATCAACGCATACCTGGGGGCGGCGCCTTCGGCCGGGGCGCACCCCCACCTCAAGCACGTGGGCTGGCTGGCCGAACAGGTAGACGCATCCGTCATGAATTCATAATCACTGTATTGATCCACGAGGCATCCTGCTTCAAACGGCTGGTGGCTGCTGACTTCCTGTCAGCTGATCGTTCACATACAGGAAGTAAGCTGAGACACATTTGGATCGTTTACTGTCTGTACAGGGGATGGAGGGAGGGATGAAGGGATGGAGGGATGAAGGGATGAACGGATGAATGAACGGATGGATGGATAGATAAATAGAGAGAGAGAGAGAGAGAGAGAGAGAGAGAGAGATACTTTATTAATCCCCAAGAGGTAATTTGTTGTCAGAGTAGCACCAACACTTTACATCAAATGGAATGAACTAAAAACACTAAATAATAAAATATAAGAACAGGGATGAAAGATATCTACAAAATTATATATATATATATATATATATATATATATATATATATATATATATATATATATATATATATAAAAATATACATACGCAATAAAATACAAATAACTGCAGTGTGTATTAAGAAAATAAAATTAAATCTAAACAGCAAAATGTGTAAAATATGTAAACTCTATATATAGAGTTTACATATATATATATATACATATATATATATATATATATATATATATATATATATATGTATATCTATATATATATATATATGTATATATATATATATACATATATATATATATGTATATCTATATATCTATATATATATATATATATATATATACATATATATATATATATACATATATATATATATATACATATATACATATATATATATATATACATATATATATATATATGTATATATATATATATACATATATATATATATGTATATCTATATATATATATATATGTATATATATATATATACATATATATATATATGTATATCTATATATCTATATATATATATATATATATATATATACATATATATATATATATACATATATATATATATATACATATATACATATATATATATATATACATATATATATATATATATATATACATATATACATATATATATATATATATACATATATATATATATATACATATATATATATATATATATATATATATATATATATATATATATATATATATATACATATATATATATATATATATATATATCAGCTGCTTCGGGTTGTGTTTTTGTGTTTTTGACATGTTTTACAGTAAAGTAGAGAAGAAAAGCTGAATTCTGGTGTATTGGAGTTAAAACATGTTATTAAACCATAACAAGGAGAACCTTTGGCTCAGATAAATACACTGTGAGTCTATCACAGCTCAAGCTGTGATAACAGCTCAAGCTGTGATAGACTCACAGTGTAGTGCTGCTATAGTGCTGCTGTGCCATGTGGAGTCATTCTCAGGTCAGAGTTGAAACACGGTTCCTTTCAAAGGAAACGGTGTCAGTGGTGTTTCTGTTGCTGCAGTAACTCAAATCACTGCTCACAGGAAGAGCTTGTTTTCTTGAATTATCCGTCAGCCTGAATTAAAACATGTCCACTGAAAGTCAACCGAGGTCCCTCTGATTATGATCTGTTCACTGTGAATATGATCTTTTTACTCTGATTATGATCTGTCCACAGTGACTATGATCTGTTCACAGTGACTATGATCTGTCCACAGTGACTATGATCTGTTCACAGTGACTATGATCTGTCCACAGTGACTATGATCTGTTCACAGTGACTATGATCTGTCCACAGTGACTATGATCTGTCCACATTGACTATGATCTGTCCACAGTGACTATGATCTGTCCACAGTGACTATGATCCTCTCTGAAGGCTCCTTCAGGGCCTTGTTGAATGCATGGATGTCTGCTGTGTTTATCTTGACCGGGCCCACACAGGAAACACGATGCAAGCTTCTGTTGCATTGCACCATTTCCTGTGGAGCCCACCTCCTCACCACGGCTCTCACACACACACACACACACACACACACACACACACACACACACACACACACACACACACACACACACACACGCTGGTTATGATGTCCTTGCTTTTCTTACTGTAACTGCATCACTCAGACGAACACACACCGCCCTGTTTCACCACAATGCTGTCAAGACTCAGGTCAGACTGTCAGGATGAACTCCTCCTCTGTACCTGTACCTTTAAACTACATTACTGTACCTTTAAACTACATCACTGTACCTTTAAACTACACCACTGCACCTTTAAACTACACCACTGTACCTTTAAACTACACCACTGTACCTTTAAACTACACCACTGTACCTTTAAACTACACCACTGTACCTTTAAACTACATCACTGTACCTTTAAACTACATCACTGTACCTTTAAACTACACCACTGTACCTTTAAACTACACCACTGTACCTTTAAACTACACCACTGTACCTGTACCTTTAAACTACATCACTGTACCTTTAAACTACACCACTGTACCTGTACCTTTAAACTACATCACTGTACCTTTAAACTACATCACTGTACCTTTAAACTACATCACTGTACCTTTAAACTACATCACTGTACCTTTAAACTGCATCACTGTACCTTTAAACTACACCACTGTACCTTTAAACTACATCACTGTACCTGTACCTTTAAACTACATCACTGTACCTTTAAACTACATCACTGTACCTTTAAACTACATCTCTGTACCTTTAAACTACATCTCTGTACCTTTAAACTACATAACTGTACCTTTAAACTACATCACTGTACCTTTAAACTACATCACTGTACCTGTACCTTTAAACTACATCACTGTACCTTTAAACTACATCACTGTACCTTTAAACTACATCTCTGTACCTTTAAACTACATCTCTGTACCTTTAAACTACATAACTGTACCTTTAAACTACATCACTGTACCTTTAAACTACATCACTGTACCTTTAAACTACATCACTGCACCTTTAAACTACATCTCTGTACCTTTAAACTACATCTCTGTACCTGTACCTTTAAACTACATCACTGTACCTTTAAACTACATCACTGTACCTTTAAACTACATCACTGTACCTTTAAACTACATCACTGTACCTGTACCTTTAAACTACATCACTGTACCTTTAAACTACATAACTGTACCTTTAAACTACATCACTGTACCTTTAAACTACATCACTGTACCTTTAAACTACACCACTGTACCTTTAAACTACATCACTGTACCTGTACCTTTAAACTACATCACTGTACCTTTAAACTACATCACTGTACCTTTAAACTACATCTCTGTACCTGTCCCTCGTTATATTACATCACATTAAACTACTGTACCTTTAAACTACATCTCTGTACCTTTAAACTACATCTCTGTACCTTTAAACTACATCACTGTACCTTTAAACTACATCACTGTACCTTTAAACTACATCACTGTACCTTTAAACTACATCTCTGTACCTTTAAACTACATCACTGTACCTTTAAACTACATCACTGTACCTTTAAACTACATCTCTGTACCTGTCCCTCGTTATATTACATCACATTAAACTACTGTACCTTTAAACTACATCTCTGTACCTTTAAACTACATCACTGTACCTTTAAACTACATCACTGTACCTGTCCCTCGTTATATTACATCACATTAAACTACTGTACCTTTAAACTACATCTCTGTACCTTTAAACTACATCACTGTACCTTTAAACTACATCACTGTACCTTTAAACTACATCTCTGTACCTGTCCCTCGTTATATTACATCACATTAAACTACTGTACCTTTAAACTACATCTCTGTACCTTTAAACTACATCTCTGTACCTTTAAACTACATCACTGTACCTTTAAACTACATCACTGTACCTTTAAACTACATCACTGTACCTTTAAA
>NW_027176218.1:22597815-22622815 GCF_023055335.1 Clinocottus analis | reverse complement strand
TTGGGCTCTTCTTAATGCGTTTGTGGGGTCAGAATGCAGTCTAGTGAGCAGAGTGTGTGTGTGTGTGTGTGTGTGTGTGTGTGTGTGTGTGTGTGTGTGTGTGTGTGTGTGTGTGCTTCTGTCGGCTTGATAGTGTGCCTGCTGCCTGACAGACTCACCTTTCTAGCACATTGTCCCAAACTGCTGTTGTAATCAGGAGTGCCGACTGTGCCTTTTGACTTGTAGTCCAACGCGCTTTGTGTCGTTTCCTCTTCCTGCTTCTCATTTGTGAGCAACAGTGTTACTCTTCTAGTGTCGGCCATGTTGCTTTGTTTAGTTTTTTAAAGCCTGACTTCCTGACCACGTGGCCTCGGTGTCGCTGCCGTCTCGTCGCCGTCCCCGCGGCGGCATTTCTCTGGTGATGACGTTAAAGGCCGAAGGGGCCGGTTTCAGGGTGGGCCGCCATGGCGTCTGAGCCATGTGTGGCGTCTAATACGTCTCACCTCCCGTGAAGCCCCCGCTGCAGAGAGCTGATGCCGTGCTTTAAGCTTTTACTTCCATTCAAGTCTCAGAAAGCCAATGAAAGTTTGAGGAAACCGCTCACTGGACTTACGTCTTACATCTCACGGCCTCTGTCGTCATGCGACCCCATGAGGACCGTCACCCACATAGCAGCTGTGCATCCTGGGAGGCGTGGCCTCCACTGGCAGGCGTTGCTGAGGGTGTCGGCCGTCCCGCCAGCGCCATCACGTCTCTGATGGGACGGAGCACATCAACACTCAGGAGGGTGAAGCGTAGGAGCGACCGGATGATCCCACATCGTTCAGTCTAACAAAACCACATTGAACTCAACGACGCAAACCACTTTTAAAAACACTTATATATCAATATATATATAATAATGTTTAATAATAATAAATATATGTACTATGTATACATACACAGATGTTAAAGGGGTCGTTCCTGGTGTTTGTTCAGGCGCTGCAGTTTTAACTGTAGCGAGAGCGAGGTCACACAGAGGTCACAGAAGCTACATGAGGTCAAACGTAGGTCACATGTAGGTCACACTCAGGCAGCTAAGTGAAGCCAATAGTGCCGATGAAGGCCGTGAGATGCAGTCGAGTCATACGTCAGACTACGGTTCCCAAGCCCTTCACTGCAGCCGTGTGCTCTTTAGTTCACGACCCGTCAGTGTGTCTGCTGCCAGCTGTGAAGTCAGCTGCTCGCTGACGGTCTCCCCTCCGGCCGCTCCGCTCGGTCCAGAGTGTTGAGCGTCCACAGCGAGCGTCCGGCTGCAGTCGGCGTGTTCTCATGAGGCTGTGTTGGTTGCTGGGCCTCCGCCCCCCTTCAGCGGCGCCTCTGCTGCACAAAGCAGCGCTGTGTGGCGACAACACCACACCCGTCTGTCCTCGGGCACGGGACACAGTCGCCGGGCGGAACCACCTTCCTTCTGTCCTCGTGAGGGCTCTCAGCTTCTTCTGGGCCTGCGGTGGGTCGGCCTGGTCGCCGCGCTGCACTCCTCCCTCCTGCTTCTTCTTCTGTGGTCATGTCCCGCCGGCCTCGCTGCTCAGACCTCATGCTCTTCAGTCGGTCATCCTTCCACGAGCTGCAGGCCGTCCGTCCCTCTCGGAGCTCGATGCACTAGCCGATCAAACTCTTTTGAACCTGTGAATGTTCGTTGAGTCTTCTCGCCTCCTCGTGACCTGAGGCTGTCCTGTCTATGCAAAGCAAGGCTTCAAGAAGGTGTTTTTTGTTTTTTTTGTAATATCTGCGTCACACACAATCATTGAATTGATGAGTCACAACGGGATGAAGCGCTGATGCAACAACCGTAATATGCAAAGTATTCTAGACTTCCTTCCAAGATCCCGTGTACGATGTACGATGAGGATGTAATAATCTCAAATGTAAATAACTTCCAATAAAACTGTTACAAATCACATGGAGGGCGTGTGGTCTCGGCTTTATCATGTACACAATATTTACTTCTCACTACGTATTCCTGGTTGTTGTGTCTTTCTAAATCGTGTGAGTACTCAAGCAGCAATAGCGTAGTGGAGAACCTCCCCATTGGTCAAGTTTGACCGTAAATATCATTATGATATCGTTATGATACTGCTGGCTTCAGACCCGGGTGTGAATGAGTTGAATAGTGAGAAAGAGTGGGTCAAATGAGGAAATCTGAATTTAGTTTTAAATAAAGGAAATGGGAAGTTGTATAAAGCTAATGTGTGGAAGCTTTAAACGTCTGAATGGTAGATACGAGGTTAAAAATCACAATCATAGTTGGGATAAGGATGCTAAATTATAAGTCAGCGAGAATTTTAGACTAAGGCCTTAAATGAGCTTCAATCTGTTCATGAGTTGAGGTTTCCTGTCTTTATAGTAATAATAAAACAATATCAGCTCAGGTGTAAACCCTGAAAAGAGTAAAAAATAAAAACTCATTGTGTCATGTCTTTCATAATACAATGTTTTAAAAACATCAGCGTCACGCGAAGCCAAAGGATAGAATAAAAACATAAAAACAAAAAAGGCTGTATACTTTTACAAAAAATAATCTTGAATCTGACTGAAAGTTTTTGCAATATAGTACAATAAATAACACATGGACATATAGTATAATTACAGTGGTGATTAGCGCCACGGCAGCACGCGCGACCCGTCTCATATGAGACATTATGCTGGGAAGAGATGCGTCTCACTCGGGGATGTGTATGTATAAATAAATAAATAAATAAATAAATATATATATATATATATATATATATATATATATATATATATATATATATATATATATATATATATATATATGCTGAAAATATAGAAAAGTACCTGCTGAAAAGTGTTGAAGCCCAGCAGCATTTAACTGAACTGCTGAAAATCTTTGTTGGTTAAATATATAATTGGAAAAATTTTAAGAAAAACTGCATCATCTAAATAATCCGGGAGATAAATTACAATCCAAGAAAGGAGAGAGAGATATAGCAGCTATATTCAGCCTTTTTTTTCAAACATATTACAGCTGTAAGCTTCATATTTTTGCATTCCACTGGCTTTTCAGAAGGAAATGTTCCTTCTAGTTTTATTACTGAAGCTGTTTGGACTCAAAACAGTGAACAGGCGAGAGTTCCTCTCATGCCTGGAAGACAGTCAGGGAATACAAAATATTAAATAAACACCCACAATTACACACAACATTGTATGACGTCATAATGGTAACGCGATATATTCCCATTCTTGTTTACACAATGTCGAGAGACGAGAGAGAGAGAGAGAGAGAGAGAGAGAGAGAGAGAGAGAGAGAGAGAGAGAGAGAGAGAGAGAGAGAGAGAGAGACGACGGTAACGACGACAAATACGCGCCGCCGGACGGCTTCAGTCCCTCCTGTCATTACATTTTACCCGGATACAAAAATATGGTTTTCTGATTGGCTGTAGCCCATTTCCTTTTTTTGATTGGCTGATGAGTGGCTCCTCGCGGGGGGCTTGATTCCTCCGCGGTGAGGGCAGCGCGACCAGCTCATGTCGACGCGCTGCGGCTCATTAAATAGCCTGGAGTTCTTTTCAGCATAAGAAATATGATGTGTGGCGGGAGGGCGTGATTTAAGACCGAAATGAGTGACAGTCACGCTCAATGCGTGACACTTGAGAGCCCTGCACTGCTTACTCCGGTACAGCAGGTGGCGCTGCGCCTCGTATGGAGATCGGTTACAAGCTCAAATAAAAACGCCGAAGAAGAAGAAGGACGACGCAGCCCCCTTGTTGCTGTGGTGTTGTTGGGTCGAGGCAGAGCTGTCACATTAGCTCGCGCTAAGCTAACGCTCCGTGTCTGCCATGTCCAGAGCGGCTCGTCGCTGGCAACACAGCGCTGCTAACGGGCTCCCTTCCTCCGCGTAGCCGCCTCTCGGGTCGAGTGAGGGGACAGAAGTCTGGGCGCGAGGGCACCCGAGTGAGATGAAATGACAACGTCCACATTACAGGTAAACTAGGCTGCTGCTGCTAGCTGGCCGCCGTTAGCTAGCGCGCTAACCCGCTAGCAGAACTGGACCGAGCCCGCGGGCAGCGCACCGCCTCGAGCTGACGTGCATGTGCGAGCTGGTCCCATGAGCATCTCACCCACCAGCTGCTGGGGGCTGCGGCTCTGTGCTTCTCCAGCTGACGGCTCCCCTCTGCCGGGGTGTTCAGCCCCGGAGCAGCCGCTCCCTCCACTGCACTGCCTGGCTGAGAACACGAAGAACACGATTTCCGTTATGGAGCATTTTCCTCAACCGACTTAAGCTACAGATCAGTGAATTATGTAGAAGAATCAGTGAAACTATTCGGTTCCCTTCAAACATCATGCTTCTTTAATGCTCGTGTAATTAGTGCTTTGTTTTCACTGATGCTCCAGTGTTGCTCTGTGTGAGGATGACTCACCTGACCCCTCTCGTCTCCACCCCATCAATCCACCACACACTAACATCCACACCTGTCCTCTTGACTGTGTTTCTCTGCGTCTCTGCCGCAGAAAGCGATTGATCTTGTGACCAAAGCCACAGAGGAGGACAAGGCGAAGAACTATGAGGAGGCCTTGCGTCTGTACCAGCACGCTGTGGAGTACTTCCTACACGCCATCAAATGTGAGCGCCGCAGCCAAATTTAGTTTTGGAGCCGACCCGCCAGTGCAGACGCCGTATTCACTCACGTTGTTGTTGTTCTTTGAATTGTCTTCCTTCAGATGAGACCCACAGCGACAAGGCGAAGGAGAGCATACGGGCGAAGTGCATGCAGTACCTGGACCGGGCGGAGAAGCTGAAAGACTACCTGAAGAATAAAGACAAGCAGGGCAAGAAGCCCGTGAAGGAGGCGCAGAGCAATGACAAGTACGCCGCCTGCCCTGTCGGGGGGAACGCGTTGCAGGTCCGTGGGCTCTGCTGTGTTTGTGTTAACGCCTGTTGTGTTGCGGTCTAGGAGTGATAGCGACAGCGAGGGAGAAAATCCAGAGAAGAAGAAGCTGCAGGAGCAACTCATGGGTGAGTAAATGTCATTGAATAGAACGCTGCTTCTTTACGTCGGCCCCGAGGATGACTATCAGGAAGGTGCCCATCACATTTCTATCTCTTCATGGCGAGTCGTCTGGGGGCGGGTGGAGTTGTTTGTGGCGGGTTACAGGTGTACCATCACGCTCTGCCCGTGTGTCCAGGTGCCATCGTGATGGAGAAACCCAATGTCCGCTGGAACGATGTGGCCGGGCTGGAAGGAGCCAAGGAAGCTCTGAAGGAAGCCGTCATCCTGCCCATCAAATTCCCCCACCTGTTCACAGGTACTGAAGGAGCTCTAAACATGTTGTAACGATTGCTGTGTGACTGTCACAGAGACTGAAACTGAATGTTATTTGGAATCACATTTTGGTATTCAAATTAAGAATTCATGAATAATTATTGAGTTCTAGGCTACTTTTCTTTGTTTCTTTGATGCATTTCTGTGTTTTGTGTCATTGTGAATTAAATCTTGTTGGATTCTGGGTCAGTCAAAACAATCCGATCGAATGGAGCTGAGCAGATCTCTGGGAATATTGATGGTCATTTCTTAGATTTTTATAAATCAATCCTCAAAAAAAAGTCATTGTTGGTCATTTTGTGGTCGTTAAATAGCTGGTCGTTAGTTAAAGAAGATGTTTTGAAATGTCTCGTCAAACAGCATTTCAGCATCATCTCTGTTGGACATCATGTGACCAACATCACTTCTGCTCCCTCGTGTCCTCAGGCAAGCGGACCCCCTGGAGAGGCATCCTGCTGTTCGGCCCTCCGGGGACGGGGAAGTCGTACCTGGCGAAGGCCGTGGCCACCGAGGCCAATAACTCCACCTTCTTCTCCGTCTCCTCCTCCGACCTCATGTCCAAGTGGCTGGGAGAGAGCGAGAAGTAAGTAAGAAGGAACCTGTGGTGAGCCGGGCCCGCCGGGTCTGTGTCCGCTGGTCTCTCCCTAAAACCCCCCTCCTCCTCCTCTCCTGTGTCTCTCAGGCTGGTGAAGAACTTGTTCGACCTGGCTCGCCAGCACAAACCCTCCATCATCTTCATCGACGAGGTGGACTCGCTGTGCGGCTCCAGGAACGAGAACGAGAGCGAGGCCGCCCGCCGCATCAAGACGGAGTTCCTGGTCCAGATGCAGGGTGAGACAATATGGCCTGTATGTACGGGCTGTATGTACTGGCTGTATGTACGGGCTGTGTGTACGGGCTGTGTGTACGGGCTGTATGTACGGGCTGTATGTACGGGCTGTATGTACGGGCTGTATGTACTGGCTGTATGTACGGGCCATACGGGCGACTGCATGTTCAGGATGACCTCGTAGTTTCTGCAAACGCGGGAGCCAGAAAGCAGAAAGCAGGCAGCGCTCATACGGAGCTCTCTGGTTTTGCAGGTGTGGGGAACAACAACGACGGTATCTTGGTTCTGGGAGCCACCAACATCCCCTGGGTGCTCGACGCTGCCATCCGCAGAAGGTCAGAGGTCACTTCGCTCCTCCTCGTTGTGGGTTTGTCCCTCCATGACTCGATGGAGCGTTCACCGTTTTGCTTCGTCGACTGTAGTTCTGCTAATTATTCCCTTAGTCCCTGATTATTACAAAGTAGATGACACAATAGATGATGACTAAGTACGAGGAGAACCACCACGGTTTCACAAGTGAGTCAGAGAACTACGGTGGCCTTTAAGGAACGTAGAAATGCAAAGTCAGTGTTTGGTTTTGTCCTGTAGAAACATGGCGGACTGAAGAGGACCCGCTGCTTTTATACACATGCAGGGCTCATGAACACGCAGGTGGTTACACACCTGAAGAGATGCGTATGAATATTATATTCCATTTCCGCAAACGGATGCTCCACAAGCCAGTCACCACCAGTTGAAGGCTCGAGGCCGGCGGGTTGAAGTGACGGTGAGCTCACCGGCTCTTGTGCTCCGTCAGGTTTGAGAAGCGTATCTACATCCCTCTGCCGGAGGAGCCGGCTCGCTCTCAGATGTTCCGGCTGCACCTGGGCAACACGCCGCACAGCCTGAGCGAGCCCGACCTGCGGCAGCTCGCCCACAAGACAGAAGGCTACTCCGGCGCCGACATCAGCATCATCGTCCGGGACGCGCTCATGCAGCCGGTCAGGAAGGTCCAGTCTGCCACGCACTTCAAAAAGGTCAGCTCGCTGGAATACCCACAAGCCTCTGTCCTGTTGTGTCGTCAAATGTTTTGCAGCTACTATGGAGCGCTTTGCTTCTTCTTCTTCTCCTCCTGCAGGTTTGCGGTCCGTCCCGGAGCAACAGCCAGGTGATGGTGGACGACCTCTTGACCCCTTGTTCCCCCGGTGACCCCGCTGCCATCGAGCTGACCTGGATGGATGTGCCGAGTGACAAGCTGCTAGAGCCCATCGTCTGCATGGTGAGACACACACACACACACACACACACAGCAGCATCAGACTCAGCCCCTAAACACTTGACTCTCCACCTCATCACACATCCAGCACGACACACTGCGGTTAAACACTCCTGCACGCCATCGTTTCCTGATCATGCTTCATCGTGAGCAGGAGCGCTAGTTAGCGTTAGCTGCTAGCAGCTGGTGGGGACACATGATGTAAAATACTAAAGCACTAATGTCCCGTTCCTTTGCAGTCGGACATGCTGCGCTCTCTGTCCACCACCCGTCCCACAGTCAACACTGAAGATCTGCTGAAGGTCCAGAAGTTCACAGACGACTTTGGGATGGAGGGCTGAGCGCCGCCACGCCTCTCCCGGGTCAAACTGCTCCATGCAACACTCATAGCCCCCGTTCCCCTCACTGCTGCCCCGTCCTGTAGACCTCCATCTCCCAGCTGAGCGCTTGGTTTTCTGCCTCTCGTGGATTTCAAAATAAAGGTCCGGTCTGTTTGACTCGTCGTCATCCGGACCGTTTTGAATCCTTGGAGGGGAGTCGACCAAAAGCTACACTAGAAAATGTCGCTGTGGTTTGGTAGCTGGACGATAGCGTCCTCGTCCTTCCCCGTTTCAGACGCCGTTGCGTCACCAAGCAGCGGCTGCGGCGCCGCCCTGCAGGAGCATCCCCTCACCTGCATCCACGGAGCGAAGCTGCATCTGAACCTGAATGCACCGCGTGTGTCTCTCCCAGCTTGTTCTGACTGAAGGACTGTAACTTATTTTAAATTATTTTTGCCTCTGTGCACTTTGCGATGAAGGACGGCGACGAAGAACAAAAGAAGAAGAGCGTTCTCCTGCCAGGCATGCGAGTGTGTGAATGCAGCTCAAGAGTTTTTATGAAACCTGCTGTGTGTCTTGATGTGTTTGTCTGTCCAGAGCCCTGTTGTTTTGTTATTTGTTGAAGGGTTGAGGTAATGACTCGCCTCGGTGTCCCTGCACAGCCGTCTGCATCATCTTCACAACACGTGCAGGTTTTAGGGCCACGCCATGTTTCCTCCAAAAAGCATCAGAAACTCAGCTGTAAACCTCGAGCGGCGCTTAACATCCACCACACATCCATCCATCAGCTGCTCTCACGTGGTCTTCTTCAGCAGAGGAAGTTTGCTTATTGGGAACGTTGATCTTAACTTTTCTACGTAACAACTTCTCGTCCGCGTGACGTCACGTCCGAGGTTGAGAAACAACTTTTTGTAGTTATTCTGAAGCTTTCTATTTTAAGATTAAGGATCGTTTCCTCAAAACGTCAACAATGAACGTTGAATCTCTATTTAAATACGCTTTCTGAGGAATTTCCCAGAATGCACTTGTCTGGAGTGTGACGTCCTCCCTCTTGGTTATTGAAGTTCGTTGTTTGTTCAAAACCTAAAAAATACCTTTTTTTTCTTTTTTAAGAGCGTCATCTCTATAAATCTGAGTGTTTTGTTTGGACAGTGTCACACCTTGAATATTATACAGTATGTTTACAGTAACGTGCAGTATGTTTACAGTAACGTGCAGTATGTTTACAGTAACGTACAGTATGTTTACAGTAATATACAGTATGTTTACAGTAACGTGCAGTATGTTTACAGTAACATAGTTTGTTTACAGTAACGTGCAGTATGTTTACAGTAATATACAGTATGTTTACAGTAATGTACAGTATGTTTACAGTAACGTACAGTATGTTTACAGTAACGTGCAGTATGTTTACAGTAACGTGCAGTATGTTTACAGTAATGTACAGTATGTTTACACTTGCAGTATTTAGTTGTACCAGGATGAAGTATTTGTTTTTGTTCTTTTGGGATGAAAATGCGCACCACGTTCTCCTGAGGCCACCATGTCGTTTCATTACTGCTTTCCTTCTGTAGTGTTTATATTTATTTAATAGTGTTTGTCGTGTTGTCGGCTAACAGCTAGCCTCGCTGCTATCGGGGCGACGCCGTTAGCCGTGTTGAAATAATCTGTTTAATCTGCTGCTGGATGTTTGTTCTGCTCTGACTGTCACGTCTGCCGACCAGTGACGGTTAGCTCAGCGCTACTAGCGCCGTCGTGCACCTGAAGAGGTGCATTCTGGGTCAGATGACCTCATCAACGCCCCCGTTAGGGCTCTTAACCTGCCGCTGGCCCTGTAACCGCTAGTGATTCAACCTGCATTAATAAAAACTGACATTTCAAATGAAAATGACGGCGACGTTTTTGGTTGTAAATGTTTATTCTGTTCATGGTTCAAACCTGTTGAGTCTCGTCTCTAAAGCCTCCCGTTGTGACGGGTTGCACTAATGCTCATTTACAGTAGATAGTCATAGGCGTTGAAGCTCAGGCTCTTTAAGGAACGCTTTGACTTTGAGAAAAATGCTTATTCACTTTTTGCGTAAAGTTGTGAGAAGATGTCGCGTCTGGAGGGACACAAACCAGTGACACGCTGTGAGCCGCATGTTCAGCATCCTGAACCCTGCTCCACGGCTGTGTGCAGGCGGCGACGGTTCATGTCGACCACAAGAGAACAAGTGGATCCCTGAGTGTTTGGAAACCAGCGACATCATCACTGAACATCTGTGAATCAGCATGTTTCTGGAGAAAAAGTCCAACGTGTCCTATAACAACTAACGACAAGCGAGCAGATTCAGGGGTTCAAGGACACTTTGACAGGACGCGCGGCCGGTCGAACACACACTTCAGCTGTGAGCACCAGACCTCAGCGTCCACAGGCCGCCGGTACGTTTCATTTGCCACAAACTGTTTGTCTCTGGAGCCGTGGAGGGATCTCGGGATGTGGGCGGAGCTCACGGAGTCCATTCACTTTGTACTGGTCGGCTTGATGTCAGGAATCCAAAATGATCACAGAACAGACGCTTCTTCAAGATCCTCTCGAGCGTGACACAAAAGGACGAAACACCTCAGCACACTTGTCAAGGCAACTCAGTCGTTACTTTCACTACATTTAGTGCGCAGACCTCGGCAGCGATGCGAATATTAAGAAATCCGACGAGCCCTAAACGCCTCGCTGCAGACCTCTGGGTCTGCATCCCGTTGACGTCTCTGAGTCTGTTGGACCGGACGCCGACTCAACCGGTCCGCAGCAGAGACGTCCTCGTCCGTTCCCGGCGATGACGTCGTCGTCCGTTCCCGGCGATGACGTCGTCGTCCGTTCCCGGCGATGACGTCGTCGTCCGTTCCCGGCGATGACGTCGTCGTCCGTTCCCGGCGATGACGTCGTCGTCCGTTCCCGGCGATGACGTCGTCGTCGTCTCACGTCCGTCACACTTTGACCCGTTTGGGGTGGCTGCTGTCGGCCGAAGGGCCGGCCCTCTTGTTGCGATGGTGGGGGAAGGTCGGCATGAGGTCGGGTTCGCAGGCTGCACAGAGAAGCAGAGGGTCAAGAGGCGTGGCCTGTAGAGCGCCAGGGGGCGGGGCTTACAGCCGACGCAGGTTTACTCACGTAGAGGCTTCTCCTTGAAGTAGGAACTGTCCAAGGAATCTTTGGCTGTAGCTCTGGATAAATATACAGGCACTGTTAACACTGTGTGTGTGTGTGTGTGTGTGTGTGTGTGTGTGTGTGTGTGTGTGTGTGTGTGTGTGTGTGTGTGTGTGTGTGTGTGTGTGTGTGTGTGTGTACCTGCGCTGTGGGTTGTACATGAAGAGCAGGTTGAGCAGTCGGTGTCCGGCTTCAGAGAGCCAGGTGAATTTATTCTTCAGGTTGTTGTACGGCTGCTTCCTCAGACTGTACTGACTGATGAGGGGCAGCTGAGAGAAACCCTGGACACACACACACACACACACACTCAGATTCAGCCTATTCCTTGAGCATCCCTGAGCGTTTCCTCCCTGCGCAGGTCCTCACCGGCCAGATGTTCTCGTTGGGCGTTCCCAGCAGCTGCACGATCAGGTCCACCTGCTGGATCTCTGAGGTTCCCGGCAGCAGCGGCTTGTGAGCCAGCAGCTCCGCCAGGATGCAGCCGACGGCCCTGAGGAGGAGGAGAGAAGACATCCCATTGGCTCTCCTCGTGCAGTGGGAGAAAGTCTACCTCTGGTGGAGATGAAGGCAGGATGGATGGAAGGACCGACATTTTGAAACCTCGAGTTCTGCATTTCGTCCGTCGCCATCTTGTTTTTTTGCAACCACTTCACCAAAGTCTTTGGTTTGAAGAGGGCGCGGCTACCATTCGACAGGTCGTTCACCAGACGCTGTATATAAACGACCTGTCAATCACAAGGTAGCCACGCCCTACAGCAGTCTTTGTTACTCTAAATGGAGCATAAATGAAGACTTGAAACTTGTGATTGAGATAAACTCATCTTTATCTCAGAGGGAAGGAGAGTCATTTGTATAGACTTCTATACAACCAGAGGAGTCGCCCCCTGGTGGTCAGGAGAGAAAATGCAGCTTCAACACATGAAGCATAGACTTCTATACAACCAGAGGAGTCGCCCCCTGGTGGTCAGGAGAGAGAATGCAGCTTTAACACATGAAGCATAGACTTCTATACAACCAGAGGAGTCGCCCCCTGGTGGTCAGGAGAGAGAATGCAGCTTTAACACATGAAGCATAGACTTCTATACAACCAGAGGAGTCGCCCCCTGGTGGTCAGGAGAGAGAATGCAGCTTCAACACATGAAGCATAGACTTCTATACAACCAGAGGAGTCGCCCCCTGGTGGTCAGGAGAGAGAATGCAGCTTTAACACATGAAGCATAGACTTCTATACAACCAGAGGAGTCGCCCCCTGGTGGTCAGGAGAGAGAATGCAGCTTTAACACACTTCCTGTTTGTCTTTTCACAACCAGAAGTTGTCTCCTGGATCGAGCACTAACGGTATCGTGGATTAAGAGGGATTAAATGTAGAAATGTAGAAATGTAGCTTCCTGGTGGAGCTCCTTGTGTTATCAGAGCATAAGGTTGACGGTGTGAGTGTGTGTGAGTGTGTGTGTGTGTGGGTGTGTGTGTCATCATGCTGGAGCCTCACCACATGTCCAGAGCTGTCGTCTGGGTCTTGGTCCCTAGGAGGAGCTCTGGAGCTCTGTACCTGAGGAAGAGGAAGAAGAGGAAGAACATGAAGGAGCATCATCGTGACAGACGAGTCCGGGTCAGCCCGAGCAGATTACTGAGAGAGATTAGGAGGACTTTCCACTGAGGCGGCACAGAGACCAGGTCAGCAGCACGAGGGTTACCTGCACTGCCCCACACACACACACACACACACACACACACACACAGAACTAGGCTAAGGCCGTATTGAAGACACTCACCACAGTGTGACCACTCGCGGCGTCATGGGCTGCTGGGGGATGCCGTACATCCTGGCCAGCCCAAAGTCAGCTGTGAACAACACACACACACACACACACACACACACACAGAGACACACACACACACACACACACACAGAGACACACACACACACACACACACACTCATGAAACACTGAGAATCATTCTCATATGTAAAAAACTGAATAATGTCCATGATTTCTGGAAAGAGGTGAAGGTTGCCAGTCACATGAAGATCCCTGCCATCCCATAGTGATGGGACAGTGTTGCATCGATGGAGTGAACATTACAGGGATATTTCATCAGAGATGGAGGTAATATTAATGATGCTGGTGTGTGAGTGTTGTGTGGAACATATTGAATAAAGCTTGTGACCTAATGCAGCAGAGCATCTGAGGCGCCAGCGAGAGCAGCTCAGTGTTACTGCTTTGTGTTCTTCTGGATCGTTAAACACGACGTACTTCTGACTGTCTGTTCGTGCCGGTAGTCAAAAATAAAACTGGTAAAATATTTCGCATTGAAAAGGATCGACCGCCGGCTCTGAGTGATACGAGCTCTTCCTCTTGTTTCTGGAAACATGACACAGAATGTGAGACCAGAGAGCATCACACAAAACAGCAAAAGAAAAATCCACCCATTATGGTAAAAAGCCAGAGAGAGAGGTCAGAGGTCAGCGATGGCTCTGGTCTGGACGCGTGCAGGAATAACGGGATTGTCCCCAGCGCTGCAGAGGATTCTGGGGGAAAGCGATGACTCACCAATCTTAACGCAGCCTTTGTCTGTCATCAGCAGATTAGACACCTTCAGGTCCCTGATAACGAGATTACATAGGATAAGAAACGGGCTCCACGCCGCGCGCAGCACACGCCTCCACAGAGGGCCTCGAACCACCGGCCTCACCGCTGCAGTCTACCACCTTTTATTTAGTTTTTTAAATCAACAACAAAGTTAGCTGGCCGCATACTGACAAGCAAAGAAACAGTATTACGATCCCGTTATCGGGTCAGATGTATGTTCGTCATATCATTTATAACTTTCATTCCAGGGCATATTTACATATTTATATATTCATAGAGATAAAAGATGGAGGCAGTCCGGTGCTGACCTGTGTATGATGAAGTTGTGGTGGAGATACTCCAGGCCTCTGAGCAACTGAAGGACGATACACTTCACCTGGGAGAGGACGCAGGAGGCAAGGAAACGACAATGAGAGAAGATTATAAACGCGACAAGTTGCCCTGCATCATGAACGTCCCTCTGACCCACCTGAGCCTCGGAGAACGGCGTCTGCATGTTCTCCAGCAGACTGGCCAGATCCTGCTCACAGTAGCTCATCACCAGAAACAGACTGAACCAGAAGCAGCAGAGAAAGAAAACAATGTCACGTCCAGAGGCGTAGAAACAGCGACGCGTCAACCTGCTGCTGTGGAACATCTGGCTGCTCAATGTGCCGCTACCTCTCCAGGTGACTGCCCACCACCACCTCCTTCAGCTCCACTATGTTGGCGTGCCTCAGCCTCAGCAGCAGGGTGATCTCCCTCAGGCTGCTGATGGGGATCCCTAAGAGAAGGAGCAGCGTATCGACGGTTCCAGGAATTAGACCGTACCTAAAGCTGTATATAAACGGTGGATTCATATCAATAAGGACACATGTGATGCATCACAGCGCTGAGCTTACCGTCCTTCTCTTTGTCCATCCGCACCTTCTTCAGCGCGACTATCTCATCCGACTTGGTGTCTCTGGCTCGGTCTACGTGGTGGGACAGGAGGCAGTTTACCCACCGAGCAGTTCAGACGATGTCATTTTGTATTTCTATATTTGACTTACACACGATGCCGTAGGTTCCTTCTCCTATGCGGTTGAATTTCTCGAACTCTCTGACACTTCTGCAGCTCCCGAACTACAAACAAACAAACAAACAAAAGAGTGTAAAAAGATGGAGGCGGCCCAGAGGTTATACACTTCCAGCATCCTCCTCGTCTCCAGCAGCAGCTCGATACCGACGTCCTGGACCAACACTACAGAACCAAGGAGCAGACACTTGGAGGCTGCACTCCTCCTCCAGACAGCTGCATGCGACGTGTTGCATGTGCATGTGTTGCATGTGCACGTGTTTCATGTGCATGTGTTGCATGTGCATGTGTTGCATGTGCACGTGTTTCATGTGCACGTGTTGTGCGTGTTCATTCTGTGACGTTGAAATCAAAATGATGAGTGGCGAGGAATCAATGGGTGAAGAATGAATGAATGAAATGAAAAGTACTTTATTAATCTCCAAGGAGAAATTTTTTGTCGTACTAGCAGCATCCCAATGCCGTAAACTAAGTTAAACACACAGATGAAGACAGAATGAAGCCAAACAGGCGCCTTGAGCCACTAAGAGGAATCTGTCTTTACCTAAATGGGAAATGGGCCGAAGCCAAGCAGATAAACAATCTGGGACAGCTTGTGATTACTTTGGCAATGTCCAAGAAAGAAAGAAAAGGCAGGTTGAAGACACAGAGAGGGTGACGTAGAGAGCTGGGTGCTTTAACGGGGCTTATGTGTGGCTGGAAGCCGGTAATGAGATTGGCTGCTGCCAGAGACGATGACTGGAGGAGTGAATGGCAGTCAGACCTTAGATTTACCTTAAAAGTTAAATGGCTAATTACTGTCACACAATGCGCTTTCATTAGCTCAGGTTGTTTATTAACAACACAAGCACCTACAGACGCTGCTCTCTTGGATGAAGATAATGCCAAACTCCATTTAAAAAGCTACAATTTTAAGAACTACTGTGTCTACTATGTCACAGTAGCAGATTATGTTTGTTTGCTATTAGCATTAGCTTCACACAGTTTAATATAGAGGGGAAGACATCTACCCAGTGTGATTTTCCTAGAAAATGCAATGTTTCCTGTGTCAATACATGCCGAATTTCACCCCAGTCCATGTAGAGTTGTGCCGAGTGTTAATTTGTGATCTCGGAGTTATGTAACGATGCTAATAACCAGGCCATCGTTAAACTACACGAGTTCTGAACGGAGTTTGGCGACAGTCCCTCCCCGCCACACGGAGCCGAGTCTCTTACCCTATCGCTTTGAGGCACTGTGAATGTTTTATTGTTCTTGATCGACTTGAGCTTTATGGGATCCGGTTCGTCGTCTCCTACGGACTCCATTCTTCCGTTTGGGATCGTTGTCAACCCTCAGAAGACACGAGTCTCGTCCGTTCCGCAGCTCAGTTCAGGATGCGGGCGCCGCCATTGTGTTTTGCTGGGAGCCGCCGAGAGGACAACTAAGAGCTTTCCCGGAGTTTGAACCGTCGGAGTCTGAATGTCGACAACTCGGTGGCATTTGTGCAGTCGATTCCTTCTATAATGAAAAGATAAAGTAGTGAAGTATGTTAAAATCTGGACATTTTAGAGCAAAGTATTTTAATTCTACATAGTGTAGTAATGTATATACATATCCATGCTTACAGATATAAATAACTAGCTATTGCAATTTAATTTGTGCTTCTGGTGAGAAGTGCCCTGAATTAAATCAATTAAATTAAATCAATTAAACCTGAGAATTGCTAATGCTTTAAACATAGCGTGAGCTAATGCTAATTGCAGCATACGCATAGCGTGAGCTAATGCTAATCGCTAATATACACATAACGTGGGCTAATGCTAATCGCTAGCATACATATAGCATGGGCTAATGTTAATCGTTTGCAAGCGTCCATATACCAAAGCATGCAAACTTAAATTCACAAAGGTTTCTTAAAAGTTTATGCTGAAGCTATTTTTTTTCAACATAATAATAGAAAATGTTAAAATGTTGAACTGTACTTTTCTAGTCTTCTCACCACTCAAAGCTCTTTAATGCTACTACGTCATCATTCACCCATTCACACCCTGATGGGCGGAGCTAGCATGCAGGGAGCCACCTGTCCATCAGGACTCACTGACATTCACACACCTCAGGAACAGCCTGCAGGGACAATACGTCGTTAAGTGTCTTGCCCAAGGACACATCAACATGGACTAGCGAAGCCGGAGATCGAACCACCGACACCAACAGTGGTCAGCGCTGGTGATGAGCATTAGCCTTAACAGTTGTGATTACCGCAAACAAACTGTCACCATTTAACTAAGTGTTAACATTGACCAGCAGTTCAATTATCCAACCAGCACTCCTGTCATGGCACATAATGTACATAATAATACCACAATTATGAGTGATATCTTTGCATCATAAGTGCATTACTTTTTTTTAAATATCTGAGTGCAATTTACTGCTAATGCTTTCTCTGATCTCCTACCAACCAAGCGCTTGGTCCCCATCTTTCCCGTCTGTCGGGTCACTCTTTGTTCATCAGGTTCCTGCCCACCACGAAGGGCTCGGAGGACGACTTCCGCTCTTTGGTGGTGTCCGCTATGGTCATGTTGGGCCGCGAGGCGTGGAGGTCCTCTCTGGACGGAGCTGTGACGATGATGGCCGGCAGGCGCGGGGACAGGTCCGCTGGGTCGGCCTCCACGCTGGACTGCGACGGGGGAGGGCTCGCTGCAACTGAGAGGGGCATCACACATATAGCTGTCATATCCACCCCCGCTAGAGCCTCTTCTCTTTTCGGGAGCAGGAATGATCTCATGACCTACATTTACATACGCCCTCCGACCTGCACGTGGATTCACTGAGTCCTAGTGATACAAGAGGGCCATCAGTCTGGGACAAGGACGACAGGTCAGGTGAGGTAAACCTGCTGACGAGGGAGGATTTCTAGCAGTCTGTGTGTGTCTGTGTCTGTGCTCAGTGTTTCTGTTCAGTATGAAGAGCATCGGCACCTTTTAAATTGGATTATTCTAATTTCTTAATAGCGTTAGGGCTGTGTCTACACCATGTTAGCATGTATTGTTGTCAACAACACAAATAATTAAGCATCTTGATATAATCAATCTGCTCTGGACATTTTCACACGATAGTCCAGTGGGAGCAGAGGCTGAGCAAAGTCTGTTGGCACAGTTGTTGCTGAAACTGTTTAGCATTCATGCTGCAACAATAAAGACAAGTGGTCATCGCAGAGGACACGTTAGACAACTCCCACTAAAACCAGATGAAAGGCACTACAAGCAAGAGGAGCAGTAGGTCTTTTTTGTTGTTTTTTTGGGGGGTGCACTGCTCCTTTTAAGATAAACACAAACAGAATAAGGTGTAGAACCCCCTAAAGCAGCCCCACAGATCCCACTGAGGTCATCTAAATCGTCGCCTCAGCCCATACCTGAATGTTCCTTCTGGCTCGCTCCAGCCCCCATCAGGGCTTCAGTCAGCTGTTTCTACTGTCCTCGCATGTCCTCATGCACGGCGCTCACATTGTGTCCGGTCTACGCTGCAGCGCGTCCTCCGGTGTGTTCGCAGCCCTGCATGCGTCTGGGGCCACTGCTTGTGGAGCCACTCCCTCCTGTCCTCCGTCACCGGCTGCAGCGAGTAATCCTGAGCAGTGTCTCTCTGCAGCCGCAGACTGCAGAGAGACACTGCTGTCTGAGGGCAAATGGGGATAACTCTGGTTCTATTGTGGAGAAAAAACAACTGATATATCGATGTATATTACAGATATTAAGAGGGGGGGGGCGGGGGGGGGGCATGATTACCTCTGGACAGGAATAAAAAACTGAATAAATCTTCATAATACACACTTCATTCTCAGACATCTTGACATCACTGTATCTTCATCTTTACAGGGTTGTGTATAACTACCAGAGACTTTTTATTGAGTACTTTTTTATGGAGGATATATTTCTGACATCATCCCATCATCGTCTGTATGTACTTGTGATATATTATGCATGTGGCCTTGCTATACTACCTGTACATCTCTTTAAAATATGCAACTCATCTTCTTGCTGTTAATTTGAGTGTTTAGTTGCAAAAGGTGTGGATGTCATGTGCTTGTAGATGCATTATGGGTATTTAGGAGCGTGGTCCTGAATACTTTAGAGAGCAATAAATTCTACAATTCTATCGTAAATGTAATGTGTCTCTATTTCTGCACTGTGTGGATTGTTGTTGATCGTGTGCACCACTGGTCAAGACAAATTCCTCGTATGTGAGCCATAACAATAAATGGTTCTGGTTCTGATTATCAGGAGGATCCCAGCACCGACCTGCAGAGACTACAGGGTTCACCCTGAAGATAGATAGATATGTACTTTATTAATCCCCAAGGGGAAATTTATTTGTCAAAGTAGTGTCTGACATTTACAGACAAAATCAATGGAATAAACTAAACACACAAGATAAGTAATAAAAGAAGAGCAGGGATGGCAGATATATACAAAATAAAAATCGGAAAAAAAAAATATATATATAAACAAATAAAAATGATGATAAAATGTTTGGATAATCTAGATTTGATTGTATTATTCACACTCCACGCCACTAGATGGCGGTATTGCACCACTTCGTGGCTCGCCAACTCTCCAAAAAACGAATGAAAAGAAGAAGAAAAAGAAGGGCGGGGAATCAGAGTCACGTGACTACTCTAGAACCAGGAAGTCGGATCCACCGCCTTATCAAAACAAACCCAAAACCAGACCGTTGGGGAGCCGGAAAGAGTTCCTCTGAGATCAGCTGGAGTCGCATTCGTCTCGTCATGGAGGGTACGTCGTGTTTGAGCCGCTGAACGTCTTCAGAGGGGGTTTAAGCTAATGACAGCTAGCTAGCGTTAGCTTGTTAGCTTGGGTGGCTGGTTAGCTAAGTTAGCTGTTCTGGTTAGTAGTTTATTTGTGTCATCACCTCGCTGTTGCTATTAGTTTTGCCTTTATTTTGATTCAACGTGGTATCGTAACGCTGTCCGTCTCCGAGTTGTTTCCTAACAAATGTCTGAAGCATCAGGATGTCACACTGACTCGTGTAGCTTCGACACACGGAGACATTCCTGGACACTCCTCATGTGTCACCAAGCCTTCAGACGGAAAGATTATTACATCCTGCTGACAAGGGACGATGCTTTTATATTCAGATTATACTTATTTCCATTTAAATATATTTGCAGTGAATACAGTTGTATCGTTTCCCAAAGTTGTGACGATGTCGGGCTGTAAATCTCCCATTTAAAAAAAAAAAATATATATATATATATATATATATATATATATATATATATATATATTTGTATTTAGAGCACTAGAGGCTCCCACAAAGCCTTTCGTGTTGTCTTCTTTCCCAGTGGAAAAGTGCTCACCTTCAAGCAAAGGAAACAGCCTAGACCACTTCTTATCATCACTCTCATAATGGATGTAGTTATGAATGTAGTTATGAAGTAACATAGGGGTTAGTGTGTAGCGACAGAGACCTTTGTGACAGTCGACATGTCCTAACTCTCTCTCTCTGTCTCCACAGACACACTCTTCCAGCTCAAGGTATGTATCTGTGAGAGGCTTTTAGTCCGTATCACTCCTTGTTTCAACATGCGTCCTATTTCCTCATTCCCTGCACGTCTTCCTCTGTGGTCCACAGTTCACCTCCAAGCAGCTGGAGAGACTGTCTAAGAAGGCCGAGAAGGACTCCCTGAAGGAGCAGGCCAAGGTCAAAAAGGTGAGCCCACTGCCCGAGCTCCAGGCCCGAGCTCCAGGCCCGAGCTCCAGGCCCGAGCTCCAGGCCGAGCTCCAGGCCGAGCTCCAGGCCGAGCTCCAGGCCGAGCTCCAGGCCGAGCTCCAGGCCTGGCAGCGGCCGAAGGGTTAAGATGGTCTGAAGGGTTGAGGTGCAGGTCGTACATGTGATCACGGCGCTCTGTGAGGATGTCTGCCGCAGAGAGAAGCCCACGTCACACTCCTCTCTCTTCATCATCTTATTGCGTCTTCGTCTGAAAGGAAAAAATAATCTTAAAGCGTTGAGTTTTCTTTAGAAGCTGGATTGCTTGTATTTCACTCGCTAACTCGGTTAATTCAACACGATAATTTATTGCCTTTCAGTGGAGTCATAAACTGAGATATTGTGATACCCGTGTAGCTCGTGTTTCTGTGGCGCTCGCCGCTCTGTCCTGCTGCTCTGTTGTTAAACACAACAAACACACCATCCACATAGTGTACAATGTATTATTTACAAATCATCTTTAATATCTCAGCAACTTATTTGAGATAAAAGTAGAGATTTTACTTTCCAAGGGTTTGATTTATTTGATTTAATATCATTTAAGTTATTAAAAACACTTAATGTATTTCTTTTTATAGTTTTAAATACGGTAATATTGAGTTGTGTTTTCATCTTGTCTGATGAACTTCTTTGTCATCGAGCTTCATGACTGGAAATCTTTTTGTTGTTGTTTACTCTGTTGATGATTTCTGGTCAAGCGACAGCAGGGAGTTCCACTCATCCGTCAGCAGGGGGCAGCACAGCTTTAGCGTTGACAGGAGTGTGTCTGTTGTGCAGCTGATGCCTCACTGTTGTTGTTGTTGTTGTTGTTGTTGTTATTTCTTGGCTCCAATTCTCATGTCCCAGCACGGTGCATTTAAAACACGCAGGACGCTGCTGTTGGCTGTCATTACTTTTGAAAGTATTCTGTTGTAAGGAGAGACGGCAGGGGAGGAGGGTCAGTTTGATGCTTCAGAGAAACGAGATGCGAGCTTTGAAAATACCACAAAAAAAAATTAAATTTCTTCCCAACTGTCTGTTATGAACGAGAGCCGAGAAACACGGAGCCTGAACGCAGCACGGCAACTGAAGCTGCTGCAGGGCGGGGACACACACACACACACACACACACACACACACACACACACACACACACACACACACACACACACACACACACTGTAATCAGGCAGCATGAGCTACAACATGGCAGCTGGAGGTTGACCATGTAGTGATTTAAGTGATTGGTTTTGGTTGATAATCGGTTATGGATACGTTTCTGGCACAAATACTGAACACATGCAGAGGAGCTCACTTATAAAATCATGATTCCCCCAACAAAGGAAGTTCATTAAAGTCGGGGTTCACCCTCCCCACTATCCTCTAGCGCATAGCGTGGTGTTTAAAAGGACATGAAAGTTGTTTTTCTTCTGTTTTCTGAGTGGAATACTGGACTTGTTTCCTGTCGGTTGAGATAAATCATTGGTAGCCGTCACTCTGGGATCTGTCATATTAATTGTTTGTCATCATTGTTGGACATATTAGAGACGTGATGAAAGGCTGAATACAGTAACGTTCCTCCGTAATGAAAGTCACCTTTGGGGGAAGTCTTTATTGGCTTCAACGGCGTTCCACGTGCAGGATTCTACTGAAGCAGGCGCAACAAAGCAGGTTCATGCTCGCAGCGTTGTGTTGACCGAGTCGTCGTCTCATCTTCAGGCTTTGCAGCAGAAAAATGTGGAATGTGCCCGAGTGTACGCGGAGAACGCCATCCGGAAGAAGAACGAAGGCCTCAACTGGCTGCGCATGTCGTCTCGAGTCGACGCCGTGGCCTCCAAAGTCCAGTCCGCCGTCACCATGAAGGCGGTGAGTTGACTTCCTGTTAACGCGGCGCTTCCTGTCTTTCCAAAACGACACGTGGCTCTCACTTTGCTTTTTTTCTTCGCCAGGTGACTAAAAACATGGGCCAGGTGACCAAAGCTCTGGACAAAGCTCTGAGCTCCATGGACCTCCAGAAGGTCTCGGCGGTCATGGACAAGTTCGAAAGCCAAGTCCAGAACCTGGACGTCCACACTTCGGTGAGCGCCGGCAGGCCGGCTGCTTTTGTTCTTTGTTTCCTGCTCCGTGGCACTCTTTGAGTTTCCCTTTCTCCTCCTCCCCTTCATCCGCACCAGGTGATGGAGGACTCCATGAGCTCGGCCATGACGCTGACCACGCCCCAGGAGCAGGTGGACGACTTGATCCACCAGATAGCAGAGGAGGGCGGCCTGGAGGTGATGGACCAGCTCAGCCAGCTGCCCGCGGGAGCCACCTCGGTGGGCGCCGAGAGCTCGCGGAGCCAAGACCGAGAGGACCAGCTGTCCCGCAGGTAAGGACGCCGCGAAGTCCCGCCCACGAGGTCCCGCCCACGAGGTCCCGCCCACGAGGTCACGCCCACGAGGTCACGCCCACGAGGTCCCGCCCACGAGGTCCCGCTCTGTGACTACCGGGCGACAGGGAGGCTTAAAGCTGATTTACACTCAGGTTTTAATCAGGGACGCAAGCACGCAAGACAGCATGGCCGCCCTTGCGTGGTCAAATCGGCCATCTTGCGTGCGTCACCCCAAATTTCTGACTATCCGTCACAGCTACGCGAGCCCACAAGGCTGTGATTGGTCCGCTAACCACGTCCTTTCTGAGTCTCTCATGTCCGGTTTCACAGCATAATACCTCTGTCTTTAAAAGCCGCAGCAGAAACAGGAACAATGGATCCTGTTGAAGAACGTTTGGCTGAAGAGGTCCATAAATATGAGCGTTTATAAAACCTGATGGAGTATCAGGACACAAAGATGGAGGTGAATTCCTGGAGGGAGATATCGTGAATGTCGGTGTGCAGGTCGACTCTAAACGCTCGTTGCGCCACCTGCTGGTCTGGAGTATGAAAAACGCACAAAAACTATAAACCAACACGAGTCCGTCAATCCGACTGCGTGGCCAGCTGTAGTTGTAGTTGCAGAAGTATAATTCAGCCTTTACGCTGCCGTGTGTGTGTGTGTGTGTGTGTGTGTGTGTGTGTGTGTGTGTGTGTGTGTGTGTGTGTGTGTGTGTGTGTGTGTGTGCTGCACGTGGTTCACTGAGCCGTGTTCTGGTCACGGGGGGAGGGGCTAAACTTTTAAATGCTGTGTGTACGAGCAGTTAGTGTGTGATTCCTGCGTCGTGTGCCTTTTTTAAAGCGAGATGCTGAATCTTCCTCGTCAACTCTTTCCTCTCTCTAAGCGCCGGCCGAACAAGAAGCACATGACCGGCAGTTGGAGTAGAGCGTGAGGTCAGGATAATAGATTACCAGCAGCAGCACTCAGATCAGTGTTGCATGCAGCAGGAGTCGTGGCCGTGCGGCCTCACTGAGCTGTGGCAGCATTCAGCTCCTTCCTGGGTGAAGGAACGATGACTCAGTGTCTCGTAGTTGGAGGTGATTGCTCATCAAGAGCAGACGCTGCAGGAGAAACACGTCTTCATGCACGTCCAGGTGCTTATTTTACTACTTTGTCTGTAGATTTCTGCAAAATTCACTAAAAGTTACCGTTACACATTGCCTCATTTGCATATTTAAAGGTAATATTAAAAAACTGTCAGCAGCGTTTTATAGCCCGTGTTCTTATATCTTCATAGTTGTGCAACTTTAGTTTTTTAAGGTCGTTGACAGTGTCAGCTGATCTATGAAGTGATGCAACAACAACCTTTGACTGTAATGTGTCAACAAAATGAAACCAGAAGTTTTCTTGTTGTTTGGATTCATGTTCTGTAAATGTATGAAAATTAGAGAGGCAAGAAAACAAGATACTTGTTTCTTTTGCATATTTGCAACAGACATTTTCAGTCAATTTGCAATAAAGAAATGCAAATGGACATTAATATCCGACAAAGACGTGAGAATAATCAAACGAGCCTGAAGAGGACGGCCCCAGGAATCCGTACAGCGATGAGCCTTTTTGTTACAGGCCACGCCCACGGCCACGCCCTCTTTTTGTTTGATGAGCCATTTTGTTACAGGCCACGCCCTCTTTTTGTTTGTTGTAAATTGCCTATGTTCAGGTTCTGGGGCGTAGTGACGGGCGTGTTGGTGACTCAGAAACAGTCAGACTGATCAAAAGAGTGTTGATGGTGAAGTTCTTTGTTGTCGTCGGTCTCTCAGGTTATTTATAGAAGGCCTAATGAGGAGCGCGACCAGCGACCTCGTGCCAGCCTGTCGGCGCTCGTGGAGCTCGGTGGCGTGATGCTGTCGTAGTGACGGGCTGCTGGCAGCTGTGCTGGAGGCTCCGCTCTGCAGGGGGCGTTAGGAGCAGAGGGATCTGTGCTTTTGGGTCCATGGCGGGAAAGAAGCTTTGTGTTTAACACAAGATGAAGAGAGGGAAGGTTTCAGATGTAAAGGAGGTCAGTAAACTCCTCCGTGGGTTGAGGATCCTCTGTGATCTGTAACAAAGCGTCTACATGAGACTCTTCGTGGCCGTGACGTCATGCGAGTCCTTCCTACTTCCTCTCAAAGCCTTCACGTCAGCTTGGTTTTGTTTGCACTAAAAAAGAACTAAAGTGGTGTTTATTTGTGACGAGTATCTGGCTGAACTAAAGAGAAACCGTGAACGATCGTTTCTCCCAGAGTTTGTTTTCTACAGCGACCCAAAGAATCCTAAAACATTCACTCGTTTACTTCCTGGTTGACAGCCAATCAGATTCATTCAGATCC
>NW_027176218.1:22585315-22592815 GCF_023055335.1 Clinocottus analis | reverse complement strand
GCTGTTGTTCTGTACCAGAGACTAGAATGAGAAGTTCACCGTCCGGGTGTAGCAGGGCGGCGGTGTAGCCGTCTGGGGAGGCCTGCTCGCGGGGGAAGAAGCGCCTCCGCCCCCCCCCCCTCCTTGTCCGTCAGTAAGATGAGGACGCTCCTTCCATTCTGTTGTCTCTTCCTTATCACCGGCGGAGCGGACCGGGCGTGGGCCACCGGGAACCTCACCGTCGACGGCAGCAGCAGCAACGACACCAACCTGACGGCCGGCAGCGGCAGGTACATCACCATCGGGGACGGCTCGTCGCGGGAATTCGAGTTTCCTGAAAACACCAACGGCGTGATTGTGATCGCCAGCCAGTACCGGAGCGCCGCCGCGGGGAGCCGGAAGCAGACGGTGACGGTCCGCTCCCTGGACCCGGAGGTCCTCTCCATCCTCAACGTGACGGACAGCGGCCACGCGGCCCAGAGCTACGTCATCAGCATCCGCTCCGGGTTCCCGGGCAGGGCCCAGCTGCAGATCCAGCTGCTGGAGCTGGACCGGGACTCTGTGCCGGTTCTGATCGAAGAGATCACGGATTACTACATCAGGGTGGCGCCCAGCAGCGACGACCCGGCTGCCCGGCTCGTGCAGTCCGGCGGCCTGTCCCATTTCTCTGAGAACCCGGTGCTGTTCGCCCTGCTGCCCCTCATCTTCGTCAACAAGTGTGCGTTCGGGTGCAAGGTGGAGGTGGAGGTGCTGCGGAGCCTCCTGAAGAGCCCGGTGCCCCTGCTCCTCGGGGTGCTGGGTCAGTTCCTGGTGATGCCACTGTATGCCTACTGCGTGTCCCGGCTGGCCTCGCTCCCCAAAGCGCTGTCCCTGGGCCTGGTGATCACCTGCTCGGCGCCGGGCGGCGGCGGCGGCTACCTGTACAGCCTGCTGCTCGGGGGCGACGTCACCTTGGCCATCTCCATGACCCTGGTCTCCACGGTGGTGGCGGCGGCGGCCATGCCCCTGTCGTCGGCCCTGTACGGTCGGCTTCTGGGCGTGCACGCCGCCCTGCACGTGCCGTTCGTGAAGATCCTGGGCACGCTCCTGTTCATCGCCATCCCCATCTCGCTGGGCATGCTGGTCAAGCTGCGGCTGCCCGCCCTCACGCGCGTCCTGCTGGCGCTCATCCGGCCCTTCAGCTTCGCGCTCATCGTCGGCGGCATCTTCATGGCCTACCAGATGGGCGCGTCCATCCTCGCCAACGTCCGGCCCCAGATCGTGGCGGTCGGGGTCACGGTGCCTTTGCTGGGCCTGGTGGTCGGCGCCGTCCTGGCCAAGCTGGCGGGCCTGGCCCCGCCGCTGAGGAAGACGGTCAGCATCGAGGTGGGCGTCCAGAACAGCCTGCTGGCGCTCGCCGTCATGCAGCTGTCCTTCCGCCGGGCCGAGGCCGACTTTGCGTCCCAGGCGCCGTTCATCGTGGCCCTCAGCAGCACCTCGGAGATGCTGCTCATCGTCTTGGGATACTTTGCCAGGCGGAGGCTGTGCGGCTCCGCCGTCCCCAGGAGCGACGCCTGATTGTAGCCGCTGTCTTTTCTCCGTTTCTTTTCTTTGTTCAGAACTTTTTGAAGAATGAACTCTTTCCAACCCGCGGACCTTTGGTGTCCCGCAGTCTGAGACAAACCACCGGACAACGAATGGACTTTTTCCTTTTTCTTTTTTGTCGTTGTTTTCGTATTTTTCATGAAAACCAAAGGCCTTTTACCCCCGTTGAGACCTCTCCCTTTTTGTCTTTATTTTACAGTATGTACTTTTTAAAATCAGATTATACTGTGAGGTACTCAGTGTAAATATTCCTAAGAAGAGACATACCTATAAAAGAAAAGATATTTTTCTACCAGATTACTTTTTTGTAATCAAAAAGCAAAGATTGATTTGCATCATGTTTACAAGAGGTCCATGTGTCTTAGCCTGGTGGGGGAGAAGCTTTTGGGGTTAAGTGGAATCATTTGGGGTAATTAAACAGGAACATCATGATGTTATGAAAGTATTTGCCACTGATTGTGTCTCCTGGATCTGCGAATCCATGTACTTGAATATTTGCAAGGAGAAGTGAAGACAAAGTAAATTAAAAACATTGTTAAAGCAGGCCTGTGTGTGTTAAGAGTGTGCGTGCTCAGAAACGCGTCTAACAGGTTGGTGTTGAGCTCGGCAGCAGTTTGCTTTCACTTTAGCACACAGACGGGTGTTTGCTGTTCTTTTTAGGTATTTACAGAGCAGCGTTGATGTGTTAAAATTCAGATTCTGGGAAGGAAAAAGACGAGAACAGCAGTAACACGCCCTCAAGACATCAAACCCTCCACTGAACGGGGAGTGACGTGCGAGACGACACGTTGCAGTGGAACCTAATGTGTTCCTGCTTGTGTTTTATACAGGATACGATGCAAATGAGTCCGACAAAAGGTTGCGTTATCAACCAGTCAAACATGGCTGCACTTCTAAAACGACTCTTTACTCGTCAGAGTTGTTTTTTCAATGTAGGTGAATTGCGCCAGTTGTTTCCAAAGGGCTATTTGTTTGGTCCAAAGTGCCTTCAGTTGTGTGTTGACAGTGTGTTGTGTGGATGTTTCAGAGCACCGAGCACATCGTTTCTGGTAACGACGTTTTGCTGTCGAGGCGTTGCACAATTTACTGCTTCAAACACCACAAACTTCCTCTCTGTGGCCAGGAGCCAATAATTTAAAAGAGAGATTAAAGCAAGAGGACTGGGAGGTAACTGGGAGCAGGAAGAGGTCCCTGAACATGAGGCCAGCTGTAACCTTTGCTTCAGTATCCTGTTGGACCAGAGAACGATGTCCATTCATTATCAGCTGCTGGGTAAGATATGGACAGCAGCGTCCACTCACAATATGTGCTCATTGTTCGAAAAACAACCTGTTTTCAGTTTCTGGAAGCGGCTGCAGTGAACCAAAGGGGGAAGGGATGTTTATGTCATGACCGCACTTCCTGTTTACGCTTTAAGAGCAGCAGACTTTTTCTTTTTTTCTTTTTCATTCCGTGTTCTCACTGACTTTCTGAAGGAGGGTGTTTGTAGTGGAAAACCAGCTAGTGTTCAGACCTGCTGCGATCGGCCCGGCGGGTCTGACTGAGCGCTCAGGAATGTAGCGCGGCCGCGAGACCCGCAGGCCCGAGAGCCGCCGCCGCCGCGTGTTCAACTCCTGCGGCCGCCTCACTCGCTGAGAGGAGGTGCGACCCGGGGGAGCGCAACATGATCCCTCTGAGGCCCGGCCTCCTCGGTGACCACACCTTCCCCTTATAAGGCAATAATATGGATTTCTTCTGCACTCGAGGCTCTGACCTACAAGGGTGTGACTGTAACTAAATACATTCATGCAATACTGAATTATTCTGACATTTATTCTCCAGTGTTGTCATTTAAAGGAGCAGAACTTTTGGAAGTCCCCATAGTAATTAAGTCAGTAATCGCTTGAGGAGTGGCTGGAAAATCCAGCTTCAGAGAATGTAATGCGTTTGTTCCATGCTCTGTCGTGCATCATGTGTGGTGTTTTATGTGAGCACGGTGACATGATGTTGACACAGAGATTATGAAAGGGCAAACTGTGAAAAGATCCAGTGGCCAAAAGGTCAAGGGGACTGACAACATATCACAAAGATACACAAAACAACTACAAAGAGACACAAAACAACTACAAAGAGACCAAAACAACTACAAAGAGACCAGAACAACTATAAAGAGACACAAAACAAGGGTGTGTGTGTGTGTGTGTGCTAAGGTGTTGCTCCTGACGGGAGATGACGCTCCTCCTCGTGTGTTTGTGTGTGTGTGTGTGTTTGTGTGTATGAGGTGTTGCTCCTGACGGGACATGACGTTCCTCCTCGTGTGTTTGTGTGTGTGTGTGTGTGTGTGTGTGTGTTAGTGTGTGTGTGTGAGGTGTTGCTCCTGACGGGAGATGACGCTCCTCCTTGTGTGTGTGTGTGTGTGTGTGTGTGTGTGTTGCTCCTGACGGGACGTGGCGCTCCTCCTCGTGCACTCAGCATCAGCGTCTCCTGTTGGTATCACCGCTCCGCACATTAGCGGCACAAAGGGAGGAGAGGAGCTCTTAAAGATTCATGAGGACGCGTCGCATTAACTTTTCATGAGTTCCCCTCAGCCGCTCCCAACAGACGGTTTCACTGCTGAAGGCCGCAAAGAAGCTGGGAAGTCTGGAACCAAACACACGGCGGCCCGCGAGGAGCGATCTCCACTCCGACACCCGAGAGCAGGATGGAAGCGGCTCCTGCCAGAGCAGCTTCTCACAGCAGAAGAAGACATCTATGCAGATGTTCCCTGAGGAAGCTCAGATGCCACCTATCCCGACATGTCACACCTATCCCAACATGCCCCAACATGTCCCACCTATCCCAACATGCCCCAACATGTCCCACCTATCCCAACATGCCCCAACATGTCCCACCTATCCCAACATGCCCCAACATGTCCCACCTATCCCAACATGTCCCACCTATCCCAACATGTCCCAACATGTCCCACCTATCCCAACATGTCCCACCTATCCCAACATGTCCCACCTATCCCAACATGTCCCAACATGTCCCACCTATCCCAACATGCCCCAACATGTCCCACCTATCCCAACATGTCCCACCTATTCCAACATGTCCCACCTATCCCAACATGTCCCAACATGTCCCACTTATCCCAACATGTCCCTACATGTCCCACCTATCCCAACATGCCCCAACATGTCCCACCTATTCCAACATGTCCCACTTATCCTGACATGTCCCACCTATCCTGACATGCCCCACCTATTCTGACACGACCTGCCTTTCCTGACATGTCCCATATATCCCGGCATGCCCCACTTGTCCCGACATGCCCCAACATGTCCCACCTATACCGACATGCCCCAAAATGTCCCACCTATCCTGACATGCCCCACCTATCTTGACATGCCCCACCTATCCTGACATGTCCCACCTATCCCGGCATGCCCCACCTATCCTGACATGCCCCCCTGTTCTGACATGTCCCAACATGTCCCATCTATCATGACATGCCCCACCTATCCTGACATGCCCCACCTATCCTGACATGCCCCACCTATCCTGACATGTCCCACCTATCCCGACATGACTCACATATCCTGACATGCCCCACCTATCTCGACATGTCCTGCCTTTCCTGACATGTCCCATCTATGCCACCTGTCCCGACATGCCTCAACATGTCCCACCTATACCGACATGCCCTTTACATGTCCCACCTATCCCGACATGTCCCACCTATCCCGACATGTCCCACCTATCCCGACATGCCCCACCTATCCTGACATGCCCCACCTATCCTGACATGCCCCACCTATCCTGACATGTCCCACCTATCCCGACGTGTCCCACCTATCCTGACATGTCCCACCTATCCCGACGTGTCCCACCTATCCTGACATGTCCCACCTATCCCGGCATGCCCCACCTATCCCGACATCTCCCGACTGTCCTGACATGTCCCATGTATCCCTACATGACCCACCTATCTCGACATGTCCTGCCTTTCCTCACATGTCCCATATATCCCACCTATATGGCTCATATAGGTGGGATATATGACCGATATGCCCCAACATGTCCCACCTATCCCGTGTCCTGATTGCAGTGCCGAGCGCTGATAATGTGCATTAGTCTGTGGGATGGAGGCTGCTTTGTGACAGCTAACAGGTCACACTGGGGCAATGTCTACTTTATACATGTCACTTTATGTGTTTTGTCTAGTCTTAACTTACTTATTCATTTAATAATGTATATGTTAATACTTTATTTTCTTGCTATGGTTCGAGGAAAATACAATTTTTTATAGTCATGTTTTTCATTTATCTCTGTTTTGTGAACATTCATCTGTAAAAAAACATTAGACTGACTTTATCAAGCCAGTGAAGGGCAAACAAATAAACAATTAAAGAAAAAAGGACAAAAGAAAAAAGGACTAGCATATGTTTAAAATGGCTTGATGCAACCTCAGATGGGCTTTGTGACGTTAATGGACGCTGTTGTCCCACAATGCATTAGTGACAGAGATAGTTACAGCTGGGGAAAGGATCTGTGGATAGAAATAGTAAGTACACTATTGGAAAAGCATAAAGTAAAATTAATATCTCCAATAACAACCATTTATAAAGTATTGAACATGCGTTAAACACTAGAAAATAAATGAAATAGTTTAACTGAGCTCTGTCTTGTTCAGCTATATGCAAATACTACTCGAGCATTGAAATACTACTCGAGCATTGATGCATTATATTCTGTAATTCTGTCTGGATGACTTTTATTTGCAATGTGGTTTATTTAAATTGATTTTACAGTAAACCATCTGAATACGTCTTCCACCATCAGTGTTGAATTCAATTTAAGTCAGTTTATTTTGTATAACCCCAAATAGCAAATTTGCCTCGGAGGGCTTTACAATCTGTACACATGGAACATCCCTGTCCCAGTATATATACAGTATATACAAATACTCAACGTTTCTGTTCCTGTTTCGTAGACTTCATTCTGCGGTCTTTCTGCTTCCTGTGTCGATCGTGTTGATTCTAGAAACAAACAGGACCTTTGGCTGTGTGTTTAACCCGTTTAGAGGTTGATAGCAGAATGCTTTATCTGAGACATTTAATGATGCAATGCAACAACAAATGGGGAAACAACATCATAGCGACTCCACATCCCCCCTTGTGTTATCTATTCAGCCTTTTCAAACACAGATGAGCTGAGCATATATATGCTTTATGACAGCAATCTCTGTTACACTGAAGAATAAACAAAAGGAAGAGACGAACAGTACACGCTAATGAAAGGTGATCCACAATGCAGAGATGCTGCAGTGATATAACAGGATGTAGTGAAGTGAGGCTCTTATTCTCTTAAACTGTATTCCAAGGGGACGACGAAGGGAAGGCTACACTTCAAGAGTTCAGGTTGAGTTGGAAAACAGAATATTGCAAACACCAGAGCCACAAGTCTGCTTTTGAGTCGTTGCCTTGGAGAAAAAAAAGAAGGAATTTATTAAACACAAAATAACTGTTTGGTGGGTGCAAAAATCGTAAAATTCAGTCTTTAATTTGTTCCATAAATATATCCATGCATGTTTTTTTAGATTTTTTTATTGTAAAAGTTATCTGAGTAGGAAAAGGACGTGCAGAACATGAACTTTTAGAAAACAAACGTCGACAAAAAAAAAACTGTACTTGAAAACTCCGGAATACTTTATGTCCGTCCCGCACAGAGAAAGGTCTGTCCTGATTGGCTCTCGCGCGGACCAATGAGAGAGAAGAGCGCGAGGCGCAACGCGGAGGAGAAAGTGAACCAAAACAGTGCGCAGCATCTTGAGTAAAGAGGACCGGGGAATGACGGCGCTCACTCAGCGACGTTTAACATTTAATTGCTTTCAAATGTCCCTGAAGTGCTGATAAACTTCCAGCCGCAGGGTGAACATGTCACTGAGTGCGTCGTGTGAACCGGCCGCTCAGA
>NW_027176218.1:22570315-22580315 GCF_023055335.1 Clinocottus analis | reverse complement strand
CCAGAGGAGTCGCCCCCTGGTGGTCAGGAGAGAGAATGCAGCTTTAACACATGAAGCATAGACTTCTATACAACCAGAGGAGTCGCCCCCTGGTGGTCAGGAGAGAGAATGCAGCTTTAACACATGAAGCATAGACTTCTATACAACCAGAGGAGTCGCCCCCTGGTGGTCAGGAGAGAGAATGCAGCTTTAACACATGAAGCATAGACTTCTATACAACCAGAGGAGTCGCCCCCTGGTGGTCAGCAGAGAGAATGCAGCTTTAACACATGAAGCATAGACTTCTATACAACCAGAGGAGTCGCCCCCTGGTGGTCAGGAGAGAGAATGCAGCTTTAACACATGAAGCATAGACTTCTATACAACCAGAGGAGTCGCCCCCTGGTGGTCAGGAGAGAGAATGCAGCTTTAACACATGAAGCATAGACTTCTATACAACCAGAGGAGTCGCCCCCTGGTGGTCAGGAGAGAGAATGCAGCTTTAACACATGAAGCATAGACTTCTATACAACCAGAGGAGTCGCCCCCTGGTGGTCAGGAGAGAGAATGCAGCTTTAACACATGAAGCATAGACTTCTATACAACCAGAGGAGTCGCCCCCTGGTGGTCAGGAGAGAGAATGCAGCTTTAACACATGAAGCATAGACTTCTATACAACCAGAGGAGTCGCCCCCTGGTGGTCAGGAGAGAGAATGCAGATTGTTGAGCTCATCACTATGACACTTTACCATAATGCAGTCACTGAGAACACGCCCTCTGTTTAGCAGTCTGTGTTTCCTTCTCTTCCTCGTGTTCCTCTCAGGATTCAGACCTTCGGCGCCTCGCTGTGTGGCACCTCGCTGTGTGGCACCTCGCTGTGTGGCGCCTCGGCGTCTGGCGAGACCCTCCAGCGCTTCTACACCCACACCCTCACGCAGACTCTCACTCACAAGCCTCGACTAACCGGTAAAGACACGCCGCTGACCTGTTCAAACGGCTCCACGCTGTGTTTTAGTTTTTTCTGCTTTGCTTGATGACGCTTCTACTTAAAGAGCCACAGCCGAGGGTCGGGACGCTCAGGTTGGGAAAGGCTTTGAAAGAAGTGTCCTGGTGTACGTGTAAATGCTGCTTTCATAGCGGGAGGAAACCCTCTGAACCTAATCTCGTATCCACAGTGTCCGATGCCATCGCTCTGCAGAAGGAGTGGACCTTCGCTAAAGCCAACCGGTTGTTGACCTCTCTGTTCCGTCAGGTGAATGTTTTAAAGCAGCTGAAGAGGAAGTGACTTTATTACATTGTCAATGAAGGTCTGATCTGTTCTGATGTTCTCACCTGCAACAGTCACCTGACGCTAAAAAGCTTCCTGGAAGTTCTCTTTGCGTCTTTGGTCCTCAGGGTCTGTCGCGGCGGCGCTAACGCTAACAACGTCTGTGTTGTTGCTGTGTTTCCGTCGCAGCTGGCGGTGGTCTTCGGCGTGGAGCAGCTGCTGTGTCACCTGCAGCGGGTTCTGGAAACCCACGAGGTCAACTGGAGACACGTCCTGTGCTTCCTCTCCACGCTGCTGGTTTACAACCCCGGAGCCCAGCGCAGCCTGAGCGGTAACCACGAGAGAGCGCAACGCTTTTTAACTGCCACGTGCCAATATTAGGACCTGAGAATACGTTTGGCCATTTTAGTGATTTTGGTGATTCATGCAAATGCTTCTTTCAGTTTTCAATCCAAACCAGCAGCATACTGTAAAAGTCTGGTTACAAGCCGCTACTACCGCCGGTAGGTGTGTCTCTGCTAGCTACCCGCTGTAGCCAGCTAGCGCTGTTGCTTGCTCTCCGCTAGCTCCCTGCTAGCTCCCTACCAGCTCCCCGACAACAACCAAAGGTCGCGGGACGAGCCTTGGCCCGACGTCCCGACGCGGGCAGTAGCAGCAGTAGTGCTAGAAGCAGCAGTGCTAGCTTGTTACAGTAGTGAGCTAGCAGCAGCAGGGACTAGCCGCAGCGGCAGCAGTGCTAGCTTGCTACAGTGGAGAGCTAGCAGCAGCAGGGAGCTGGCTGCAGTGCCAGCCTGCTACAGCAAGGAGCTAGCAGCAGCATCGCTAGCTTGCTACAGCAGGGACACCCACAAAAGGTTGAAGCGGCTTAAAACCCGACTTTTACGGTCATAATGTTTTTTAAAAATGCACATTTCCCACCAAACTGAACCAGCGGCGGCAATGTACTCTACAATGTGTGGACTGTTAGCGCTGTTAGCTGTTAGCCAAACACACCGTCTAAAACAACAGTGGGCAATCTGTTTCCCCCCCACTGTGTCTCTGGGCAGTGATGCACTCAGCTGTGTCATCACTAGTGGCCCCTGAAGGCCCCCGAAGGCCAGGGGGCCGTTAAGAGTAGTGAGTGAGGAGTCAGCCACCAAGAAGGACCTTTAACATTCAGCTAGAACTGGTCATTCAAAACTGTTGGCAGGTTAGCTGCAGCAGAATGCAAGATGAGCTGTGGACAGACGCCTGCACAGACACACACTCACACACACATGATCTTCCTGTTGGAGGAAATAAAAGCGTAACACCAATCAAAGTATACGTCAGACTATTAACACAAATTGGTATAAATCGGATGTGAAGAGGGCTTTAGGTGGTTCTGGCCCCGGTGTTTCAGACCTCTTCATATCCTCTTCCTCCACCAGAGCTGCTGTCCAGGCTGCTGAGCTCCGCATTTGAAGGCTACGACCTGGAGAGCATGATCACGGCCTTCCTCTTGGCTCGACAGGGAGCGCTGGAGGGACCGGCCATCTTCCCCTCCTACAGCAGCTGGTTCAAGGTTTCATATTGGCTCTGTGTTGTTTGGCTGTGGCCATGTTTGCTTTAGTGCGGCTGATGCCAGGAACCTTTAAAGGACCAGCAGTACATTCACATCAGTGAAAGGTTCCAGAGAGTTTGATAAGTCTGAAAGCACCTCAAAGTGTATTGTATTTACTACTTTTCTGCTTCTTCAGATGTCCTTCGGGGGAGGCAGTGGCTACCATGCGAGCAGTAAGAAATCTCTGGTGTTCCTGCTGAAGTTCCTCTCTGACCTGGTTCCCTTTGAACCCCCGCAGTACCTCAAGGTGACGCTCTGCAGACGTCTCTTTCTCTGAAAGACGTTGTTGCCCTTTCTTTAGGCAAAATGTAAGAAAGAGCAACGACGGCAGTGTTTGTCTGAGGAGGTTGTATTTTTAAAGTCAAATTGTACTCACTCAGCGGCTAGTAAGCTAGCTCGCTAGCTGGCTGATTCCACCATGTTTTCATGCTACAGCCACAGACCATAATGATCAAGTTTTTCCTCTCTTACAAATAAATAAATTGTTGCTTTTGTCAGCTACTACCAACCAATAATATCAACACATCCATCCATCTGTGTGGAGCTGCAGTCCTCTGGATTGTGTTTTAATCCTTTTTGTTGCAGTTCAGTTATCAAATGTTCAGTTTCGATGGGGAACAACATCTCAGAAGGAAGACTCTGTAACTTCCATTTCTCTGGGACTGAGTCGTGCTCAGAGAGACTAAACCTCACTGTGTCTTTTCCCCGGTAGGTTCACATCCTGCAGCCTCCGTATGTGCGCGTGAAGCACCGCAGCCTCCTGATGGAGTACGTCTCTCTGGCCAAGACCAGACTGGCAGACCTCAAGGTAAAAACCAATGGATTTATCCTCAGCGCATCATTTAGACATTTTAATATTGAAACCAGAATCAGATCCTCTGAGATGTTTTGTGGCGTCTCCTTGACGGTGTGTTTTGTGTGTGTGTGCACGCATGCAGGAGTCCGTGGAGGACATGGGTCTATATGAGGACGTTTCTGCCGCTGGCGGAGCGTCGATGCAGGTAACAGCGCCACCCGGAGGTTTGTTTGCAGCGGCGGCACAGAACGCTCTTATTTTGACGGGGTGCTTTTGATGTCCCGAGCTCTGCAAAAGCGTGAAAGATAATGGATGCAAACATTTCATGCGCTTTGCATTGAACTAAGAAACCAGAAAACCTCAGCTCCCGGTAAAGGCATCAATGATGCAGGGAATGACATGAATCAACCGCCATTTTAAGTCCCAGCATGCCCCATTCAGACAATCTTTTGGCATAAAATACATAATTCTTTCTCATTTTTTAACCGAACAACACAGTTTCTTGACTGAAACTCCTTCCCAACAGGACAAGTCTTTGTTTTATTGTGATTGTTGTTGCAGGTTCTGATTCTTTAGGTCCTAATCTTTCCATAAAGGTGTCTTATTGATGCTCCAGGAGGCTTTTTTGGGGAATCTGGCTCATATCATGCTGGATGTTCATAATTACATCAAAATATCTTTTAAAAGTAATTTCAGTAAGACTTTGCTGAACAAATTCATACAATAAACACAAGTTTTAGAATGAATTTGGGGTTCATACAACGACTCAAACAGGGAAAAAACAAACAAACAGGGAAAAGGAGGTTCCACAGTTTTCAACGCGTTGAATAAATATATCTTACTCGTGTATGACGGCGTGGTGTTTGTGCACGTGCAGCCGCAGTGCCAGGCCGTCCAGGATGTGGAGAAGGCGGTGTCTCTGTTCGAGAGCACAGGGAGGATCTCTGCCACCGTCATGGAGGCCAGGTATCTATGCAGCCCTCCGCGGCCCTTCGGTGAGGACTCATTCAGGCGGCTTGTTGACTCGCCTCTCCTCCCTCAGTATTTTCCGCCGGCCGTACTTCCTGTCTCGGTTCCTCCCCGCTCTGCTGACAGCGAGGACGGTGAGCGTCTCCGTCTCTGGTCACATTTCTCAGATGCTAAAGCGTCTTTACCTGACGATGTCTTTTTAAATTTCCAGCTTCCCGTCAAAGCCGACGCTCGGATGAGTTTCATAGAGGCTCTGAAGAAGTGAGTTATCATGAGAAGCGTGAAAGTAAAGACTTTGAGTTCATGTAATGTCATCCTGCCATGTTTATCTCCCGAGGTGTATTATTTTTTTAATTACTTCAGCATCACTGCTTCTGTTTGTGTGGCTGATCAGATTGTGATGTTCTTCAGTACTTTTTCCCGTTACGACGCTGCGTCTTGTCTCCATTCAGGGCCGATAAGATCCCGGCTGCGCAGTATTCATCTTATGTGGAGTCCTGCCAGAAGCAGAGGCAGCAGGATGGTGGGTCTTTTGCTCCTTTATTGTACTGGATACTCACAACGATACCCCTTTATTTATTTATTGACATTTAAGTAGTACATCAATCGGATTTAGTCTAATCATGCAATTAGGAAAACATGTATTTCATGTGTTTGGTTGTATATTTGAGCTGTAGTTCATGAGGAGAGAGGTAATCTGAAGCAAGGGGTGGATCTAAAGAAGGTTATGTATTACAGAAATGACAATATTTGAAAATGAGTGAATGTTTTATCTGAAATAACAGAGGAACAAACTCACTGTAAGTGTGTGTGGCTGCAGTGAGAGTGGGAATCAGCCGGTTTCAAAGATAGACGTAAACAGAAACCCTGAAGCCTCTAAAATGTTTCCTCTCATGTATTTATGACTTCTGAAAAGGTGAAATTGCTCCAGATAATCTCTCCAGTCATGTGAATGCGGGCCAGGCTGGACCGAGGGCCGGCAGCCGGCTCACATGAGACACTATCGGTTGTCCTACGCGCCTCAAAGATCCAGAAGATCCGCCTTATTTCATATTTGGAAGTCAAACCTTTTGTCACCTGTTCTTCAGACAAAACCATTCACATCAGAAACAGATCCACCAAAGTCTCTCTGACCCTAAGTCGCCTCGCAGGCTCCCGTATGGATGTAATGTTGTACGACAGTTACCCGAAATAAAACAGTGCGTTGGCGCTGCGTTGTGTTTGCAGGAGCTGCAGTGTGTTTGGACACCAACGACGAGCCTCTGGAGGTCCTGAAGATGCAGCTGCAGGAGTTCACAGAGCTGCTGGTGGAGGGCAACGAGGGAGGTATGCAGAGGTGGAGAGAAGACATGCGCTGCTCAGGGTTCTGTCACCTGGACTCCAAGAGGAGCCGTGACGCAATGAGAACAACACTTTATGGAACAGGGGAGAACTTTGTTGTCCTTGTGAGCGTTGAATGGTTTTACTGCTCAGCTCAGGTGGAACAGAGGCTGGCAGCAGCCAATGAGACGTTAAGAAAGAGCTCTGACACGTGTGTAATTTACAGATGTGTAATTGAAATAGATTTGCGTGTCTTATTGGAGGTGGGCGTGTCTTATTAAAGGTAGGCGTGTTTTATTGAAGGTGGGTGTGTCTCATTGAAGGTGGGCGTGTCTTATTGAAGGTGGGCGTGTCTCATTGAAGTTAGGCGTATCTTATTAGAGATGGGTGTGTCTTATTAAAGGTAGGCGTGTCTTATTGAAGGTAGGCGTGTCTTATTGGAGGTGGCGTGTGTTATTGAAGGTGGGCGTGTATTATTGAAGGTGGGCGTGTCTTATTGAAAGTGGGCGTGTCTTATTGAAGGTGGGCGTGTCTTATTGAAGGTGGGTGTGTCTTATTGAAGGTGGGCGTGTCTTATTGAAGGTGGGCGTGTCTTATTGAAGGTGGGCGTGTCTTATTGAAGGTGGGCGTGTCTTATTGAAGTTGGGCGTGTCTTATTGAAGGTAGGCGTGTCTTATTGAAGGTAGGCGTGTCTTATTGAAGGTGGGCGTGTCTTTTTGGAGGTGGGCGTGTCTTATTGAAGTTAGGCATGTCTTATGGAAGGTGGGCGTGTCTTATTGAAAGTGGGCGTATATTATTGAAGATAGGCGTGTATTATGGAAGGTGGGCGTGTCTTATTAGAGTTAGGCGCATCTTATAATTGAAATAGATTTGGAACCTTTATGTTCAAGTTGTGTCTACTTCATATTTCCTACATACAAACATTTGTTGTGTGAACACAACATACACAACCATGTCCCTCAGCTCCACACCTGTCCCGTCCCCTTTAGAGATGTCGGCCCAGCTGTCCAGGCTCTCACACACTCTGAGCGTCATCTTTCCCGGCCGTCCCGACGAGCCGATCGAACGGACGGTCATTGAACTGCACACGAGCGGCCCGCCGGCCCCCGAGCTCCACGTGAAAGTACGACTTCCCTCCGTCTCTTGAACGTCAGCGCCAGCAGCCGCGAATGTGTGTCCTCTTTCACGCTCTCTCGTGTCCTCAGGCCGTCGGCGTGATCCTGAGGAGCTTCTGCCAGTGCGTGCTGGACACTTCCAGAGCAAAGCCTCCGAACAAGTGAGGAGCGCCGCAGCTGTGTTTTTATAAAGTCTTAACGGCAAACAAGAAATAACATTATTGTCAGGATTTGAAATTTGGATTCGGCTTTTTTGTCATCAGTGTTGCGTCTGAACGTTTCAGCTCGATGTCTGCAGAGTGTGAGAGCGCCGAGTTGTGTAGAGGCCAAGAGCGGTACTGCAGCCAGAGATTTAAATTACAGTTGCAACATATTGAACAAAATAACTGAACTAGTTCATTTGTTGGAGCTGTGAACTGAGTTCAACATGTTGAATTATGGACTATGAACTGAACTAGTTCATGTAGAAAGTGAACTTTCCCAACACTGTTTGTCATTAGCATCTTGATTACTCTGTAAACTGAAGCCAGTAGACTTTTTACAGCAGTGAGAGTTGGAAGTGTGTATGTCCACACTAAAGTACACCATCACCTCCATTATTCACAGCTTTCAGAATGTCAAAAAAGTCATTTTTAAAAGTTGTATTATAAAAGTTTGCATGCATGTCTGCTTATGACAAAGTACAGTTAAATTACCCCAAAATGTCCAGTTACTTCCTGTTAATTCTCGTATATTCCCATTAATTCCCATGGAAAGTTTCCAACTTTGAATATTCCTGGAATTTTGCAACTCTAAGCTCCTATGACCAGAACAATATTGGCAATTCCTACACTTCTCAATGAGAAAAAGCTCCTTTTGGATTCAGACCTGATTCTCTGTGTCAAACCGAATGTTTCCATGAACAAAATCAATTTGAACATTACTCTGCATGTAAAGAGAGATTGCCTGAATGGAATATGAATGAATAACCAAAATGAGTAACTGAATACAATACAATATGATTTTCTCCCATTGCTCCTCCAGACAAAGCCTGTGGGCCTCCATGTTTGTCGGTGCGTTGCTCGGCAACACGCAGCTCCTCTCCGGCCTCGTGCACAGACTCTGGGACCTTTTTCATAACCAGGTACACAAATAAAAGCTTTTTTTAACCTCCAATCACACCAGTCCGTGCACTCCTCACGAATCCTCTCCTGTCCAAAGGCGGCGTCGCTGAGCTCCGCCCACCTCCTCGGCCTGGCGGCGCTCGTGGTGCAGCTCCACGCCGGCGTGCCCCGCGGCCCTCTGGTCCGGCTGGTCCCGCCCACGCTGCCGGAGCCGGTGGGCGTCGCGGAGGCTCTGAGCTCGGCGCTGGTCTGCAGAACGCGCGCCGACATGCTCTTCTGTGTCAGGTGAGGCGACGCGTGGTCGACCAGAACGTTTCCCGGCGTCCGGCCCGGCCGCCGCCGCCGCCGCCGCCTCTCAGTCTCCTGGTTGTCGTGCAGGTTGTGTGTGGCAGCGGTGTGTTACGGGATCTGCAGAGGAGAGTCGCTGCCTCCGCAGCAGCAGCAGGACTACATCCCCCACAGCCTCTACAAGAAGGTGCTTCCTCTTACTTTCTAGCATCACACACCGTTTGTGTTCCTTAGAAATATCATGAGAGTCATAAAATAAGAGTCCTTGAAGCAATGCCAGCACCTTTCACCTGTCAACAGGTTGAAGTCTTAACAAAGCAATAGTAATGCTGAGGCGTTGTACTTCAAGAGGAACTAAAGCCCCAGACTATTTCTTTGTCTGGTCCCCTTGGAGACAAGTTGTTGGTGTCTTATTGAAGGTGGGTGTGTCCTAATGAAGTTAGGCGTGTCTTGTTGAATGTGGGCATGTCTTATTGAAGGTGGGCGTGTCTTAATGAAGGTAGGCGTGTCTTATTGAAGATGGGCATGTCTTATTGAAGGTGGGTGTGTCCTAATGAAGGTAGGCGTGTCTTATTGAAGGTGGGCGTATCTTATTGAAGGTGGGCGTGTCTTGTTAAAGGTGGGTGTGTCTTATTGAAAGTGGGTGTGTCTTGTTAAAGGTGGGTGTGTCTTATTGAAAGTGGGTGTGTCTTATTAAAGGTGGGCGTGTCTTATTGGGGATGGGCGTGTCTTATTGAAGGTAGGCGTGTCTCATTGAGGGTGGGTGTGTCTTACTGAAGGTGGGCATGTCTTAATGAAGGTGGGCGTGTCTTATTGAAGGTGGGCGTGTCTTATTAAGGAGTCTCGATGGAGTCTGTTGACTCCTTTAAAAGACAACTGAAGACCGTTTTATTCGTCCAGGCTTTTACTTAATTGTCTTTGGGGCTGCTATGATTTGGCCTTTTATTAATTTTAAAATTTTTTAATTCTTTTTAACTGTGTATTGTTTATGTTGATATTGAGGTTGATGTTGATTTTTTTCCGGATGTGTTTTAACATTGAAGGACAAGACATGTCACAGGAACATGTGACCAAAGACCAAGTTCATAGCTCCTTTATTTAGATTTTTAATCATGTTTTATTGACGATTCCCTAATTTTTCACCCGATTGTGAGTTTTTTTTTAGGGTTTCCCTGTAATACCAGTTGTTAGATTGATGAGAAGTTCTACAGCCTAAAATAAAAGAAGAGTACTTCAACTTGCATATATTTCGATCAGAAGTATATTTTATCAGCTACATCATATCGAGTCAAATTCACCCGACGTGAAAGTGTGACTATTTTTAACGTTAGCGTTCTACGGTTGATGGAACCCTAAATATTGAAAAGCACGAGAACATGTTTCCTCAGAAGCAAATGGTTCTGGTGGAGCCGCAGCCCAGTTGCAGCCCTCATCGACTCTGTTTCGCTGTGCTCTTGTTGGACTGAGGTTGAGCCCGTGTGTCGCTTTAGCTCCTGTACCTCGTCCCGAGACTGTCGCCTGACGCCAGAGGAACTCCCCTCGCTGCCGGCGGTCCAATCGGTGACCAGCGGGAGGAGACCC
>NW_027176218.1:22555315-22565315 GCF_023055335.1 Clinocottus analis | reverse complement strand
GCCAGAGAGCAGCACGCTGCACCGACAGGTGAGACACAACGCTCTGTCACTGCTTTTTGTATGTTTGTGTATATAAATGAATTTGTGACAAATACATTTATTTGTGTGTGTATATATTGTATATATATATATGTGTTCGTGTGACAGAAAAGAGTTTTGTGGAAGAAATTAAAGACTAAAAACACAAAATCTGCAGTTAAACAGCAGCACACATGTAGTGTAGTAATGATATATAATGATGTATATATAATATATATCATGATAAATACTGTGTTGAGCTCTTGTAGGTTATTGGTGCTCGTCTGTCTTCGTCAGCATTCATGTTGTCCTCACATCCTGGTGGGTAAAACATCTTCACACGGTGTCGTTTGCATGTCCAGGTGCTGGTGTTCCTGCTCTTCCTGTGTGTTCAGGACCATCTGGCGTCCCTCCTGTATCCACAGGTAAGCCCTCAGCAGCAGGTGGTGTTCAGGTGGAGGAGAGGCTGTGGTGAAGCAGTTAGTGATGGACCCTCAGAACTCTGTGACTCATGCTTTCATCCAGAAGCTCTCCACCGGACGCCAGCCATGAACAGAACCAATGTTCTGTGTCACTGTGACATCACAAACTGGATGTTTTGTTTACAGACGGATCTCATGAGTTGAAGATGATCCAGATCTGTAGTTATTTATGTCACATTAATAACTGTAAAGGAGAAAGAAATAAGTAGTAATAATGTTAATAAGTAACTACACAAATAACAAAGACGAAAAAATAAATATGAATGAATAATAACAATCGTAAAGTAAATATAAATAAGTACATGGATCAATTAAAAGTAAGCGGCTGGGTCGTCATATGTTAAATATAAAGCTGGAGCAGGAGCAGGTAGCTCAGCTGTAACGGTACATTGATGAACTTCAGAGGTCGTTGGTGAACTTCAGAGGTCGTTGGTGAACTTCAGAGGTCGTTGGTGAACTTCAGAGGTCGTTGGTGAACTTCAGAGGTCATTGATGAACTTCAGAGGTCGTCAGTGAACTTCAGAGGTCGGAGCGTTACCAGACACTCCTCTAACACTGGGTCCAGTTTTTTTTTTAAATCTCAAAATGTACTAAATCCCAAAAGGGAGCCACCTGGTGGAGGAACTGAAGCTTCTCCAGGAGGACGAGGAGAACATCTCTCTCTCGGTGTTCACGCGCAGGGCGTCTCTGTGTGATTCCTCCTGCAGGAGCAGAGCCGGCGAGGAGCGTCAGCGCTCTGCAGCGACCTCCTGCTGGCGCTGGCCGACTCCCCCGACTGGCTGCTCGTCTTCCAGTCGCACGGTACAACGCTCGCTTCTTAAAACCACGTCCCCAACATTACAAATGTAAACACTGGCATGTTGAGCGGTTTCTCTCTTCCCCCTTAAACTCCAGACCGGGGCGTGTACCAGCCGGTGGCCATGCTGGCGTCAGATGAGTGGACCCGCCTCATGCCCTGGGCCTTCTACAGGTTCGTTCTTTCCACTTTTTTTTAAAAACGTCGCGACCCCCGAGGTTCACGTCCTAACACAGAAGCTCCTGAACGTCCAGCCTGCTGCTGCAGCAGAGCGCCGAGCCGCTGCTGCAGCAGAGCGCCGAGCCGCTGCAGAGAGCGGCGAGCTGCCCGGGGTTCATCGGCACCGCCGTCCTCTGCTACCTGGGCCTCCTGCAGCTCCACCTGGAGGGACCGGCTCAGCAGATGGAGCCTTCTCTGGTTCTGATCCGCGCCAAGCAGTTGCTCCTGAGGGCGATCGCACAGACGCCGCCCACCGCTCTGTCCTCCAGCCGACTCAGACAGGTAACCCACGCGCCTCTTTCTAAACAACCCTTTGCTGCCCACATTCACTCGTAGGGTTGCAAAATTCCGGGAATATTCAAAGTTGGAAACTTTCCACGGGAATTAACTGGAAGTTTTGGAGTAATGTAACTGTATTTACCTTGTCATAAGCAGACATGCATGCAAACATTGTTAATACCACTTTTAATTTTTGACCTTTTGTGAGTAGAACTTTATTCTTTCATCGAACAACGAAAACATGAACGTTGAATAAAAAAAAAAGGTGTATTCCGTATGATTACCACCTGCCAACACAAATTTCTTTCTTTAGTTTTTCCCCGAATCCTTTCAGGTCTAAATGTTTTCTTCCTGGACCTACATGAACTAGATCAGTTCATAGTTCATAATTAAAACATTTGAACTAAGACTAGTTCAGTTATTTTGTTCAATATGTTGCAGCTGTAATTTAAATCTCTGGCTGCAGTACCGCTCTTGGCCTCTACACAACTCGGCGCTCTCACACTCTGCAGACATCGAGCTGAAACGTTCAGACTCAACACTGATGACAAAACGTCAAAAACAGAATGTTTTATGTTTATGCAGACAATGTTCTCAACCAGATGCATTCTGGGTCCAGCTGAGCTCGGCCTGCAGAGTCTTGTTCTCAACTACATTTAAGTTCCCTGTTAAATGCTGTGGAAAGTTTCCGCCCCTTTGCAACTTATTCACTCGTCTCCGTCTCGCCCCAGCTGGAGTCCCAGTGTGCAGACCTGGACCCGGAGGTAGCAGCAGCTCTCTCCATGCACCTGGACCCTCACAGCCTCAGCCCGGAGATGGACTTCCTCTGAAAAAGCTGTGGCACGCCGACGTCCGTCTGAAGCCATCGGGGACACATTTCCTTTGGGGTACTTCACGTCTGACAGAAACACGTTCCTCTTGTTTTAAACAGGACTTCGCTGTTCAGATTCAAAGGCCAGTACTGTTCTTTTCATACATGATGCACACAGGACTTTATTACTTTATTGTACACACGGACATCAGAAGCCCTTTCAGCTGTTTACGATACTGTTGGACTCTCAAAGAGCACTTAGCATTGTAATAACTTAATAAAAAAACAGCAACATAATAAAACTTGTAGGAAATCATTCTGTGAGGTTACACAGCGAAGTGCTTCGCGTATATTCTGGTAACAAGAACAGTGCATTGTGGGACGCGTGGCTGTGTACTTCAGCTATGAAATAAAACCAGTCCGCAGGTCAATCACCCGGTCGGCGCTGCCGTCAGTGATTTGCTCTCGTTGTAAATGTAAACCTGACATCACTCCACGCAATGAAGCCTCAACCGGCCGTCAGGATGAAGCAGTTACAGGAAACGCAGCACTGAGGTCATTTTGGGCTTTTTTTTTTTGTGGGACAGCAGATACATTTTTAGACATGGACTTGTGGCACGCGGTGGTCAGAAGATGTCCCAGCGAACTGAAAGAGGAAGTCTGGAATGAAAACTGCAAAGCGCCCAGCAGATATGAAACTCAGAAGTTTCTTGTGATGACGCGTAAAGCTGCAGAGCGAGGTGACCGTCAGCATCGGCCGGTCCGTGACACTGAACGGTGAAACCCAGAGTTCTGATGTTCAGCAGGTCTGGACCTTCTCCCTCCGTCATCTGTCCTGGTCTTGCTGCACCACCTCCCCGGTCAGAGCGATGGTGTGCAGGTCTGAGTACGGCGGCGGCGCCTGCTGCTCCTGGCCGTCGCCGCCTCTCTGCACCTTGGCCTGGATGAGCGGGTGCACCATGGACATGTGGACGTTCAGGTTGTGGGCCTTCTCGAAACGCTTCCCGCACATCAGGCAGGCGAACTCCAGGTCGGCCTCCGCCTTGTGCTTGGTCATGTGGTACTTCAGCGACGCTCGCTGGCGACACTGGAAGCCGCACACCTCGCACCTGGAGAGGTGTGTAAACGAACAATTTGGTTTTAATAGACCAGTCGCAGTGCTTCATTTCACACGAAAAACAGACCTGCTGCATCCCGTCATGGGTACTCACTGCAGCGGCTTGGCCCCCGAGTGTCTCATCTGGTGCACGGAGAGGTGTTTCCTCTGTTTGAATGTTTGGCCACACTGGTCACAGATGTAGTTCCTCTCCTCTGGAAACACACAGATGACAAACTTCAGTTAAAAGAGTGGCCTAAACTACACCGTTTACCTCAGCCGGAAACTGTAAAGAACATCACACTCGTCAGGGTTTCACCTTCCAGAGGGTCATGAAAAGGCAACTGAATCGAATGCAAAGACATGTTTGAGTTCTCTCTACTTCCAGCCATGATGGTGCAGGACTTTCACATTGAAGTAAAAATCACGACTTCGGAGGGTTGAAGGTTCTGTAACCGTTAAACTGTAGAACCATGTTGTCTCCAGACCTCTGTTCCCTGTTTGAGTCGTTGAAGGAACCCCAAATTAATTCCAATACTAGTGTTTATTGTATGTATTTGTTCAGCAAAGTCTCGTGAAAAAAATGTATATCTGCAAAAAAATCCCTTTTAAAAGATATTTTGATCATAACTATGAACATCCAGCATGATATGAGCCAGATTCCCCAAAAAAGCCTCCTGGAGCGTCAATAAGACACCTTTATGGAAAGATTAGGACCTAAAGAATCAGAATCTGCAACAACAATCACAATAAAACAAAGACTTGTCCTGTTGGGAAGGAGTTTCAGTCAAAAAACTGTCGGTCGGTTAAAAAAAATCGAAAAAAATGAAGTATTTTATGCCTAAAGATTGTCTGAATGGGGCATGCTGGGACTTAAAAATATGGGATCAGGAGGATTTTCGTGCACAGCTTCCAAAAGGTCAAAGATCCTTTTACAGCCGGAGTCACCACATTTTAAACACTGAATTAAAATAGTTAATGTCTGGTTGAACCAACAGCCGACGCGTCTTCAATGGAAAACTGCCGACTCGGCCGAACGCCTGCGTGGTCGCTCGCAGTAACATCCGTGCATGTGTTAGCGTGGACAACAAAGGGTTGTTTAACAATGTGGTGGAAGCAGCTCACCTGTGTGGATGAGCTTGACGTGCCGCTGCAGGTAGCGGTCGATCATGAAGACCTTGTTGCAGCCGGGGTGGGGGCAGGGCCGCTCCTTCACCTCCTCGTGGTGCTCCTTGATGTGCTTCTGCAACACAACAGTCATTCACAGACAGGCGGAGCCTCTGGAGCCAGGACTTCCTGTTGTACGGGCAGCTTAAATGATCTAACTCGTAAAATGATTTCAGTTAGTGAGTTCTGACCTTCAGGCCATCGGGAGCTTTGTAGACGGCGGTGCAGCCCTGATACGGACACTTGTAGATGTTGGGCAGCTCCTCTCTGGAAACAAAACCACAACGGCAGTTTGTAAACCATCTCCTGCACTGAGAGACGACATGTTTAAGTATGACGCTCAACTCTGAATGGTGTTTATTATTCGAGGGAAACACTAGGACTGGGGACATGCAGTTCCTTTATTTGAACACAGGGTGGCAACTTCTCCTGCTCCTATTTTAATACCCAGCATGCCCCATTCAGACAATCTTTTGGCATAAAATTTGTAATTTCTTCCATTTTTTGAACCGATTGACAGTTTTTTTTTGACTGAAGCTCCTTCCTAACAGGCCAGGGCTTTGTTTTATTGTTTTATTGTCATCATGATCGACCGCTACCTGCAGAGGCACAGCAAGCTCATCCACACAGGTGAGCTGCTTCCACCACATTGTTTAACAACCCTTTGTTGTCCACGCTAACACATGCACGGACGTTACTGCGAGCGACCACGCAGGCGTTCGGCTGAGTTGGCAATTTAAAAAAAAGAAAAAAGGGTCTTTAACCTTTTGGAAACTGTGTGCAAAAATCCTTCAGCGGCCATTTTAAGTCCCAGCATGCCCCATTCAGACAATCTTTTGGCATAAAATACGTAATCTTTCCATTTTTGAACCCAACAACACAGTTTCTTGACTGAAACTCCTTCCTAACAGGACAATGCTTTGTTTTATTGTGATTTTTGTTGTAGATTCTGATTCTTTAGGTCATAATATTTCCATAAAGGAGGCTTTTTGCGGGAAATCTGTCTCATATCATGCTGGATGTTCATAGTTATCATCAAAATATCTTTAAACGTGTTTTTTTTTGCAGATATTCATTTTTTTCCAAGACTTTGCTGAACAAATACAAACAATAAACACAAGTATTGGAATTAATTTGGGGTTCCTACGACGACTCAAACAGGGAAAAGAGGTCCACCAACGGGTTAAATGTATCGTAAAGAGACGGCGCTGGATTCGCTTGTGACAAGAACATGCGTCTGAACATGTTCTCCTATTCGCTCTACGTCTTGAGTCGGTTAAGGTTTGAGCCTCTACGGCGTTGCGTATTAGAGGAAACGTTGACGTCATGTGAGCCTGCGTACCCTTTAGGTTTGAGCTTGTTCTTCCAGCCGGGTTTGGGTCCTGGCTTTTTCTTTATTTTGGGCTCCACCACGGCTTTCGGGCTCCTCCTCCTCTTGTTGGGGACGGTCACCCTGCGAGCTCTGAGAGGGGAGGACGGGGCAGAAAGGTTCACTCCACACAGGACCCGGGCCGCTGTCACAAGTCAACTTTCAGTCCATCTGTGTTCAGAAGACCTTTTACTGAAGGACATCACTCACCTCTTGTCCGAGTACGGCTCGAACATCTCGTCGTCCGATAGCGCGCCTTTCCTTCTCTCCTCCAGGTCATCCTCGGACATGAACCTACACACACAGGTACAGTTATTGTAGACGTTATGGCCTTTTTATCACTCAATCTGGTCATTTTAAAGGCCGCAGAGCAACCAGCTGTAACACAGGAAGCATAGACTTCTATACAACCAGAGGAGTCGCCCCTGGTGGTCAGGAGAGAGAATGCAGCTCTAACACATGAAGCATAGACTTCTATACAACCAGAGGAGTCGCCCCCTGGTGGTCAGGAGAGAGAATGCAGCTTTAACACATGAAGCATAGACTTCTATACAACCAGAGGAGTCGCCCCCTGGTGGTCAGGAGAGAGAATGCAGCTTTAACACATGAAGCATAGACTTCTATACAACCAGAGGAGTCGCCCCCTGGTGGTCAGGAGAGAGAATGCAGCTTTAACACATGAAGCATAGACTTCTATACAACCAGAGGAGTCGCCCCCTGGTGGTCAGGAGAGAGAATGCAGCTTCACGCCACTTCCTGATGGGCTTCACTACTTTTCATAACACGGTCCTGATGATGCATGATGACATCATCTGTATGACATCACCCCTCCTGGTTCGTGCCATTGGGGGTCGTATAAAAAGTTCCGCCAGAAACCGGACCTGAACTACAATATAACGGTCTAACCCCCCCCCCCCCTCCTCACCCCTCTGGTCCCGACCCAAACTGCAGGTGTGACATCACCCAGCGAGAGGAAAGACAGAATCGGACGGGGAGGTAAACTGTGACTGACCTGTCGGACAGGTCGCTGTCGGCGGCTCTGTCCTCCAGCTGGGCCGGAGCAGAAGACAGCGCCCCCCGGTGGCCTGTGAAGTCTACCGGAGGGGAAACCACATGAGTTCATACACATACCTGCAATCCTGACACTTTTCAGTGAAATTCGCCATTTTGAAATTAAAATGTCTTCCACGTGAATCGTGTGGATCTGAGATTGGAGTGAGACGAGAAGAAAAGATGACGTGGTCTTAGCAATAAAACTTTGATGTGTTGAGTCTTGGCCGATGAGTGATAAAATGTCTACAGCGTCTTCATTTCCCTCCAACTTCTTTTTCAATGGAAAGCTAGCCAGCTGGTATCACGTTAGCTAACGTTTCTGGGTTGTGTATCGGCGTTAAAGTTACAGGTCAGACTTGCTTGGAGAAACATGGCGTACAGTTTAATTACAGTCGAAAGCGCTCACATGCCTCCTCGTCACGCTTAGTGAAATCAACCTTCTTCAAACATCTCACAGACCCTCAGACATTTATCTACAGCTGATTCTGCTTCAAACCTTCTGTGGACACGATGGCGTCTAACAGTCACCTGCTGTGTTGGCGGTCCAGTGCTCCAGCGCTGAGCTCTGAGTCTGGACAGGAAGTGCAGGTGGACTGTGAGCCAGAGCGCTGACACTTCCATTCCCGCTGGGCTGCCCTTCCTCCTCCTCCTCTTCCGACATTGCTCCGTCACCGCTCCCCAACACTCCGCCGTATAAGTCCACGACGTACCCGGCGTTGGCGCCGACGCACTGAGCGTCCATGACGTAGCTGTGGCCCTCGACGCATCCCCAAACGGCCTTGACGGAGCCCCAGCACCGGTCCTCCAGCACCTCCCTCAGGTTGGGGCAGGAGCGGCAGGCCTCCCCGTGGTGGTGGGCCCAGGACACCAGGCTGTGGAGGCACTCGGGGCCCGAGGTGAAGGACTGTGGTGCTGAGAGGAGAACGAGGAGTTCATTACAGAGGAAAGTGTGATGTCTGGAAGCAAAAACAAAGACGGGGAATCTTGCATTTACTTGTTGAGGCGTGGTTTATCGAGGCTTCCGGACACTTCCTCCTGTAATGGAAACAAACGGTATTTGTAGATTTCTTCTGCCTGAACAATATAGAATCATTTCTCCTCGTGTTTCTTGGGACTCACAAGCTTTTGAGGTCCTCCTTCCCAGCAGGCGGGAGGTTGACTCTCTGCAGGAATCTGAGCAGGATGCTGTGGCACTTGTAGAACTTGGAGTGGCATTTCTTGCAGATGAACTCTGACAAGCGGGGGTCGCGGTCCAGCTGGACCCCGACCAGCCGCTGGAAGTCCGTGTGGAAGAGAAGGGGCGACTGGGCCGCCGCCGCGTCCGACTCGTCGTCGATGGAATCCGGGGGCCACTTGTCGAAGGCGTGCCGCAGGCTGCGCGGCGAGAACTTCCCATGACAGAGCCGACAGACGGCCGTCGACAGTCGGCCTGCTGGGAAAAGTACCAACTCAGTGTTTTCCTCAACTGCAGGTAGAAGCTATTTCTGATGGGTCAAGTAGCAGATCCTTAATGAAAAGGATGTCATGGATGATGTCATGGAAGATCTGCAAATTAAACTTTGCTTTTTTATGTCAAATGCATGTACAAAACATGGTGGAAGACATTTAATTTCAGACTGTCTTCCAATAAGCGTGTAGCAGGCGGGTAAGAAAAAGCCACTATACTTTATTGCTTTTTTCTTGAAAGGGGTTTGTTTTGATCTATCAAGACTAAGGAGCCGGCACCGAGCCACCCACCTGACGCTCTGGACTTGCTCTCTGGAGGTTTTTGTGCGTTGTCGGCCGCCGTCACATTGCAGTCGGCGGTCTTGTCCTCTGCGGCGGCGTCGGGGTAGAAACTGTCCGTGGTTGCGGGCGCGGCCTTCCGAGGTCTGCCTCTGGTGCCGGGCGGCCTCTTCCCGCCACGGACACCCGTCCTGCCGGTCGGTCGCGAAGCCTCCGGGGCTCTCGGACGTCTGCTTTTCTTCTTCATCGTTGGTTCCAAAGGCGACTGTTCAGCAGCCGATGCCGGTGACAGAGCCCTGCTGCCTGCGCCACTGTGGAGATTTAAACAGGGAGCCAACCTGACTCAGTAAGTTATTTAAAGAAGGTATTACTCTAAAATGACTGCCCATGTTTTATTAGTGGTAATGTCCAAAAACATTTTCTCATGTATTCATCTGCAGCACATTTAGTGCATAAACCCTCTGTGTATGCAACAACATTCTTCATTTTGTAAACATTCTGAGTTAACTTTGGCTTTGGTTTATTTACCAGCAGCGTTTATTAATGAGACGCCACCTGGTCTGGCCCCTGTTTTCTTTGCTGCACCACTGCTCAGTGATGACACCATTAAAAAAATAGTTTCATGAATATATATGACGTAACAAATAAAAAGAGGGGGCGGGGGGTAAATAAATAATACTAGTTGGGAGTTGCATTCAAAAACAGTGCTTCCAGTAAAAAACACAAGTATATAATGTTTAACTTGACGTTGTATTTCCATTAATTCTCGGTAAAACCACCATACATTGTTTTTAAAGTCAGTGATATTTTAATTGTGACGTTTCGATAAACGTGGCTGGTGTTGCCCTCAACAAGCTAACGTTAGCCGGCTAGCACGAGCAGCCTGAAGCGCTCGCGCGTGTCCGCGCGCCGCGCTCGCGCAGCCTACCGTCAGACGGCGCGAGTCCGGCCGCCTCGCGCACATGCTGCTGTCCACATTGAAGGT
>NW_027176218.1:22427815-22550315 GCF_023055335.1 Clinocottus analis | reverse complement strand
CAGCGCTCACGCGGAGCTTTAACGCGACCGGAAACCGGTCTGAGTGATGTAAACAGAGGGAGGGGGCGGGAACCGTTAGCGGTAACCGTTAGCGGTTAGCTAGCTAAGCTGTCACCTGAAGCTGCGCTTGTTCTCATGTTAAAGGCTGAGACTTTGACTACGTGTTCATTTCACTTCTCATAACTCCACTTCTACTTTCTTCCCTTTTCCTCTTCCGGACTATTGTTCACTTCATAACCTTTTTTGAAGGAGTCAGCAGGTTTTTCCAAAGGCATTAATTATATTATACTGTATAATATTACATTACACGTACTGTTTCTCACAAGTACATTATCTAAATTATTAAAATGTCAAGTCAATTAAAACATTTGACACTGGCTCAATATATTAATGCCTAATTGCTTTATATCTAACATTGTTGAGATCTACAAGTTGCTATCTTCTGCTTGTTTTCAAAACAACGGTGCTTGTTTGTTTTACTGCACATTGTGTGTTTAACTGAGTTGTTGCTTTCACAATACAGGACCTGCTGGTGTGGTTCATGTCACACACAGCCTGGGTAGTGTGTATATATAGATGGAGTTAAATAGTACCTATAAATATATAAAACAATAACTATCCATCCATCACACACCCGCTGGGCCCCGTTAGGAGATGTACGCTGTCATCGAGCTTCAAACATGTGGCAGTTTATTTAGTATCTCATGCTGAGCAGGGAAGTCCGGCTGGTTCCTGAAAAGTGTGTGTGAGCAGTCGGTAGAAAGATCTGTGCTGTTGAGCTGACGTGTAACATGGAAGAAGGAAACGCTGAGACGACCAGACGTCACGGCGTGTTTTAGAAGATCTGGCATTGAGACAACTCAACAAGCAACACAAACACTGAAATGAGTTGTGTGTTTGGTTTTGCGTCAGTGCAGAAGAACTACTTCTAACAGTGACATGTATTCTACTCCTCCATCATCTCTTTCAGATAATACACCTGCATTCATGCAGTGCATGAAACCTCTGTTGGTCTTGTGTCATTTATTACCGTCCAGCTGCTTCCAAACATCTGCTTTTTCATCTCCACCAGTCAATATGGGCAACAATGACTAATGCTGTTTTTAATCCATGTTACGTTTTGGCAGGAGCTATTATTAGTATTATTATTATTATTCTGTTACCTGTATACCTCGTTCATACTTAATGAAGCACTGCCTGGTCTTCCTGCAGGAGGCTTACTGTGAATACCTGCGGACGATCAACTTCATCTCACGTGCTCTTTTGAAGGAAGCTGCTTCAGGTAAGATCTGAGCATTTATGATGAGAAAACATACGCTGTGTATTTCTTCGTGATGATTATCTAACATCCTTGTTGTTTTCCCTTTAGTGTTCACTCAATGTTGAATACTGTACTGTTCAAAAAATATATATTTTTGATCTTTTTTTAAAATTTATTATTTTTAATGACAAAAACAATTGCACCATCTGCCCGACACGGTCCTTCCAGCTGCTTTGCTTGCACGTGTCTGTGTGTTTCCTGTCTGTTTTTACTCAACCATAAGCAATTTGCCTTCATGCATTAATAAAGTTGAAATGAATTGAAATGTCCTGTGGGCCTTAAAGAAATGCATCATTTCAGATTGATGGAAAAAGGGTCTTCGTCCACCTGTCACAGCTGAACCTTCCTCAGCAGCTCGTCCTGTGAGGGCCGTTGCATCAGGAGACATCGACTCATCATATAGATTTGTCTTTCCTACGTGCTCTAACTCGCATGAGCACATATGCTCAATAGTCCTCGGCCCTCTGCTGACCTCCAGTGGGAACCGATAGGAACTGCAGCGTCATAACGTCCAGGGCTGCAGGGACAAAGTGTTTTTAAAGGCCCACCAGGAAGTGAGCATAGCCATCGGCCCAAAAAAAAGTTTCATTTGGATTATTGCAGATAATAACCGTGTATGATATTTACACGTTTTGTTCATCAAGAGAATCTTCACACATGAACACCACTTCTACGTCTGAAGCGTGAACACAACGTACAGAGGAGCTCCTCCACGGTCACATGACCTCACGTCTCCATCGCTGAGCGAGAGGAGGAGGAGTTCCAGTGAGGACTGCAGCGCCTCTTTTATACACGTGTTAGCAAACTCCTTTTGTAATGATAGTAATAACTTTATTCATATGCACCTTTCAGACAAAGTTACATTTAAAGAGACGCACCATTCGGCCGTCCATGAACACGACTTACACAAGCTCAACGATGACTTTCATAAAGTCATAACTAATGGGATTCATGTTGAGAATATGAATAGACAGTGACAATCATTTTGTTTCATGTCACATGTTTTTATTCTCTTTGGACATGTTCTCAATAAAAAACAAACAAGAATACGAAATAAAATGAAGAGCAAATATAGCAAACTGTGAATGAATAAACTGTCATTCTGAATAACAAGAAGCATCGGTGGAAACATACGCTAGGCCTATAATGAAAAAAATAAATATAACTGAACGGATGACATCAACGTCTGACATCCGCCGTCGCAGCGTAACGAGGTAGTTTAGTGAAAGTTGTCATTTCCTACCTCATGAATCCTTGACCTCATGACGTTGACAAGGACAAGTGGTTAAGGATGGACGCTAGGAGGTCATTTGATGTCTCGGCGCCGCCTCCAGCGCTCTGCTGCAGCGCTCAGGCTGGTTGGGAAGCAGCGTTCTGCTTCAGCTGCAGTCTTTAAAGTCTGCTGACGCGTCAGCAACGTGCACGGCAAGAGTCACCAAGTTATCAAGTCTGGACGAGATAAAGCGTGAACGAGTCTCTCGCTCTGCAGGGGAAACAGAGGAATGAGGATTCTGCTGAGTGTCAGTGAAGAACTGCACAGCGTTGGTCACCGGGTCAGTTTGGAATCCCAGAAACACCTCGAGCTTCTAGACAGAGATGACACGTCTCAAGGATTGTTTTGTTATTCATGAGAGAAATCTTTTGAGTGGAAACGGTCTCTTTCAGCTTGGAGACGTTTTAAAATGACTTCCAGCCGAGGCTGACAGAACAAAACCTGATTTCAACATCGAACCAAACACACATTGAATAAAAAAATGAAAACACAGTTGAGATGAGGGGAAAGGAACACAAACACGATACAAAAGAAAAGTGTGTGTGTCAGGACTCGTTCCTGCGCGCTGTGTTTCAGACGTGACTCATTATCTTTCTGTCGTTTACGTTTAGTGAAATAGATTTTAAAGGTAATAAAGCACAAGACAATCCACACTGTGGAGCAATAACAGCTTCCTCACTACTCAAAGACACTGATATTTCACTATATTATATTAATATTGTTACTATATTAATATTATTACTGTATTATATTAATATTGTTACTATATTATATTGATATTGTGACTATATTAATAGTTGGAATGCTTCAGCATTGTTTGCATTGTGTGTGTGTGTGTGTGTGTGTGTGTGTGTGTGTGTGTGTGTGTGTGTGTGTGTGTGTGTATGGATATATAATGAAATGACACGTACCAAATGCTCATCCGATGCGTGTACATGAGCAGGTCCATGTAGCGTGTAGCAGCCGTGTGGACCCGAAGAAAAGCCGTGAGGTTTAGAACACGTGGACGACGACGTTAATCTTCTAACCAGACGTGAACTAATCAGCTGGAGGACAGTAGCCTGTCAGCGTGTAAAGATCAGACCTCAGAGGCCAGGTGATGACTTCAGAGGCCAGGTGATGGCCTCAGAGGCCAGGTGACGGCCTCAGAGGCCAGGTGATGACCTCAGAGGCCTGGTGATGACCTCAGAGGCCAGGTGATGACCTCAGAGGCCAGGTGACGGCCTCAGAGGCCAGGTGATGACCTCAGGTGTCAGGTGATGGCCTCAGAGGCCAGGTGATGGCCTCAGAGGCCAGGTGATGGCCTCAGAGGCCAGGTGACGGCCTCAGAGGCCAGGTGATGACCTCAGGTGTCAGGTGATGACCTCAGGTGTCAGGTGATGACCTCAGAGGCTAGGTGATGATACTTATATAAAATGTAATCATTATGATTGAAGCCTTTACCAAGTAACACAGAGAAGGGAAAGATGGAAGAACCCCAAGCGTTGACCTCCCGCCCTCTTGTTTAAGGGACCAAAACTAACCTGGCCTCAGAGGCCAGGTGACGGCCTCAGAGGCCAGGTGACGGCCTCAGAGGCCAGGTGATGACCTCAGGTGTCAGGTGATGACCTCAGGTGTCAGGTGATGGCCTTCCCCATCCCCCAGCAGTGACTCCTCTGTGCTCTCTGTGTTCCAGCCTCAGAGGATGGACCCGAGGTGGAGCGGATGCTGAGGCTGGCTGAGCAGTGTCTGGAGCGCTCCAAGTCATTCGTGGGGAAGAGAGCCGCGCCCCCCGACCCCCCCGCCGCCGCCGGCCAATCAGAGCCCGAGCAGCCCGCTCTCCGCCCGGCTGCCGTCGCAGCAAACACCGGTGAATACATCCAATCAGGAGCATATCTTTTATGTACACACCGTTAATCACTGCTCCCTTGGAGCCTGCCCCTGGGGTCACACATGAGGCCAGCGCAGAGACACATGACTCACTTCTCTCAGCCAATCACAGCTTTTGCCTTCTTTTCTTCTTCTTTTCTTCTGTCCTCGCCTCAGCTGTCACATCCTCTCCACCCGATCCTCGCGGCTCGGCCTCCAGCAGCCCGGCTCAGCTCGGTCACCGCAGGGTGCTGTCCGATGGCGGCGGGGAGCTCTCCCCCTTCCTGCCTCCCGAGGTCTTCCAGAGGCTGCAGACAGTGGAGGCCAAGGACACCAGCAGGAAGTAGGGGCTTGTTTGTGTGATCCAGGGCAAATACTGCACCACTCAGGGACCGAACCCCTCTGGACCTGAAGCGGCTCGCTGTGCGCTTCCACTGCGAGCGTGTTTTAAAATGACCACGGCTCTCACACGCACTTCTCTACACTTCAGCCCTGCGCCGCTTTCCAAGGGTTTTAAAATGTCGCTGCCTCTCACTGCCTTTGCACTCAATTCTTTTTGGGCCTAAAGTAAGTTTTCTGGGTCACGTTGATTGTAAAAGGACAAAGAAAATGTCACGTGTGACCTGCAGAATCTTGTCGTTGCCATACGTGACTGTTGAGCTTAATTATGTTGTGTATGGTCAACATGTTATGCTATGTTGACCTGAGACACCTGATCAGCTCAAAGAATTACACCGAAATGACAGTTTCATCTGCTTGTGACACACACCATTCACTAACACTGTGCTTGTTTGCATTGTGTGTGTGTGTGTGTGTGTGTCTCTGTGTGTGTGTGTGTGTGCGTGTGTGTGTGTGTGTGTGTGTGTGTGTGTGTGTGTGTGTGTGTGTGTGTGTGTGTGTGTGTGTGTGTGTGTGCTGCAGGGAGCTGACACCCATTGAAGAAGCGTCACGTTTGAACCAGAAGTTAAAAGCTAATTATGAAGCTCGTCTGGCGAGGCTCCCGCCTGGACAAGGCTACCAAAAGACCTCTTTGGTATGTGTGTGTGTGTGTGTGTGTGTGTTTATTCAGACATACACAAATACATGTTGGACTACATCAGTGACTTAGTCAAAGATGCTGAAAAATAAGAAATGTTTCGAAAAGATTTGAAGTTTTAAAACGTGAGAATTTGCTGTTTGTCAAAATGAGGAAGATCATTTTTTGGGACTAAACAGAAGATGAAGGTTCACTTTATTTGGGTTCTAATTCATCGCAGTCAGTCACTGAGTAGAACAAACAGCTGATACAACTCTTTACAACTCTGTTCTATCACCTGCGAGGACGTCAACACCCAAAGTCCAACAATAAGCAAAATACTTATAGTTTGACTTAAATTCAACTTGACTTAAATACCATAAATTCAGATGGGGACGTGGTTTCTGCCTGTGATTACACACACACACACACACACACACACACACACACACACACTCAGCTCAATGTGTCCCTGACGTGTTGCTTCCACACACGTTTGGTTGCTGAACTTATATTTTGAGTAATTAGGTTTTTTCCGTCATAGATCAGCTTTATAATTACAATTCTCCGTCCAGTTTAAAGATGGACGGATACTTCCCTCTTAAGACTTCACAATGACCTTCTGAGTTGTGTTGTTCCGGTTCGTGTGGTTCTTTGTGCGTCGACCGTTGCCTCTGAGATATATTTGTTATATTATGTGAAAAAGTGGTTTCCAATTGGAACCTCACACGTGTTTCTGTTGAGCCGATATTCATGCATCTCCTCTTCAGCACTGTCATTATTTTAGTTTAGACTTTGAACCAGGGTGACAACAGTGTGTATCAATGTTGTACTAATATGACAACACACTTCAAAGTGCACTGGTCACAATGGAGAGACACTAATTCAGTTCATGCTCTCCTTTTTGTCCTTTAAATACTTCAGATTTGGAGCAGTTATGGGTAAAGACACAAGTTGTTTGATGCATGTTCATCATTCACTTCCTGTATAGCATCAGTGAAACAGTCCCTGCATCCCTCTGAGGCTGTATTTTAGGAGCCAGTACCGTAGATCATAAAGAGCCCACGAGGGCCGTCTCGTCTCAAGAGCTGAACAAGACGTGACCTGTGAGGCTTCAGTCTCCCACGATCCAGCCCAGGCCATCAGGGCTGTGTCCAGGCAGCAAACACCATGTGACGGAGATGTGTGTACCAGGTATTTTGTCTTCGGGGTGTCGTCAGCCGCTGTTGCGACACTGTTGACGTTCCCGATAAATAGATGTCGTAACACTGGAGCGTCGATATTTCCCATTTTGTCATCTGCCGAAGGTCGACTGTTCGCTTTCTCTGTTGATGGCTCTCAACAACTATTGGATGGATGACCATCATGTCTTTGACACATGTTCGTGGTCGCCAGGGGATGAAACCCATCGACTGCAGTGATGCCCCTGAGCTTTCCTCTGAGGCCTCCAGACGGTCAAAGTTTTCACTTATCCAGTCAAATATCTCAACATCGTCCCGATGGAAACGCAAAACCTTTCCTCCTGACATTCATGGTCCCCAAAGGATGTATCCTAATAACGTTGATTACCTTCCGCGCCAACATGAGGTTGATGTTTGCAGTTTTGAAGGAAATATCTGAACTGTTTGTTTGAGAGAACACAAGAATGTCATTTACTTTTAGGTTAGTTTTGGTCCCTTAAACAAGAGGGCGGGAGGTCAACGCTTGGGGTTCTTCCATCTTTCCCTTCTCTGTGTTACTTGGTAAAGGCTTCAATCATAATGATTACATTTTATATAAGTATAGTTTATAAATTAATACATTTGTCTGGACCTGACTGATTGTCCAATGTTCATTTTGATGAACAAAAGTTAAACCGTGCCTTTGTTTTCCAGTGTGTGAGGAGTCAATTAGAAAAACACTTTGCCTACGCAATTGCTCTCTCAATAGTCCCTCAGCCGCACAACCTAAACATTTACTGCCTGCAGGTTTCTTTGTAATATTGGTCTCGCAACGTCTTGAATCGACATCGTGCTTTTATTTTGTATTTCTTTGCGCTACTTCCGGCGTGAGCGCGCCGCCGCCACCTTGTTGTTGAATGAATACCTGAGTGAGTGGGAGTGGGCTGCGTGGAGCCCCGCTGTCTTCACGAGGTTATTTAAGGACACACAACGTCGTCGTCGCGCTACAGCAGAACTGTCCCCACCTCTCGTGTTCGTCTGTCCGGTGAGAACCATCTCCAGTCAGAAAAAAACAAGATGGTAAGCGCGAGACACGGCGTTTAATTTGTAACGGTGGACATTTTCTTAGCTAAACGCTCATTGGAGCGGCTTAATGAGCGAGCCCATGTAAGTACGATATCAACTCGGAGTTCTGTTGGAGGCTTTAAACATGATTGTTAACTTGTCATTCAGATACGGAACGTGTTTCGGCGTCAAGCGGAGCTCCATGATTACTGGAGAAAACTGAAAGCGTTTGTAAAGGTAAAGTCACATGAGCTAAGTTGGCTAACGTTAGCTAAATGGCACGCGGGGGCGGGGCGTCACTCCGGACTCGTCACGGTTATTTGAAAGAGCGCGCGAACAGTATTCATCAAGCTCGCGAGCTGTAAGTTATTGCATAAGCTGTATTACATGTAGCATCCCCGGTTTAATTATGGTCTGCAGTCTTTATCTGATGGTTCATAAATGTTTATTGAATTCACCCGAAAAACTATAAGGGAAAAACAGGAATAGTAGTTGGTTAGCGCTAAGCGCTGACACAAACAAAAACCGTTTTAACAATTTAAAATATTTTCTCCAAAATAAACTTTAACAGATACTAATATTGTTAGTTACCCACATCGGCCAGGTGCTAAAACAAACACATCCGTAACATTTTAAAGACTATTTACGTCGTTATAGGAACTTTTCATTTCATCCCGGTTATTACTTCCAACTTCCGGTTGTGTACCTTCAGAATAAGAGCGCTACCGGAAATGTACCGACTGCCGTAACACAACTTTAAATAAAAGACGAAAAGAAAATTACTTAACATTGCATAAGATGTGTTGCATATCATTAATTGCAAATTAAATTCGCAGACATGAGCGAAGGTTTCGCGTGACATCTATTCAAGTTTTTAATTGTTTTGGCTCCACAGTTTCCAGCAAACAATACTCAAATGTTTGTGTTCAGTGCTGTGAGGCAGCGTTCAGATTCTTTTATATCGTGGCCGGAAGTTTGGAAACCATTTTCACAATAAGTCATTATTAAATCTCAAAATAATCAGAATAAGCTTTGTTAGCCAAGATGTTTTATTTTTTATTTACTACGTCATTATTTTGCAATACGAAATGAAAATATTGAGAACGGTTCTCTTCATATTGACATACACGCACTAAATCAATATATTGAGAAATTGCCTCATTATTTTGAGATGCAATGTAATTTTAAGACTTTTTATGTAATGACTGACGGGATGTCTCTTTTTTCGTCATAGTGGAGATGCAAAAAACTACCTGCTATAAACTTTGTGCAGTCTTGCTGTCATGGCTGATAGTATAATGAAGGCTTCTGGTGTATGTGTCCGTCTCCTTGGTGCAGTGCAGGTTGTAACATGGTGGTTGTTTTGGGTCATGACATTGTCGCCAATCACGACTTGCTGTTTCCCCTGATAATGGTTACAAATGAGCCTGAGCTCATTTCCTAGCGAAACAATTCACATATTTATTAACTAAAGTAATTTCCTCTCCTCTCATCCAATGCAGACGCTGTCTCTCCAGCGGCAGATGATGGAGAACCTCATCATCGCCAAAGCCAGGCAGGACGCTGTATCCTTCTGTTTTTACTAAGTCTGTGTTTCTCGGCAGGTGACGGCTGGCTTTACAAATATCTACGTTCATCTTTAAGGTGTGATGCTTTGACAACTTATTTCACATGGATTAATCCCAACTGTTTTAACCCCATTAAATGGGGTTTTAATGGGGTTAATTGAATTAACCCCATTTAGTCAGAAGGGATGGCTTGGTGGAGGGACGGGCATACATAATGGAGACTTATTGTAACTTTTAAAAGTTATAAGAATGGGATCTGGTTTAAACTCAAAGACAGAACCACTTATAGCTGATCTGTGTGAGGACTGCGATGCTCAGAGGTTTCCTTAACGTTTGCTGTGACATTAGCTCCAGCGGAAGATGGAGGAGAGAAGACTGAGGCTACAGGAGGAGGCCAACAGGTACAGCTTCTGCTTTCATTCTTTAACCCTCTGGGGTGAGGAATATTATGTTTATGGGATGTTTCTATTCATAACTCCGCGAAAAAACGGCACAGAATTGAGATTCTGCTTTTCCTAGATGCACCAAATCCTGGAGCGCCACCTTCTCTGTGTCCTTATACGTGTCCTTTTATCTTTTCTTATGTGTCCTTCTCTGTGTCCTTATGTGTCCTTCTATCTTTCCTTATGTGTCCTTCTCAGAGTACTTCTCTGTGTTCTTATATTTGCTTCTCACAGGAGCTCACAGTGGAGTCTCTCGAGTGCTGCTTTTCACCGTGATTTGTACAGGTGTCCATTGACATTTTGTGTGAAACTACCCAATGAACACTCAAGAAATCTTGAAAAAACACTCTTTTAGTCAGACGACACGCAAACTGTGTTTTCTCCCAGTGTACTAAAACACAGCACTGAAGCTTGGTCCGTAGTATGAAGTCATTCCTCAGTTCATTTTATCTCTCATGTTGATGGAAGTAGTGACAGACGACACTTCTACTCAGAAAACGCTCTTAAGACATTCGGTATTAGACATTTATTGACCTTTGGTAAACCAACTTCCATCACCAGAACAGTTCCTCCACATGAGTAAAGTTATGTTTTTACTCGTGATATGAAGTTTATAAAATCAAGATTACATTTTTCAGCTTTAGTCATATTTTCTATTTACACTTTGGCCTTATGATAATGGTGCCTCATTATATAGAGCTGAGATTGTTCTGCAATTTTCGATGCAACACATGAGTATGTATCTCATATGCAAGTCCCTTTTTAAAAGGTGAATTGAAGAAATGACCTCAGACACCAGAGAGTTAAAATGAAGCTCCTAAAAAAACATGTATTTACAAAAGGATATGGCCTTAATTGATAATTTTACAAATATTGTAGTCACTTAATCACAATATTCATGTTTTTTGTTTTCAATCTTTCCTTAAAACTCCGTCTTGAGTTGTTTCCCCTCGTGTCCTGAACTTTGAAGTGAAATGGATGTGCTTCGTGCCCCTGAGGAGGCCGTGGTATTTATTATCTGATGGCGATGTTATCTGAGGGAAAAGCACTCAATAAATTCCCGGAATGACTTTAGTTAGTTTTAAAAATAAAATAGAGAAAAGGCGACTAAACTGTTTGTGCAACATAAAGAACAATATCATAAAGAACAATATCATAAGTCACGGGTCAAGCGTGTAGTTTTCATTCAGTTACACTGCAAGAAAATCTGTGCTTCTCCATCAGAAACCACATGTGCCATAGATAAAAAACAAAAAAAATGGACAGAATAAATTAAAGAAATGTCTAATTGATTATTTTGACGATTGCAATCGTGATCATGTTTGCAATATTCATAATTCCTCCAGAGATTGGCAATTGCTTTTCTCCCCTCAACACTTCACCAATGCACAGAGAAGGTTTCAAGCTGTGACTCCTCACTGACGACTCGTTCATATTCATACGCTCATGAGGGCGACTGAGCTGCATGTGAATCTGTCCTGTGTGTCGCTGCAGGAGGTTTGCAGCGTCTGGAGCGATGACGGCTGAGGAGCAAGAGCAGCGCGTTCTCTACACCAACGTGCTGGAATATGAGCAAGACCATGTAGGTTCATCCTGTGCTTCTCCTGAGAAGACGCTACTACAAAGGGATGAAGACCTGGAGCATTCAATATGTGATGATATGAAAAGTATATAATTATTATTGTCTCTTCAGGATTGGCCCAAACTGTGGAAAGCCAACATGAGGAAGAATCCTGACGATGACGCGTTGGTCTCCGGTCTGGTCTCCTACCTGCTCAGGTAACTGAAACATAAGAACTTCAAATGTAGTTTAACCCTCTGAACCACAAACCGGTTCAGGGTGTTTAGTTTGTGTCCGTCACGTTTTACTTCCTGTGGCTTCTTTTCTCTGCAGCAGACGAGTCCTGTACCTCTATGGAAGGAGCATAGACGCGTGTTGAGTTCTCTCTACATAGAGTCAGGATTTTTGGTTAAGAAGTACATCATTTTAGTCATTTATTTACTTTACAAAAATTTGAAAATATTGTAATCTCTATATTCAACATTTTTTCAAGTGTTACCCATATTGAAAAAAATGTATATTTTTCATGCGATATCACAAGCTTTGATTTGGTTGCTTTTTCTAACTGAGAGATTAGTCACACAGGATGCGTTCTAGGTCCATTAGAAAGTTGAAAACTCAAAGATGTCTATTTTACAGCCTTTGGCTGTGATGAATGGTGTAATTTTCTTGATTCTTTGCGACTTGTTTTTAAAGAAAACTTGCTTTTCAAACCCGGCGGCAGGCCTTGGTGTTCAGAGGGTTGAGGTGTGTTAGATTACAGGATGTGTTGTTGTGTTGTTGAGCTTTCTCCTCAATGGGGGTTCCAGTGTTGTCGTCCCAGGGCGTCCTTCATTCAAACAATGAATATCTTTGTCAACATGACAACTTTGTGCCTGAAAACTAATCTGTAATGCAACTGAACTTGATTGTAACCCCAGACCAGTTGCAATTCACCCAGTTACTCTCCATCGTATCAATCAGCAACACGACACTAGAGTCGTCACAGCGAAACACTTACACATTTTGTTATGCAATCACAGCCACTGATTATTTTTGTTGTGTTCCAAAGGTCGAGGAAGTCTTGCTCGGTTGTCGACATGTTGGTTCAGGAGTGTTTGTGTTTTCCTTCTGCTGTTGTCCGTGGTTGCTGCAGTTGGTGTGACGCAACACTTGAACCAAATGGTTATATCAGGTGTGTTGTTTGTTCGGGTGTTCCTGTGTCCGCAGCCGGTCGGACCACCCGGTGGTGAAGCTGCTGAGGAAACACCAGTACCGGGTCTACAACCGGCTGTACCCCATCATCAGTAAAGGCCTCCCCCACAGCCCCGCCCTGCCGCTGAGGCATTCGTGCAGTACCCACAACCTGCTCCATCCAGGTAGGAGCCAGAGCCAGGAGGGTTGAACCGTTCACCTCGTGGACGTTCTCCAGTCTGGTTTTGTTTTGTGCTCAATTAAACACAGGGACACTAAAATAGTGTCGGTAAAAGCCTGAAATGTAGATTTGCCGTTGGTTTCATCATGAGTCCTGGAAAACAGTTGACCAACTTCTCAGTCAGAGGAAAGGTCAAACGCTCTGAACGACTTTTAAATCAGCACTGAGAGGAACTTGTTGGTGTGTGTCCACCGGCGGTATCGTCACTGAACAAGTCTGATGCTGAAGAGTGGGAATCCTTTTGACACACTGGAAAAAACATCAAAGTATTGGGGATTTAAAGCGTACGTTGGCCACTTTTAATGATCGATTCGCTAAAACCAGTTCACTGTCAGTCCAAATATATTCCTGCCCCGACCAAGTTCAACTTATTCTGGGAAACGTCTTCACCCAGAGTTAGTTGAATCTTAAATGCTAACTTTTACAGTATTAATGACCCACTTTCCACACTCACAGGGTGCTACATCAGCAATAATACATTTGCGTGTGTGTAAATGCCGTTGACCACACAGAGACCCAGACGCGGCCGACCCGCGGCAGCAGCGTCGGCGGCCACAGCTTCAGCCTGGGCTTGTCGCCCTCCCCCTCGCGCTCCCACGACCTCCACGCCGCCTACGACGAGGAGGAAGGGGAGGAACCTCACGAGCAGGTGACCGTGGATCGGGAGAACTCGTTCGAGGATCTGGAGCACTTCCTGACACAGTTGGACTGGGCGCCGCTCCACGGCGGCGCAGACGACCCCGGCTTTGATTCTGAGCTGACCTTCGACCCCGCCATGCAGCCAGATCAGGACGAGGGCAACGTGCAGGAGCTGGAGTCGAGGGCACTGACGGAGCATCTCAAGGTCGTCGTCAAAGACATCCACATCGCAATTGGTGAGCGCGATGATGGAGGACGGATGCTTTCTGTGAAGAAAACTTCTCAGCGTTGAGTTTTAGCAGCAGATGCATTTTACATTAACAGTCGATGTAAAAATTGTCGGCTGATGAATATTTCTTTGTTTCAGATCAGCTTCTGTCGCTGTGTTTGCTGTCCTTTGAGTGTCTGAACACAGCCAGCTCTAAAGACCTGTGCCTCGCCAGCATCGAGGAGGCCTTCTTCACGCCGCTGTGGAGCGCCCTGGTGGCTCTTTTCAGGTACTGCAGCCTTCATCCAGCTAAAGCAGGACTGTCCAAACTTTTTTCACTACAACACTGAAAAATATACAAAAGACTGGGCCACTCACGAGAGATGAGGTGTATCGCAAAATGAATCAAATGAGTTTAATTATTAATAACATTTTTTAAAATATATTTCATATTTAAAAATCAGAGGAAACTTGGCCTTTTCCAAGCTCCGGCAGAAGTCGGTCAGGGAGAGAAGCTGAGGCTGGTTCTTCAGAGAATCATCACGCTGCATCTCCACCGGTTCTAGTTCAGACTCTCTTCACTTCTTCTGCGTCATCAGGAAGGGAGTCAAGCAGCTTCACTTATTTCTTTATGGCCGAAAGATCTTGTAAGCGCTGGCTGAATTTTGTCATGAGATGTGATGACAGATGCATATTTCCCCTTTTTAGCAGAAAGGTTGAACTCTGGAAAAGCTACTTTGATGTGGGACAGCGTGGGGAAGAGCGCGGCGTTGACGTTGTGTAGTTGTGTTTTAGAGAGACGGAGCGTCACACAGCTGGCTCTTGTTCAGTGTGTTGAGATGATGATGATGATGATGATGATGAGTGAGACAAACTAGAAATGAAGAGGTCTGTCCTTCTCTTTCAAAAACTGATCAACTTCTGACCTCAGGGAATGAAACCGCTGAGCAGCGACCTCAGAGTGAGAGTCGAGGTCCGTGTTCAGCTTCAACATCAGACAGCTTGAACTTCTCTGTGGTGGATCTGACGGCTTCAGACGTCTCCTTCTCCGTTGTTGTGCACTTGAGACTCTGAGACCCAGCAGCTCCTCCGTAATGCAGAAGTTATCGTCAACTCCCTGCAAAAATAATGAACAGCTGATTGTTGTCTGTGGCGTCTGAGCTCTCGTCGCACAAGAGAGTAAAGATCAGAAGACACCTGATGCTTTAAGTTGGCTGACAACTCGTGTTTCTGGATTTTCTCACGTTGCTGAATTCCGGCAAAAAGAAAATGAGTTATAACATATATGTATGCAACGTTTATACCTCGTGTGACTTTCAGCAGTATTTCATACAGAGTATACACTAAGTATTGTTAAGCTTTATGAACTGAAGATGACGTTATGTTTGGCTGAGTTGTAGATGTTCAGTGTGGGTCGTGACCAGCGTGTGGCACTGCTACTCCAACGATGTGCCGCTCCAGCTTCTGTTGCTGGTTTGATGCTCGTTACACTCAAAAGGCTTTAAAATGATCAGTTGGGATTTTATTGATCCTGCTTATCGGTTCGGTTCCTTATTGATACTCTTATTGGTTCTTTCTGATTTTGTGAGAAGAAGAAAGAGATTAAGTTTAATGTAAATAAATGGTCTGTCTTCAACAGCAACAGAAGTGTTGTTGAGGTGTGTTGTACGTTATAACACTAACTTACAACACAGCTGCTCCCCTTACCAATAACGACTAAACCACTCAATACACACTGACTGACTTGTTGTGAGCTAAATCCCTTTGACTCCACGGTTGAGAAGGAGGCCGGCCGCCAACAATAAACTGGCTAACGGCTCCAAGTCACTGGCTCGTCTGCAGGGACTTGACTGAGCGTCCCGACCCTTTAAACAGCAGTCGCAGCTGAACCATTAAGATCAAACTGTGTGCTGTTGGCTCAACGTGTTTGATAAGCTGCTGCTGTTTCCTCCCTCACTTGTGTGGGTTTTATGAGTTCTCGTCATCTATTGGTGTAAAATGGAGCCACACTTTGGCTCTTTTGTCTTCTTTGGCATCCTGAGTCATGCCCCATTGTGGAGCCTCCCAAAAATAAATGCATTGTGCCGACCGCACCGATTCACGCCTGACATATTTGGTGGTACTCCAAAAAAAGCTGTTCTCCCAGATTTTGACTCCTGTGTCAACATCTCTGCTGTGCAAAAGGTCAGCTGTTTGACTCCATGTCCCCCTGCAACACGTCTGCAGCCAGAGAGGGGGAGGTTCACGCTATTCCACGCTGAAAGTTTCCCCCGTCTGATAATCTTGTATTTTGTTCAGGAAGGTCCACAGGGAACGGGAGCAGGCCTTCGAGTCGAGTATGAAGCTGTACCAGGACGCCTCGCCAGCGGACGTGGGCGTCCCCTTGAAACTGTTCCCCCGCGACCCCGGCGCACTGCAGGGTTCCTACCCCTACGAGTCTGCCGTTCAGGAGCTCAAGCTTCTCATCAAAGACTGCTGTCCGCAGAGGAAGCTGGAATGTATTGGTGAGTCAGATTTGTGCTGTTGCTCAGCTTTCCTCTTTTGTGGAGATTCAGTTTGCACCTGTGAGCTGTGAAGGTCATCGGGCTCATGCAAGAACAGGTTGGTTCTTGCAGGACTGATTTAGGAGTTGCTGATTCACCAACGCTCTCTTATTTTGAATATTCTCTTGTGAGGAGTCATGTGACATTAGGCTGCTCTGTTTTTCACGAATGGATTGTGTATGCATTACAATTACAAGCAATTGGAAAAATGGATCTAAATTATGTCGCAATTTTAATTATCGGCTGATTTAATCTTAAGTGTGCAACACTACAATATTGATAAGAACCTCTTTCATGATTTGCTCCCATCACACTGGTCAATCGCCTCGCTTCTGGCCAGACCGTTTCTGCATATTGTAGATGTTACCTGAGGTTTTATATTTCTTGCTTCCTGCTGATGTTTTGTTACAGTTCGCACGTTGCGGCTGATCTGTGCCTGCGCTGAGGACTACAGGTGCCTTCATGAGGTCGACTCCTCCCCAAAAACAGCCGCCATGTGAGTAAATCATAATCGCTGCCGTCTCTTTCTATTCTTTTATTACTAGTGGGAAATGTGGCGAAAACGGTAAAATAATGCCCATGACATTAATGGTGATGCATTAAAGCAGTTGGAGAACTTTGTACTGTCAGGGCTTGTCCCATCATCGGACTCATTTAACTTCAGAATCAGAGCCCTCTCTCCGTTGACTCTGTGCTCGTAGGGAGCTAAAGGCCGTCCAGTGGAAGTACCCAAACATCAATTAGGGCTCTGTGCCTTGTTAGCTGCCCTGTCAGGTCTCATCACTGCCCAGTTGAGCCCTCCACAGCGGGGGCTGTCCGAGGTCTATTGCCCCCCAGAGAGCGCCTCTTCCAGGCCGGGCCTGAAAGTGGGTCGTCCTGTCTGGTTTGGGAACAGACCCCAGGCCCAACGAGAGCAGTTTTGTGGAATAGACGAGTCTCACAAAGGCTCAGTGGGTTGGAGCAGCCGTTGTTGTGAGCATGCAGGGTGTTGAGGACTGAACTGGTTTGTGTGCACAAAGTTTGACTAAAGACGGTTTCTTCTGCATCCGTTTGTGTTTAATGTTCTTCTTGTTTCATGAACCACATCCAGGAGAGATGACCCTCATCCAGGCTTAGTTTATTCCTCCACTCAGTTGGTGGACTGAAAATACACAATGTTGTTCAAGCAGAGACTTCTTTTGAACTTTCTAGTAAACAAACAGAGCCAGTATAAAGGTTTGATGTGGAGGTGGATCTTAGTTCTAGACTAAGTTTTCACCGGGTTGTTTGCAGAGTCTTGTGTTAAGGTTTAACAGTGCTCAACAAGAAAGCTTTGTTTATAACTCGCGCCTAACAGTTTGTACTTCTTACTCGACTACGCTTTATTCTGAGGGCGCACAAACACAATGTGCTGTGATGAATCAAACCACCCAGAGATATGAACACAGACTGTTGGATTAACCAGCAAAAAGCCATCAGCCTTATAGAAAACAGGTTCAGCCAACTCTGAAACATGCACCGCACATTTAATACCTTTTTTAGAAATATTTGCATTTTAATATTTAATGGATACAGAATTAACGACATCTTCTGTCCTTGAACCCTCGCAATGGGTAAGAATAACACACACACACACACACACACACACACATCAATGTATTGGAGCTGGGCAGCAGAGCATGTACGACACACATGATTTAATTATTAAGCTGACTCATAACCCCATAATATCTTCATTATTTAACGACGAGGTGACCAAACAGGAACCATGTTTTCACTTCTGGCAACCGAAAGCTGACGGCCTGAAAAGCACTTTAAAAGTTTGTGTTGAGCTGTGGCTGGACAGCGTTTTAATGGGGCTGAACACTGTTGACTTTAAGTGTGTGTGTGTGTGTGTGTGTGTTCGTCCTCTGGGTTTCACTCTCTATACAAACTCCCAGTATCAGGGAACAAATCCTGTTCCTCCAGCGTTATCTGATATCTTGTCTTTTTTCATCCACTTTGGTCCTCGTTTCCTTTCCTCCTCCTGTTGGATCCACTGAAGTCTGAGGCCGCGTCTCCTGCTCCACATCCGTCTCCTCGTGTTTTAGTATGCGTGAAGTGATGGAGCAGACGAGCTGCCGGGCACTGCTCCGCTCAAGGCTCTGAAAGGAAAAGCCAAAAAATTTGTGACGTGGAAGGATTTATTTTGTTGTGTGTGCGTGTGTGTGTCTACTCTGGACATGGTGAAATATACAACTTTGCAACAACACGTTCCCCAAACTGAGAACTGAATCCTGCTGTTTGTTTAGTCACCTGGAGACGAGAGTCAAACACGACGAGAGATGATTTGTTTGTTCTGGTCTTCAGCTCTGCATCTTCAAGCGTCTCCACAATGATTCAAACCGTTTTTAATCCTGATTTTCACCAAAGCAACATCTGTGTTCCACAACACACTCTGGCTCCACTTGCTCATGGGGCTGTCACGATACCAAAATTATGACTTCGACACGATACCGGCCATAAATATCACGATACCGATACGATACTAGAATTCAATATGATACTGGTGAATTTATCTATAACAGTAATGAATAAAACATCTGCATGGTTCCTTTTTGACCGGCTTGTTTCTGCCCAGCTTTTTGAACACTTGACTCATGGCATTAATATTAGTATTAGCATAAAGCAAGATATTAATGAAAACTACATGGTGCCCTCATAGCATTGATTAAACACGGCTATGGAGGTCTATTGTCCTGATGACTTCATAGTTATTTCTATAAGTATGAGCAATTGTAGATAATAATACTCACTACTACTACGACTACTACTAACACTACTACAAATGTGTGTTTGAGGTGAAAAAACCTAAAGATATCATATGGGTACATTCAAGATTGACACATAATTAAAGGGTAATTTCTCCCCTTTATTGTAAAATGCACTTTTTAATATCTTGAAGTAATAAGCTCACCCTCAGGCTCCAGCAGCATGTCACCATGTTGCATCAGTTGTGTTTCATTTGGTACTTTTTGTGTGCGTTCTGACCTCATGATCATAGATGCTTGTAGTCAAGCTAGGCTAATGCTACTCGTGGCTGTATGTGGGTGAGCTCGGGGTTTTTCATGTTTATAATCACATTTTCTTACCTGTTGTTGGTTAAACTCTTTAAAAAGTTCAGGCTGTCTGCTTGAAAGCTGCTTGGCCATGTTTGACGTGTTGTCTCCTTTGTCTGTGCTGCTTTACAGCAGGTTTTACAGACGGTCTGTCGGTGTCAGTGCCTTTCTGCTAGTCACTGACTCCCAGAACATGTATTTGCATCAAGGCCCGACTCAGTAGTGCTCAGTGTTCTTGGGTCAAATCCCAGCAGGGATTTGGTGAATCTTGTATTTTGAATGCATATTTGTCTCTCTCCTTCCACTGTAGTTTCTCATTTACAGTCGCGCACACACACATTTGCCCTTTATTGTCCTCGCTGCCGTCTTTCATTCACTCACCGGCGTTTCCATTTTCGTCAGGTCTTTGTCCTCGACCGAGCGGGAGCTCATTTGTTCTCTTTTGTCCAGATCCCTTTCTTTCCTCTCTGCCATTGTGCTGCTAAACTGGTCACCACGTTCCTCCATGTATTCTATTAATTAAGACCCCCCCCTCTGCATTTCTGCTGTATTTTCACATCCTTTTATCCATTATGTGGGAAGAGTGCACTTTAATACTTGGAATGTGGTGACACCAGTTCTAAGTGATCAATGTTTTGTGTTTACAGCGGTGAACTCACGAGATCATAATACAGGGTTGAGATTTTGTGTGTGTGTGTGTGTGTGTGTGTGCGTGTGAGGTCCAGTTCACCGCGGTTACACAAGCCTGTCCACACCTTCCAGAACCTTGCAGGAGGAGAGTCTCCGGTTGCTCGTGTCCGGGGTCAGTCCAGGGCCAGCTAACCCGCCTTCTCACGCGAGCTAGCAAGCGAGCGGTTAGCCCTGCGTGTGAGTCCTGATAAACAAACGGTCACTGTCTGCACACACAGAGAATGCTATCAGGCTGTCATCATCTCCAAGGCAGCAATTTGTCCTCCCAACAGATCTCGGGGAGAGGGAAAAAAGAGGGAGCGCTTTATCGTTTCCATCCTCGAACACGCACGCCATTAAGAGTCAAGTTGTAGTTTGTTTCCATGCGTTCCCCCGGGGACACACGCCACCACACTCTGCACATATCACTCTCTTATTTACTTGTGTGTTTCCTGTCTGCCTCCGTCTCACCGCTTCCTCCCTTTGGTCTCGGCAGCGGTGCGGACGACCTGCTGCCCATCCTGTCCTTCGTGGCTCTGCGCTGCCAGTGTCCTCAGCTGCTGTCCGAATGCGCCGCGCTGGAGGAGTTCATTCACGAAGGGTGAGTCATCGTGATGGGGAAAAGATGGTGGAGTGACGAGCTGTTTTTGTCGTTGTTGTTGCACCAAACACATTTAGGTTTGTCGTCATTTTTGAAGGAATGTCTACCCGCACAACCCGCTTCGCCCATGTCGTAGACGCAGCTGTCTGATGGCCTTGTACTCGGTGAACATGCCCTCAAGTTAACCAGAGAGAAATCTGTCAGCTTGCAACGCTCATCACCGGGAGTCAAGACGACAATTAGGCCAAAGGAAACTGATTGGACGCCCACGTCACGGTTAAAATGTGGTTATAAAACCATGAATCATTGCATTCTGTGACGTAAACACACATTTGGTACGGCCCTGTGAATGAGCATGGAGGTTAATGTACGATGTGTGCTGTGTTTAAATCAGGGAACACGAATGTGATTCAAGATGTAGTCTCAGGAGTTGGTGGAGACCAAAGCGGAGCTCCAAGCAGTGAATCCTGGAAACTAATGAGGCTGATGTTGCTCTGTGTCTGCGAGCGCTTTCAGATTCATTCATGGAAATAGGCCAACGCGTTCACCACAACGACTTCATCACTGGTTCATACGCTGTATTGTGTTTACAGCTTGACATTGGGAAGAAAACAATAACGATGCATACAATGCCGATCCTTTAATGCAGCGCTTATAGCGCGGGAAACCACATGAACGAGCAGAATAATGCTAAAATCATCAGAATTAAAAAGGCCTTCTAAACTCTACAAGCACCTTTACATTCAGTTTGCTGAAGAGCACCTGACGGCTTTGCACTGCACATCTTTAATGCATGTTTTTTAAAGTGTTAAATGTTCTTTATAGTGTGATCCTGTTATCAGATTTATTCTCCCCACTATAGAGATATCTGGGTCCTCTTCTCAAAATGAAGTATCTGTCACGCTCTAGCATTCATAGACATGGTTTTGGCCGGACATCAGACATCTCAGGCTGATTGTCATAGACAGAAAAGAGCAAGAGGCTTATGTAGTTATTTATTTACTTTGATATTGCACTGAGGAACACGTCTTCTGTTGGAGGACGACATCGAGCAGACTGTCGTTGCGTGAGAGTTCAGGCCACACCCGAAGAGGTCTGCTCACGGCCGTAAAAGCAGGAGGCCGTAAAAGACATCTGGTTAGATTGGCAGTGGCCGAGGAATGTCAGGATACTTGGGATTTGTTTTTTCCTCCTCTATAAAAATACAAATGAAGTCCCACTTGATGTTTATGTAGTTGAAGCCTAAAGCCACACGGCCGGGAGAGGCTGGATGTGTTCCTCCTCTTAGAGGCTGGATGTGTTCCTCCTCTTAGAGGCTGGATGTGTTCCTCCTCTCAGAGGCTGGATGTGTTCCTCCTCTCAGAGGCTGGATGTGTTCCTCCTCTCAGAGGCTGGATGTGTTCCTCCTCTCAGAGGCTGGATGTGTTCCTCCTCTCAGAGGCTGGATGTGTTCCTCCTCTCAGAGGCTGGATGTGTTCCTCCTCTCAGAGGCTGGATGTGTTCCTGCTCTCAGAGGCTGGATGTGTTCCTCCTCTCAGAGGCTGGATGTGTTCCTCCTCTCAGAGGCTGGATGTGTTCCTCCTCTCAGAGGCTGGATGTGTTCCTCCTCTCAGAGGCTGGATGTGTTCCTCCTCTCAGAGGCTGGATGTGTTCCTCCTCTCAGAGGCTGGATGTGTTCCTCCTCTCAGAGGCTGGATGTGTTCCTCCTCTCAGAGGCTGGATGTGTTCCTCCTCTCAGAGGCTGGATGTGTTCCTCCTCTCAGAGGCTGGATGTGTTCCTCCTCTCAGAGGCTGGATGTGTTCCTCCTCTCAGAGGCTGGATGTGTTCCTCCTCTCAGAGGCTGGATGTGTTCCTCCTCTCAGAGGCTGGATGTGTTCCTCCTCTTAGAGGCTGGATGTGTTCCTCCTCTTAGAGGCTGGATGTGTTCCTCCTCTTAGAGGCTGGATGTGTTCCTCCTCTTAGAGGCTGGATGTGTTCCTCCTCTTAGAGGCTGGATGTGTTCCTCCTCTTAGAGGCTGGATGTGTTCCTCCTCTTAGAGGCTGGATGTGTTCCTCCTCTTAGAGGCTGGATGTGTTCCTCCTCTTAGAGGCTGGATGTGTTCCTCCTCTTAGAGGCTGGATGTGTTCCTCCTCTTAGAGGCTGGATGTGTTCCTCCTCTTAGAGGCTGGATGTGTTCCTCCTCTTAGAGGCTGGATGTGTTCCTCCTCTCAGAGGCTGGATGTGTTCCTCCTCTCAGAGGCTGGATGTGTTCCTCCTCTTAGAGGCTGGATGTGTTCCTCCTCTCAGAGGCTGGATGTGTTCCTCCTCTTAGAGGCTGGATGTGTTCCTCCTCTCAGAGGCTGGATGTGTTCCTCCTCTCAGAGGCTGGATGTGTTCCTCCTCTCAGAGGCTGGATGTGTTCCTCCTCCTAGAGGCTGGATGTGTTCCTCCTCCTAGAGGCTGGATGTGTTCCTCCTCCTAGAGGCTGGATGTGTTCCTCCTCCTAGAGGCTGGATGTGTTCCTCCTCCTAGAGGCTGGATGTGTTCCTCCTCCTAGAGGCTGGATGTGTTCCTCCTCTCAGAGGCTGGATGTGTTCCTCCTCTCAGAGGCTGGATGTGTTCCTCCTCTCAGAGGCTGGATGTGTTCCTCCTCTCAGAGGCTGGATGTGTTCCTCCTCTCAGAGGCTGGATGTGTTCCTCCTCTCAGAGGCTGGATGTGTTCCTCCTCTCAGAGGCTGGATGTGTTCCTCCTCTCAGAGGCTGGATGTGTTCCTCCTCCTAGAGGCTGGATGTGTTCCTCCTCCTAGAGGCTGGATGTGTTCCTCCTCCTAGAGGCTGGATGTGTTCCTCCTCCTAGAGGCTGGATGTGTTCCTCCTCTCAGAGGCTGGATGTGTTCCTCCTCTCAGAGGCTGGATGTGTTCCTCCTCTCAGAGGCTGGATGTGTTCCTCCTCTTAGAGGCTGGATGTGTTCCTCCTCTTAGAGGCTGGATGTGTTCCTCCTCTTAGAGGCTGGATGTGTTCCTCCTCTTAGAGGCTGGATGTGTTCCTCCTCTTAGAGGCTGGATGTGTTCCTCCTCTTAGAGGCTGGATGTGTTCCTCCTCTCAGAGGCTGGATGTGTTCCTGCTCTCAGAGGCTGGATGTGTTCCTCCTCTCAGAGGCTGGATGTGTTCCTCCTCTCAGAGGCTGGATGTGTTCCTGCTCTTAGAGGCTGGATGTGTTCCTGCTCTCCAGAGGCTGAGCTTTCCACTGCAGAGCAGTTTGAGTCTCTTCACCGTCTGCGACTCCCTTCAGACGTTTAAACACTGATGAGATCAGATTGCGATGGCCTGTTAACATGAAAAGAGGTTCATTTATACGTCTTTTATACGGTCATGAGCAAACCGCTAATTTAAAGTTCAGTTGGTTAACAGTCTGCAGACTGAAGTCAGTCTGTAATCGCTCTCGTCACCTAAAGACTGAAGACATCTCTCTGATTTTGTTGCTAAAAGCTTTCCTCTCTCTCTCTCTCTCTGTACAGTCGCTCTCGTGGGTCAAAGGTCAGCCAGCGTTGACTTTCTCTCCCTTCTGTCTCTCCTCCTCTGTTTCCCTGAACCAGTCCTTAATCCCTGGTTCTTCAGACACGTCATCACCCTCCATCCTTCCTTCCCTCCTTCCTCCCTCCATGTGCCTCTCACAGCAGAGGAGGAAGTGGATCTCTGATGCGCGCTGAGCGGTTTGGTCCTCTCGCTCCCGGTGGAGAAATGAACAACTTGAATATGTTTTCTAAACTCGGATGTTTTGAATGATTGTTGCAGTCGGCCTTGTTTCTCTTCTCAGTTTCATTTGACCTCAAGAAGCTCAAACGAAGGGAAAGCTCCCGTGCTCGTCTTGGTGTCAGCTGATCTGTATCCTGGCTTCTCTTTCTCAGCTACCTGATCGGAGAGGAGGGCTACTGCCTGACCTCGCTGCAGAGCGCCCTGGCCTACATCGAGTCGTTGCACACGGCGGGAGCTCCTCATGCTGCAGACGGCCCCTTCTGAACAAGGTAACGCAACGCAGACCCGTGAGACACACTCTGGTGACCAGACGTCCTCTTTTTCCTGGACACGTCCTCTTTTTGAGACCTAAAAATGCGTCCAGCAGGGATTTAAAAAACATCCAGGATTTTGCCTCGTTAGATATTTATGTTTCTCTGAGTCTTTCACTAACTAGTTTTTACGCTCTTACAAGTTGTGAAACGGCATCTTACGTTCATCTTCTTGCGTGAGCTCTAATTGTAGAGAGAGCTGTCATTGGTGGACTGATCTCAGGGTTGCCAGATGCAGGATAATTATCCTCCAAACACAACCATGTTGAGCCTTTGTACGATACTTCTCCATCAGCAGTCTGCAACACTGACACCTCGTCACCTCCACTGCAGACGAACATCCTGTCACGCTCTGAAGAAACTACTTCTGCATAAAACCTCAATGATCGACTGGAATTTCAGCAACAAACCTTTTTGGGTAGTTTAACACGACTCGTTCTTTTTTTATGAGCTGAAGCTCGTGTAGATGCTCGACTGTGGAGCGATATGAAGCGATAACGGGTTCACCTCACGGCCTGCAGCTGCATTGTTTACAACAGCACCAGCGAAGCGTCCTCTTCCACACACTCGCATCTGGTCACTGCAGAGAAACGCTCTGAGCTTCTGTGTGGCGCGTCGCATCACGGCGGATGTTCTGGACTTCTCCAGGAAACGAGTTCTGGTGTCAGGACTCACCTCGTCTGTGATGAAAAGCTGCATTGAAAATATTCTGTAAATATTGGTGGTTTGCTGTCTGTCTGTTGAGACAAAATGTGGCCAAAACGAAGCTAAATGGCGTCAGTTTCCATCCTTAAAGTAGTAAAACACAGCACAAAGCCAGCGAAGGAAGCGGGCTGAAACACGCATCGTGTGTCAGCTGATGGGATCGTTACTGCCACCTGGTGGACCGGAGGCGCTGCTGCTCACGGGTCTGTTTATTCATCCGTAACATTAAACCGGGTTGAAAAGGTTTCCACGTAGTTATTGTGATGATTCATACGGGATCACAGCCGTACTCGTTCACAAACAACCCAAACTCTGAGTGAAGAACACGAGTTCAAAAGAGATCATTTTGGAATTTAACCCTTTAAATATACAAAGGGTCAAATAATAAACCATTTTCTCTTCCTGATATTACATTCAGTCAGAATTTGATAGTTTAGTTCAAACTCACGACGTTACTCTCGTCTCCACCAAGGAGCCGTTCTCCTGGGTGAGGTCGAGTAACGTTTTCTTATAATCTAATCTCGTGAGATAACGCAGTGAGAAGGCTTCTGACGACATGTTTATGTAAATCTGTTGCAGGCCGTGATGGCTTCCTCTCGTGCCGCTGCAGCTCATCCTGACTTCCCGCTGCGCTACAGAGCAACGCTGGACGCCGCAGCGCCGCCACGCACGCCATCTCGTACCCGCCAAGACGTACTGTACATTTAAGAAAAGGACTTCCTCTGGCCGAACCGCTCGCCCGCCACGGGTTCTAAACCCATCCTGACCGGAGCTGAGTGCAGCGGGAAGCGGCCCTGGTGTTAAAGGGACCGGGTGGGGTCGTCTGAGGGAACCTGTGAGGGAACCTGTGAGGGAACCTGTGAGGGAAGCCGCCTGCAATATGGTTCACTCATGAGGGAATGTGTTTGTTCACCTTGTTGCAGATCCTGTGAGTGAGAAGCCGACGCATGCTTCCTCTGCTGTTGTGATCCTCAGAGGATCGAAGTAACGTTTCATTTTATCACACTCATGTACCCTGTGGCCTTTTCCTTTTACAAAAAAACATATCATTTTGTGTGTGTGTGTGTGTGTGTGTGTGTGTGTGTGTGTGGACGGACCAGCCATCCTGACTATGAATACTAAATATGAATGTGAGCACTTTGGGTGAGTCACGCTGGACTCCTCCAGCTGAGACGTAACGAGTCACTGAGCGGTGTTTACAGGTGACAGGTGAGGCTTTAATGTGGTGACACAGTTGCACTTTGGAAGGTGTGTGTGTGTGTGTGTGTGTGTGAGACAATTTGCTCCTCGAGCCACAGGGAAGCTGTTTTAGTGCCAAGATTTTAAATCTACAAACCTTAAGATAAAAGCTCACCTCGTTATTTTCCTCTGTTTACGTCTCCAGTTCACTCAAATTCACAACCACAGATTATAATCTGAATATCCAGCTATGTTTGTAAATGAATTCTCCTCTTTTGGTTTTCAATGCATGCCGACACCAAAGTGGACGTTTACATGAAAAGATCTGCTGATGCATTTTTATCGTTTTTAGCCTGTTAGTTTGGACCAGGTTTGTGGGTGAGCAGTTATGAATTTAATGAATGCATTAATGTCTAGATGATGAAGGCCAGTAGGTTACTTTCTACTGCAGGTGGAATAAATTGGCTGTTAATATGCAAACATGTTTGTGTTGGAAAGACCTCAAGCAGGCTTTCATCCAGTTTTATACGTTGTCCTTTTGTTTTGTTTGTTTGAATTTAATATTTAATATTTAATTTTTATTTAGCGTTGGTCCAAAAGATGTGAAAAGATGTTACGGAGTCACTTCCTACTTTTTGTGACACTAACCAAAAACAGACTTATGTCTATGTAATGCATATGAACGTAATTATATTGAAAATGATATTTTGCAAAGTGGATTTATGTTGATTAATTTTACATGTTGCATTGCTTTTGAACACTGAATATGAATGTTGTTGGTTCATTAATAAACTGTTTTACTGTGAAAGGTCGAATGTAAGAAAGAGAACGACGGACGTGTGTTTGAGTAAATAAAGAGAACATAAATATTTAAGTCAATAAATGTCTCATAGTCTGACTTTATGAGCGAAAACTCCAAAAACAAAACAAACGTTATACTTCATACATGGTACTTTATACATGGTACGTATAAGGAGTAGTATACATCTGGTACATATGAGTAGTATATACATGGTACACCATCCAGATAGTCCATGAAGCAGAGAGGTAGAGGAGCATCAGCAGGGACATGGCAGGAGGCAGCAGTTAGGTGACAGGAGGCCGGATGTAGGAAGCAGGAGGTAGGAGGCAGGAGGTAGGAGGCAGGAGACAGGACAGCCATGGTCCATGGAAACTTGAGGTTCGTCAGCACACTGAAGCTAGCAGGTGAAAGCTTAGCGAGCAGAAGAGTCTGCTGGAAGTCTCGCTCCATTACTTTGACTTATTTTAACTTCTTCTACTAAACAAAGACGTTTTGTGACCGTTTCCAACAATATTCATACATTTGAGTTATTGCTTTCCACAGGATTTGTTTGTTACTATGATGTTCTTTCCTGACATATTCTGAAGTATTTGATGTTTTTCTGGTGTCTGTTTTCCACGAGCTATACGATTTTATTTTTATCAAACTACTGTAACAGAAAAGACCTCTTGACACCCGAAGCTAACGGGAGCTGACGTGACGAGTGACGTGACGAGCGACGTGACGAGCGACGTGACGAGCGACGTGACGAGTGACGTGACGAGCTTCTTCTGTCCTCTCGTTTCCTCCCCGGCTGTCGCGTGATGGACGCAGGTGAAGAGCAGCAGAAGCTGCTGTGACCGAATAAAGCGACAACATGGCGCTCTGCGTCGGCCAGCAGTCGCTCCTTCTCTCCATGAGCGTCCCTCGCTGCCTCTTTCCACTTCACTTCCCTCGTCGTGCCGGCTGAACCGCAGCTCAGAGGTCGTTGGGTTCGTCTCCAGGTCGATGAGGTCACCGCCGCTTAAAGGGCCCGACGAGGTCACCGCCTCTTAAAGGGCCCGACGAGGTCACCGCCTCTTAAAGGGCCCGACGAGGTCACCGCCTCTTAAAGGGCCCGACGAGGTCACCGCCTCTTAAAGGGCCCGACGAGGTCACCGCCTCTTAAAGGGCCCGACGAGGTCACCGCCTCTTAAAGGGCCGGTTCAACCCTGAAGCAAGCGAGCACGTGACCCCACTCACCTGTCCTGCTACTGACTCGACTTTATTCATTTCACTTTATGACTTTATTTATTTGACTTTATTGACTTTATTTATTTTACTTTATTGACTTTATTTCTTTAACTTTATTTGACTTTATTGACATTATTTATTTGACTTTATTGACTTTATTGACTTGACTTTATTTATTTGACTTTATTGACTCAGCCAAAAAGGATGTAACGCAGCGCTCAGCCTTCAGGGTTTATATTTAACACGTTAAAAACTGTGGAACCAACGTTGTCTCCAGACCTCCTTCTCCCTGTTTGAGTCGTCGTAGGAACCCCAAATTAATTCCAATACTTGTGTTTATTGTTTGTATTTGTTCAGCAAAGTGTTGGCAAAAAAAATGTATATCTGCAAAATAATCCCTTTTAAAAGATATGTTGATCATAACTATGAACATCCAGCATGATATGAGCCAGATTCCCCAAAAAAGCCTCCTGGAGCGTCAATAAGACACCTTTATGGAAAGATTAGGACCTAAAGAATCAGAACCTGCAACAAAAATCACAATAAAACAAAGTCTTGTCCTGTTAGGAAGGAGCTTCAGTCAAGAAACTGTGTTGTTGGGTTCAATAATGAAAACAATATTATGTATTTTATGCCAAAAGATTGTCTGAATGGGGCATGCTGGGACTGTAAATTGGCGCACGGCTTCCAAAAGATTAAGACGTAAAAGTCCAATGTGGATCATTTCTTTGTTGTTGTGTAGTTGTTTTCAAGTTGTGTACATCTTTGTTCCAGTTGTCAGGACCAAATCAACAGGAAGGTTATTTTAGACGTCGGTCACAGCCTCAACCTTCACACGAAGCCTCGGGAGCAGAAACCCAGCTGCTTTTCTCTTTAATGTCCTGATGAAAGTGTGACGCGCTCTGGACGCAGCAGGTGTGGCGTGTTTCCTCCCGTGTGGCGTGTTTCCTCCCGCGTGGCGTGTTTCCTCCCGTGTGGCGTGTTTCCTCCCGCGTGGCGTGTTTCCTCCCGTGTGGCGTGTTTCCTCCCGCGTGGCGTGTTTCCTCCCGTGTGGCGTGTTTCCTCCCGTGTGGCGTGTTTCCTCCCGTGTGGCGTGTTTCCTCCCGTGTGGCGTGTTTCCTCCCGTGTGGCCTCGCGTTGGGCTGCAGCTGCTTCACCACATCCTGACCCCGTGAACAGTCGTCTGTGTTTACCATGTATTTAAGACACGCCCCTGATGGCGAGAGCGTGACCTCAGAGCTGACGACACGAGCCTCTGGAGTGTGTGAGTGAGTGTGTGTGTGTGTGTGAGTGTGTGTGTGTGTGTTTGTGTGTGTGTGTGTGTGAGTGTGTGAGCTGCTGCTGGAGCTTCATGACGATCACCTTCCTGCAAAGCCACGACCAGACTCTCCAGGTCGGGGAAAGACGATATCTCAGGACGATCTGCTGCTCCTCCAGCTGAGCCGCCTCTCCGCCCGTCTCGTCCTGCGGTGAGGGCCAGACAGTGAACGCCTCATTTCTTTTCCCCAGACACTGAACGCAGCGCCGCCGCTCTGGTGAGCTCTCACGAAGATCACAGCTTGTTTTTCCATCTGGTTTCAAAACGTCAATTCCTTCAAGTCTCAGACACTCACAGTGTTTTAATCAAAAGCAGAAGAGCCATTTGACACCTCTTCCTCCTCCTCCTCGTCCTCCTCCTCCTCCTCCTTCTCCTCTTCCTCCTCCTCCTCTTCCTGACCAGGATGCCCAGGATGCCACCATCTCTGTGTTCTAACAAGAATTTGTGCAGGCAAGTGATGTAAAGAAGTTGAATATACGTCTCTGGTAGACCTGTCAATCACCTTGTAGCCCCGCCCCTAAAGCATCCCCTGCTTCCTAGTCTGTTTGACTCTAACAGACCATAATGTACTAAATGAACATCATGCTGTATAGAAGAAGACTAGAAACTAGAGATTGAGACATAAACTCATGTTTACAATGTTTACTGAGGGAATACATCAAGAGAGAAGTAGAGTCACTTATATAGACTTCTATACAACCAGAGGAGTCGCCCCCTGGTGGTCAGGAGAGAGAATGCAGCTTCAACACATGAAGCATAGACTTCTATACAACCAGAGGAGTCGCCCCCTGGTGGTCAGGAGAGAGAATGCAGCTTTAACACATGAAGCATAGACTTCTATACAACCAGAGGAGTCACCCCCTGGTGGTCAGGAGAGAGAATGCAGCTTTAACACATGAAGCATAGACTTCTATACAACCAGAGGAGTCGCCCCCTGGTGGTCAGGAGAGAGAATGCAGCTTTAACACATGAAGCATAGACTTCTATACAACCAGAGGAGTCGCCCCCTGGTGGTCAGGAGAGAGAATGCAGCTTTAACACATGAAGCATAGACTTCTATACAACCAGAGGAGTCGCCCCCTGGTGGTCAGGAGAGAGAATGCAGCTCGAACACATGAAGCATAGACTTCTATACAGCCAGAGTTGCCCCCTGGTGGTCAGGAGAGAGAATGCAGCTTCAACATATGAAGCATAGACTTCTATACAACCACAGGGGTCGCCCCCTGGTGGTCAGGAGAGAGAATGCAGCTTCAACACATGAAGCATAGACTTCTATACAACCAGAGGAGTCGCCCCCTGGTGGTCAGGAGAGAGAATGCAGCTTCAACACATGAAGCATAGACTTCTATACAACCAGAGGAGTCGCCCCCTGGTGGTCAGGAGAGAGAATGCAGCTTTAACACATGAAGCATAGACTTCTATACAACCAGAGGAGTCGTCCGTTTTTTGCCGCCCTCCTGTTCCCACATTGAAGCCAATGTTTCCCTCGTCGTTCTCTCCTTTCATTCATCCGTTCATCATCTGCTTCAGCAGCAGCGTGGCCTCTCGGTGCCTCTCAAACAAAAGACAGTTTTCTTTTCCTGTTAGAGTGAGATGAGTCATCGTCCGGGGGGAAACATGGCCGTTTGTTTGGGTGTGTTTGGCCGTTTCGGGTCGGGGAGCTGGAGAGGAAGAGAGAGTGGGGCCCGGTGGGTTCTCCCCCGCGGATCCATTATGATTTGGCCTAATTGAGCCGTCAGCCGACGAGTTCAAAACAACAACTGTGACTGTGACCTCCCCCTCGCTCCCCCTCTGACTTCTTGTCAGATCCCATCGCCCCCCCCTCTAGGGGCCCAAATATTCAGTACAGGAATCTTTATTGGGACGACAGATTTGCATATTGTTGTGGAAGCTTGTATACATTAAGCGGGACAACAATGCCTCCTCTGATGCTGCGTCCGTCTGTTTGCTTCATCCATGGGACACCGTGGCCCAAATAACGGTGCAGATAAAGGGGCCTATAGGGAGCAGTGCTGGTGGACGGGACAGAGTCACGCTAGGAGGGGGGGCAGCGTCAATGTCCCCATAGACACAATAAACCTCCGCAATGGACCCACAGGAGCAGCAAAGTGGCACATCTCTTGTTTATTTCTACTTAACTTTTGATCTTATTAAAGCTCTACAAAGAAGCTGAAATGCTGTTCTTCATGCTGAAGGTCGGTGTTTGTTGCATCGTCCAGCAGAACCTGGAACTGACATTGGGTTTTGGGGTCTGCATTTGACAATATCTCTATTTATACTTCACTCAACTACTTCAAAAGACTGTAAACTGGTTTATCTCAAGCCTCCATAAGCATAAGGAGGCAGTTTGTGCAGAAACGCTGGAGAAGTTGTCTAAAAGCGTCCGAGCTGCAGAGCCAAGGTGTCAATGTCTACGTATATTTGGACCCTCTCTTGTTTTACTACGATCGTTAACGTTTAAATGTCCCAACCCAGGACAGTGCAAATGTCTGTTTTCCTAAAATGTCACATCCTTAAAGAACCGTCTCAGGTGACGACAGTGAACGCAGCTCCGCTCTTCACGTTGCGCTTGAGCTTCACGTCAAGAAGTTAAAGGTTCTCTCTGGAGTTCAAACTGCTGCTTCCTGGAGGCCAAACCAAAGCGTTGAATACCTAACATACGTGTTTGCTCGTTGGCAATCTTCTCCTCCCTTGGTTTTGGGGTAAGCTAACTGATAATGGACGTCTCCAGCCGTCGCCATCTTGGCAGAGATGACGCGACAAAGAGGCGCATCGTCAGTGGAGCCGAGGCGCCGCAGCGGAGGAGGCCGCTAGCCGCTAGCTAGGCGCTAGCTGCCGCTGGCTAGGCGCTAGCTGCCGCTGGCTAGGCGCGAGCCGTTGGGCGCTAGCCGTTGGGCGCTAGCTGCCGCTGGCTAGGCGCTAGCCGTTGGGCGCTAGCTGCCGCTGGCTAGGCGCTAGCTGCCGCTGGCTAGCCGCTAGGCGCTAGCCGCTAGGCGCTAGCCGCTAGGCGCTAGCCGCTAGGCGCTAGCCGCTAGGCGCTAGCCGCTAGGCGCTAGCCGCTAGGCGCTAGCTGCCGCTGGCTAGGCGCTAGCCGCTAGGCGCTAGCTGCCGCTGGCTAGGCCGGAGATGGTGAGTGACAAGTTGGGGCCTTAATAATAAACTGGTGTTTTATATATAAATTCACCCCATGTCATGGACTTAGAAATTAGCTCTGGAGTCCCGATCTATGGAAATTGTCTCTTTTGGAGCCGCCTCTCGTGGACATTTGTGGGAACAGCTGGTTTGGGCTTCACCACATATGCGGGTTCACTCCATAGCTCCACAGCAGAGCTCTGATTCCAGGTTTGTAGATGCAAATAATCGGATCATTTTCAACAAAAACTCCCTGATCTTTTGGCCCAGTTGTGAAATGCCAGCCCGCTCCTCCCGCTGCCTCCCAGCTTCCATTTGGCCTTTTTGGCATAAGAAAAGCTGACGAGTAGTGTATCTGTTCAGGACTGTTTGTGTTTTAAGGTTTGTAGCACAGAAGCACGTGGGCATACCACTGGATAAATGAGACTTGATTATACTAAACAAGTTCATAAACTGATGCTTTTATAAGCTTTTACAGTTTTTCCAGTTCCCTGGAAGCGTGAGAGAAAAGGTTTCCTGAAGGAAACACAAGGCGAGAAACTGATGAACAAATGTTGTTGGTGAAGAATTCCTTTGGAGTTTTTTAGCGAGCGTACATGTTTAGATGTGCATCACATTGTGTACGACAGAGAAGACACGACAGGAGTGTGTGATAATATTTATACAGCAGCAAGCAACAATGACAAGGAGAGTATTACAAATCATCTGCATTCTTTCTCTTTTACAGACACATCTTTACGACACATGCAGAGAAAAGAGTTCACAGCGTGAGCTGAAGCAACAGTCGTCACGTGAAGTCGATGACGGATCAGCTGTCGAGGGGGAAGAACACAACGGTGACACCGGAGAGACGAGTCTAGAGGTTCCTCTCCACGAGGAGCGTCTTCAGGTCTGCGGGGCAGCTGACGTTGAAGACGCAGTGGGAGGAGCTTCGTCTCTCCACCAGCGTGGCGACGGCCTCGCCCAGCTCCAGGTGGCTCAGGTAACCCGGAGCCATGCGCTCCGGGGCGGCCACGCCCGTGTTGATCTTCACCTGCCAGGACAGAGCAAGAAGGAGAGGAGACGAGGAAGAGCAGAGAGAGGAGAGAGGAGAGACGACGGCATGGGGAGGAAACACAAAGGTTCTCCATCAGTCATTTCCCCTGTGTGACGTCACAACGCAGAGGACACGAGATGTTGAAATAGTTTCCTTCTGTAAGGAACACGTCTTCCTCTCAGAGATCCTTTCTTTGGTGAAGACGTCTCACCTGGTTGAGTGAAGTCTCACCTGGTTGAGCTTGCAGGGCACCTCTGGGTATTCCTCCCTCAGCACCTGGCAGAAGGCCAGCGTGCTGGCGGCGCCCACAGTCAGGAAGCCGGTACCGGGCATCAGCAGCTTCTCCCCTGCTCCTCCTGGACACACACACACACGCACACACACACACACACACACACACACACACAGTGTGCTATATGTATGTGTATATCTATATCTATCTTGTTATTGGGGGGAAGTAGTCAGAATAACTGACATTAATGTTATGACACTCAGGTTTATTCAGTTAAAACTGCACTAATCTTTATTCTATGTTATATTCACGCAGCACATTTCTGCTCCACTGATGATAAAACCTTTATCATGTTAACACACGAGAGTTTCCTTCAACAAAACAACTAAATGACAGTTTTAACATGAAATGTTAATATTTAAATGATACAATTATCATTATTATTAACAAATGAAGTGTTTAAATTTTTTAAGTTGCCTTTATAATAAAAATGGATCCCATGGCGGTCACTGATGTGCATGACACACAGGTGGAGCTGCAGGAGGAGCTGCAGGTGGAGCTGCAGGCTGAAGGACTCACCTGTGATGAAGGAGTAGGTGCAGCTGGAGTCGTCCCTCACCAGAGGGAAGAAGGCCTTCCATGACACGAAGGTGCTGAACAGCAACGTCTCCATCACCTGACGGAGGACGACAAGGATCACTAAGTCACCATGGCAACAGAGGGAGGAGCAACAAGTTAAGACACGATGCAACAGGAGGACCTGTGTGTGTGTGTGTGTGTGTGTGTGTGTGTGTGTGTGTGTGTGTGTGTGTGTGTGTGTGTGTGTGTGTGTGTGTGTGTGTGTGTGTGTGTGTGTGTGTGTGTGTGTGTGTGTGTGTGTGTGTGTGTGTGTGTGTGTGTGTGTGTGTGCGCGCTCACCCTGTCCAGCTCCTGCAGGCTCTGCGTGTGCGGCGGGCCTCGCTGCCACCAGCTGAAGCCCAGAGAGGAGACGATGTCCGTCACCTTGCCAACGACCTCCAGCAGAGCCTGTTTAGCCCGCTCTGCTCCTTCCTCTGAGCCTGAGGGAGGAGGAGGAGGAGGAGGAGAGAGGAGGAGGAGAAGAGAGGAAGGCTTCAGGAGAGGAAGGGTCTCCACTTCACCACTGGAGACCGGTACGGGGCCCTCAGGTGTTCAACTACTAAATGTCCCTCAAAGAGACTTAAAATGACCACAACAAACTACTCAAGTATAAAGACACACAACACGACTACAAAGACAAACTACAAAGAGACCCACAATGACTACAAATGTACAATTAAAGTCAGGATTTCTGTCCAGAATGAAATCACATCACACTGTTCCTTCAGCAGAGGATGCTCTGCACACGCTCTGCACGCGCTCTGCACGCGCTCTGCACACGCTCTGCACACGCTCTGCACACGCTCTGCACGTCGCAGAACTCTCTATGGGTTCATGCAACAGACTGAACCATCTAAAGGTTTCTCGACATGAACTCTTTGACTTTTTACACGTTTGGCTCTCTCGTGTGCTGCTTTGGTTTGTACCTGCAAAACAATCTGGGTTTACCGCCAATTAGCTCATGCATGCTAACACGCTGAAACAAGACTGTGAACGTGGCCGACGGCACATCATGCAGACACGAGGAGTCATCTCTGTGGGAACGTTGTCATGTGAGAGAAGAACAGCTTCACAGACCTGAGACTGAGGCTTGTTATAATAATTATAATGCTTCTAATGTGGAGTAAATATACTTTGAGATGCCAAAGCCTTTAAGATCCTAAAGCCTCTCAGACTTTGGACCAGAAGCCTCTGGCGTCACCAGACTCACCCACGTTTCCCACGATCGTGGTGAGCCGGTCCTTCGTGCTGGGAGAGACGAATGAGCGGAGGCTCTCCAGCCGGTCGCCGTCCCTGGAGATCACCGCCACTTTGAACCCTTCACACATCAGACACACACATCACATCACGTTACACACTGGACCAATCTGTTGTGCGGACAGACACACACACGGAGGAGAGGTCACATGAACGTGAAGCTCGCAGTCTAAGTCTATCCATCGAGGCCATCAGAGGGATGAATGTGAAGCAGACCGTGACGTTCTGGTCAGTGCGAGCAGCGTGCAGCCAGAGTCCAGAGCGCTCTCGTCCCAGCATGCACCCTGTCTCCTGCACCGGAGTCATGCACAGTGCAGAGGAGCAGGGAGAGAGACGGATGGAGTGCAGCTTTGTGACTGAAACTCTCTGAACGGGAATGAAGAGCCCGAATAACATTTAATTTACAAAATAAATACAAAAATAAGTAAAGTTGATGCAGAGTCTGAAATTGGAGCTCAGATGAATGTCTGTGTTGATCAAAGCACTGACAGAAACATCCAACATATGACCAAAGAGCACACGTCATAAAGTCACAACACACTTAAAACACATGTGCACTGTGCGGTATGCAGCGCGCACGAGACACAGCGAATACCTGAGAGTCACACCTGTCAGTGGAGATTCCACCTAAAATCAAGATCAGTTTACCAGTCAACTATTTCACAATTTAAGGCTCATAAAGCACGAAAATAACTCCCCCGAAAACGCTTCTCTGCACTTCATCATGATGAAATCCCCGCTGCGTAAAGCCGTGAGAACAGACTCATGTCATGTTGCATGTCAGAGTTAACATAGAACATGTCATGTCTTCATATTTCCTCATAGAGGAGATGGATAATATTCCCGGTCCGCCGGCAGCAGCTTCCGGTGGAGCCTCCAGGTCCGCGTCCCTTACCTTTGTCCAGCAGAGCTTTCACTATGCCGGAGCCCACCGTGCCCGCTCCGCCCAGAGCCAACACCACCCGGTCCGAGTTACACATGCTGCGGCCTGCTGGAGGAAGACTGCGCTCTGGTGTGTGTGTGTGTGTGTGTGTTGGAAGTGAAGTTGCTGACTTGTGCAGAGCACCTTGTCCAACCCGAGATGCTTTAAAGTAAACTCAGGGGCCACAGCCACGCCCCTTTATGAGCGTCACTGAGGCCACGCCTCCACGAGAGAGAGAGGGAGGAGAGACGAGAGAGATAGAAAGAGAGGAGAGAAAGGGGAGGGAGAAAGAATAGAGAGACAGTACTCTCTTATTTAAAGTGATGATAGTGAAGGCAGTCGGGTCACGTGAGCAGCAGCGCTCAGAAGAGGAAACGCCGCCATCTAGTGGAACACGCGCGATACGACAACGTAGAATAAATCATGTCCACACGGGAACATTGGTGATTTGTATCATTTACATTTCGCAACGACATTTCTAGTTTCCGTCTATTGCGCCGTCATTTAGTTTTCAATGTAGTGTTAATTCAGCGTGTTACAGGTGAAACTGTTCTTTTCACCGCTAAACTCCGCCGCCGGCCCGCCCCAATGAGCATCCCATGCGCACCTGTGTGAAACCGGGGAAATCCGTGCCACGTGACAATGTTTACTTCATAGTCGACAATCAAGCGGCTATCAGCTGCAGGGCGACGACCGAGTGGCTGGAGATGCTTTAGCTACCGGACTCGCTGATAAACATCTGAATAAGCGCCTGACACAGGTGAGCTTGTGTGTGTGACGTTTTGCGTCAAACTTTCAGCTGTAGCTGCGCGGTAGCGTTAGCTTAGCCACGAGTCATTTCTCTTGAAGCGAGATCTCGTCCGTAATTCTAGTAAATAAATGTTGCTTTGCGAATCGACTAAATGTCATTCCGTATAAAACCCGAGACACCACGGCACCTAAACCAACGACAGTCTCCTTGTAATTCGGCGTATGTCGACAACGACACGAAACCCGTCTTCATGTGACGTTTAGACTTTTCTGAGGACATTTGCCACGACTTCCTGGGTCTTTCCCTCAAATGAAACACGTCGGTGTGCGGTGCAAAGACGTTGGTCCCAATTCTAAAAGTCAACTTTTCGTCGGTAAGTGGTTTAAATATGAGTGTATAGTATTTTTAATAGGCTCAGTCGAAAATTGATGTACATTTCTCGCCTTAAAAAAACCCCAACGCAACAGATCGGTAGCCGAACGGAGCAGAACTAGCTAGTCGGTGAGTAAACCGGGGAAGCTAATGCTAATGCTAACGTCAAACTGAGAAGCTGACGCTATGGACGTTTGTCTGGCGGCTGGTGTCGTGTGTAACGGAGTGAGAGCTGACTTCATGTCATCAACACGTTAGTTTGCTCATTACTGAAGTGACTTTACAGTCTGTTCCGTGTCACTGAGGCCGAGGGGCACACGTTTCACTTTCAGTTCGCAATACGAGCCTGTTAACGTGTTGAACTAGGCACAGCTAAGCTAACGTAGCATCTTTATGTCATGGAAGTGGTCTAACGTTAAACGGGACCATTTCCGGTGTCCCTCAGAAATTTCCCACGACACCGAATTGCTATGATTTACATAAAGCCATGGCAATAATTGCAGCCTCTCTGTTTGTATTTTCATGTTTGCTATTGTTGTGCTATTGTTACCAAACAATAGAACATGTATGAATGAGAGAAATGAGCTGACAAAACAAACAGAAACTCAAAGGACGAGTACATGCTGACATTGAGAAGGAAAAGGATAAAGAGAGATACATTTAGAATTGATTTCCTGGGTTCCTTGAGAATAAACCTTGTCCGTGTTGTGTGAATGTACTTAAACTCATGTCAGTGTCCTGTCTCTCCCTCTCAGCTGAATGAGAGAGATGAGCGCCTCCAGGCAGCGAGCCAGAGACCTGGTGACGGCCTACGGCCACAGTTTGGAGCAACAAATAGTGGGACGAGGCTCCAACCTGGCGTGCAGAGACGAGGAGCTGTGGGCGCTGGCGGAGGGCCTGCTGAAGGACGGAGACGCTCTGGAGACGCACTGCCTGGGCCTGGACCCCCTGCGGGTGATGGAGGAGTCCCTCGCGGCGGCGGCGGCGTTGACGGCAGCAGCCGGCGCCGCTGGGCGAGTCAGAAGCAGAGGAGGGCTGCAGGGCCTGGCCAAAGCGTTCGAGGTCCTGGAGCAAGCGGCCCTGAACCTGTACCTCGGCCCCTGGAGGGACGAGTATAAAGTAGTGAAGGTCGGCTGAGTCCTGCGTCAGTCATTTTTCTCAAAGTATCGTGTGTAATGTCACAGCTACTCCACTTTTTTTCAATTTTTTCCCAACCCTGACGATAATGAAATCCTGTGTTTTTATTATACAGTCATGAACAACATCCTACACCCTTTTTTATTTTGTCTCCTTGTCTTTTGTCCCAGATGTACTCCGGCATGTTCACCCACTTCATCAAGCCCGTGCTGTCGATGCCGCAGATTGAGAAGCTGTTCGGCCTCCTGGGGTACCAGCCCAGCTCGTCTAGGCACGAGCAGCTCCGCCTCCAGTCGCCCAGAGTCGGGTCGGCCTCTCTGGAGGACCTCCTCTGCTTGTCCTGTGCCTTCTTCCTGGCCCGCTGCGAGTGTGGCCTCCTGCGGGCGGCGCTGGGGAAACACGTGGGCGAGGCCCGCTGGGAGCTGAGCGTGGTGAGGGAGAGGCAGAGAGGAAACGGCTTCCAGGTAGGTTTACCTGCCGTTCGGCAAATGAATCCATCCATCGCGGCCAGGTCATTTGACGGGGGCGGGGCTGGGGCTGGATATGAAGGGTTTTGGTCCTGAAACCGCCGTTAAAGCACCTCCACTGCTAACGAGCATGTACTTGAATCTATGCTCGAATCCCTGTTTTTTGTGGAGACGGGATGCTTCCTCATTCTCAGCGCCACTAGGTAACGCAGCTGGTGGGTCAGACAGCAGATTTTTTTTAGAGAAATAATGCTCAAGACATGTAAAATATGCTGTCTATCTAGATAGATAGATGTCATCTCTATATCCCTCTATAGTCACGTTTGTGTGTATTTTTAATTTCAACAGGTCGCACTAGACAACGTCAAGAAGGCTCTGGGCGCCAGCCAGCCGCTGATGGAGCCGTATGACGGCGAGGCGGAGGTGGATCTGTACACCGACGAGCACATCAGCGGGAGGCAGAGGGGGGCGTCTCTCCACGACGACGAGCGTCCCCACTCTCTGAGCTGGGCGGCGAGCGGCGGCGCGTCGCCCCCAGCGACCAACGCACACAGCAACGGCGGCGCGTCCCTGTCCTCCTTCCCCTCCTCGTCCACCAGAGAGCACGCCTGCGTCTCTAAACTGGACTGCCAGTTGACCGCGGCGCCGGAGACGGCCGCCGCCGGCGCCAGGGGCTCCTCGGCCGGCGCCCGGCCGGGCCGACGCCCCCGCGGGGAGGCGCGGTTCGACGCGGCGGACTCTCAGACGCGCAGCCTGCAGTTGGACGCCGCGGGGCGCCGCAAAAACGAGGCCAAAGCCGAGCACCTTTGCGAATGCCTCCAGATCGTCAACCTTTGCCTGAGGCGCTGCGTGGACTGCGACGTCAAGCACGACCTGACCTGCGACTCGCTCCAGCGCTGCTACGCGGCCCACCACCGCGTGGAGCTCCTCGACAGTCTCACCGACGAGGCGAGGGAGTTCGGGGCGCTGTCGCCGCAGGGCGGGAGCCTCGGGCTGAGCGACGCCGGCCCGTCGCCGACGCTCTCCGGCGGCGGCGCGGCGATGTCGTCCTTCGCCCTGTGCGACGACCCCAAACCCATGATGCCGCCCCTGCACCCCATCGCTTACCACGAGTGCTGCGACCTGGCCCAGCCGGACCCGCAGGCCCTGTGCGTCAGCTGCGGCGTCTTTCACGCCAGCTCCTGCCCACAGATAGACTTCTGCCAGAGTCGCCACGACATCAAGCCGCTGGGCGTGTGCTCCTGCGGGAGGGAGTGCTCCCGCAAGCCGCTGGTGCTGTGCCGATACTGCGGGAACGAGTACTGCAGCGACTGCTGGTACCGGAGCCCCGTCATGTGCTCCTGCGGCCAGACCTTCGACCAGTCGTCTCCTGTGTGATTTGTACTGCGGGAAAAATAAAGAAAGCATCGCGCTACAACAAGGCACAACTATCACAATCACAGTGCCTTAAAATCTGCGTACTGGAAACAGAATCTGCTCTTTTCTTTTTTATATCAAGCACAATGAATCGAATATTCTGACGTTGCCTTGACACAATACTGAAACGCAGTGTTGAGTGTGCTCCGAATGTTCCCTCACTCCTCATCATCACGCTCGCCTGTCAGTTATTCTACAAGTGGCCATATTTACCATTATCAGCATTTTAGAGAACGTGGTGTATCGTCGGGCTGGAAGTCGTTAGTTTTTGCTCCTCGGTCACTTTAAACCGACTTCAGCGTGAAGCACAAGGACGTGAAGGAGTGAAGGAAGGAACTGTCTGTATGAGGAAGCTCTGAGAACACGTCACATGGTAACGAGTCAGCACTAATCGAGCTCTCGACATTAAGGGGAGCCGACCCGGAGGACGAGGGTAGAACGTGTAGAAACTCATGAAACTTCCCCGTTCATTACTTTTTATTTGTGAGCCTTCTGAAATTGTATGTTTTGAATTATGAGAAATCCATTTTTGCCATGTTTATAAATAAAAAGTTGTATAAATCAGCCTGTGAATGATGTGTGAACGAACCCCACAGCAGAACGCTTCAGATTGAGGATGAAAGTGTGAAGTTTAGTGGACGGAAGCTGCTGAAGGACATTTCTGGATTACAGAAATGAATTTCACTCATTAGACAACACGGCCTTTAAAGACGATTCATTACAAACATTTTGTAAAAATCATAAAATAGTTTGTTACCAACATGAAAACAATTATTAGTTTTGTCTGAAATGTCTCAATATGCAAATGAGGCATTATCTAATATCAAATTTGAGAGAAATCTACGTTGTAGAAATGAGGTTTTCTCTTCCTCGTCTGAAAGAAGACGTGTTGGAAACTTCATCAGTGCATAAACACTGAAGTCCGTTCCAAAAGTTTAAAGTCTTTGGCTCCATCTTCATTTTTTATATTGACTCTGTGAAAATGAACCAGACTGATGATGTCATCATTTAATGAGCAAACTCCCAAGCACGTCTTTGCGTTTTATTGAAGCAATAAAATGTAATCTGTTGGCTCAAAGGTAAACCGTCATGAGACGTTCAGTCTGAAATGAAGCGCTGACAAAACGTTACAACATTTTAATAACAGCCTAATATTAGTGACGGACATGTAGATTATAACAGGAAAGAGGAACGCTCCAGACATGTCCATCTCCACATGCCCCATCCAGACAGAGCTCTGGAAGAGAAGAAGAAGCACCTGTGTGACCCGAGTCATCACCGAGTCATGACAGAGTCATGCCCCAAGTCATGACAGTCATGTCCGAGTCATGCCCCGAGTCATGACCGAGTCATGCTCAGGTCATGCCTGAGTCCCAGACGCTCGGAGCGCTCCGTCCTGATGCAGAGCGTGTGGTTTTCACTCATTCTCATGCAAACCAGTGGAGCGACACGTTCTAGAAGAGCTGAACAGGAAGTCACTGAGGAGCAGAAGAGTCTCAGTCGTCTCCACTCGTCCAGGCGGACGTTGAGGACTCACTTCATCACGAGCACATCGGCTGCTTTAGTCGTCACACGGACGGATTTCCAGTTGAAAACCTGAAACCCAACACGTGAGCGAGGTCTTTCCTGTGGAAGATGAACCATCGTGGAAGCTTTTCCCCAGCGGCCGATGGCGGGAGACGGCGTGGAGTCGTGGTTTCCTCTGTGGACGCTCGTGGTCGGACCGGTCGCTCTATTCGTTGTGCTCCGGCCAGCTGATGTTGAGGAAGGTCTTGCTGTCCATGCGGTCGATGTAGAGGACCCCGTCCAGGTGGTCCATCTCGTGCTGCAGGATCCGAGCCGGCCAGCCGGCGGCCCGCCACTTGACGGCCTCGCCCTTCTGGTTCAGACCTGCAGGGGGCGACACAGCGATGGATCACAACACGAGAAAATAAACGAGCCCAAAAGGTGAAGCGAGAATCTGACTATTAGTCAACTATTTAATCCGGTTTAAACTTGGATTCAATAAACGCTGACTAGAGTAATAGTATTCTATTGTGTATGTATAGTTTACATATTTTGCACATTTTGCACACTGTTTACATTCAATTTCCTTAATACACACTGCAGTTATTTGTATTACATTTTGTATGTATGTATGTATGTGTGTATATATATATATATATATATATATATATATATATATATATATATATATATATCATTTTTATTTTGTATACATCTTTCAACCCTGTTCTTCTATTTTATGTGTTTAGTTTGTTCCATTTAGTGTCTAGATAGACACTTTATTAATCCCCAAGGAGAAATTTGTTGTCAGAGTAGCGCCCAACATCTCTCTCTCTCTCTCTCTCTCTCTCTCTCTCTCATTTTACAACTAGCTTTGCACAACTCAGACAAAAACCATCCAGATTGCACATGCACGTCAACACACCGGACACTTCCACCGACAGGTAGCGTGGAACCGCGGCAGAGAAGCCGGAGATGCTCTCGCAGGCCTCCTGGAAGAGCGCGGTCTGCTTATCCAGTACCCTCAGCTGGGGGTTGATGAAGACCCTCAGCGGCTGGACGGAGAGGCCGCGCAGCTCCCGGGACGCCGGCGAGCTCTGCTGCAGCATCGTGTCGGGGTACTCCAGCGCCAGGATGCGGAGCGGGATCCCGATCTGAGGCGCGCTCATTCCCACGCACTCCAGCTTTCGCATCACTTTCACCAAGGTGGCGACGACCCGCTGGACCTCCGGGCCGGCGATGAGCTCCGGGTCCACGGCGGCCGCGTGCAGGCGCAGCACCGGGTCCCCCACCTGGCACACGTGGCTGTACGGAGGACAGGGAGGGGCTACGATCTTGCTTTTTAAGTACCGCAGATAGGAGCGCACCTTGACGCCGCTGGAGTACGAGTGGCAGTGGGGGGCGGGGGCGAGGCGGGCGGAGAGCGCTGGAGTCAGGGCGCCGGCGCCGAGCCGAGGGGCCCCGAGCCGAGGGGCCCCGGGCCACCGCCTGGAGAGCTGCAGCAGAAACACACGGGACGGCGTGTTCATGGTGGAGCTGCAGGACGTCACATGTGAGGACGGGGAAGAGGGAAGAGGGCGTCGCACAGCGCTGCAGGAGAAACCAGACGAAGGGACATTTAGCTCATTTAGTTCTCCACCTCGTGTCCCAAGACCGACCCACACCTTTGAGGTGGATGTTTGATTCTACACTCAATGTCCAGAAGAATAAGATAAGATAATCCTTTATTAGTTCCTCTGTGGGGAATTTACAGGATTACAGTAACACTGCTCACAAGTAATAGTAATAAGATAAAAGAAACAGGTAATATAAATAAACAATAGAACGGTAATAACAGAATTTTTTTTAGCAGTAACAAGAATAATATTAAATTTACAGATGGAATAAAATATACAGATGAATCCGATATTTAAAATATACAGATGGAATAAAAAAAAAATTGTATTTACAGATGGATTTGAAATAGTACGAAGTACTGAAAGAAAGAAATACGAGTGAATATTGAATATTGCATGGAAAGTGCAATGGTGCATGGATTAAAGTGGACAGACAAACAATACACCGTGAAACACAGGCCCACACAGGAAGTACGCCAACACACCTTGTAGTCCTGCGCCTCCATCAGTAGTTTAATTATTGACAAATGTAAAGTCAAAGTGTGTAGAGATATTATGTAATTTGGCCGACAACACATTTGATATTATTCCAATGGAATAAGCTTTTTCTTTCATTTAAAATGTTCATTCTGACGTTAAGTGTGTGTGGGGTCAATTTGCAGACATCATAAGTACATTTTAGTAATTTGTTTTGATCATATAATTTATATTTATGGGTTCACACACATATTAATGTGGTTAGTTTAGCTCGTCCTCCATTCAACATGCGACTCCTCTGCTAACACCGCCGACGGGCGACGCTGCCGCTACGAAACACGCGCGCCCCTTTCAATAGCTACCGTTAGCCACGAAGCCGAGTTAGCATCTCAGTGTGTGAGTGTGTGTGTGTGTGTGTGTGTGTGAGAGTGTGTGTGTGGACACGCGCGGCCTCGCGCTGAGCGGAGCGGGTGCGCGTTTAAAACAACGCAGCGCGGCTCCGTTACCTCACACGAAGGTGTGCGCGTCCACGCTAACGGGAAAATAAAAACATACTCAGAGTTGAAGGTGACAGCCGCGAAAGAGACGTCCGAGCCTCTGTGTGACGACTTCCGGGTTACGAGACTTCACAATAAAAGTCTACACCTGTTGTGCGCATAGTTATCAGCGCTTTATTTTGAAGGGCAGAGAGTCTGCCGGAAGCGCTTTGAGCCGTTGACAGAGGGGACGCGCAGCGCGGCAACTTGTCGGTACATGTCCGGCTTTGTGGCGGATCGCCGCCGCTTCATGGATGGAGGTTAAAAGCCCATCAGCGGGCTGCCTTGCTCAAAGCCCACGGAGCTGCGCGTCTGATGGCCGGGAGAGGCAACAAGAGTCATTGTCTACACGACTTCCCGAAGTTCCCGCTGTGGATCATAGAGCACGTCTGGGCTCACAAGACGATGGACATACAGGACGGTGGGTCAACGCGTCACTGTTGTGTTACCAAGTTGTTAAAACAGGACGTCACGTGTTCTATGCGCGTTTGGATTGGTTGCAAAATGTCCTCAATGTTGATTTATGTACAGAGTTGATACCGATTTGTTATTTGGAGCAACAGCAAGTTAACATACATACATAGATAGTTTATACATTTGTTTTATTATTTCGTCTGAACAGGTACCAGAAGAAACATTAGTATTTTATCAGGGAACAGCATAAACAGTGTGTTCAGTAGTAAGGGTCCCTGTGAGGGACAAACCACTCCTTCTTTGGTCCATGTTCAGTAGTAAGGGTCCCTGTGAGGGACAAACCACTCCTTCTTTGGTCCATGTTCAGTAGTAAGGGTCCCTGTGAGGGACAAACCACTCCTTCTTTGGTCCATGTTCAGTAGTAAGGGTCCCTGTGAGGGACAAACCACTCCTTCTTTGGTCCATGTTCAGTAGTAAGGGTCCCTGTGAGGGACAAACCACTCCTTCTTTGGTCCATGTTCAAACAGTAACGTTAAAATAAATTCAGAAACAGTATATATATTTATATACAGTGTGTATGTATTTCTATATCTATGTATCTATATCTCTATATATATTTACTGTTTATAGTGTATACGTATACTTCCCTCGAACACATAGTAGATCACTCTTTTAAAATGGACAGTTGCATTGAGGGTATGTGACTTCCTGTCGGTCCTTCTCAGTGGTGGACCCGTCCAGATGGCCGGAGCTGGACTCCCAGCCGCTCCGCCTCCAGGACTCGTGGAGGCTGCGCGTGGCCTCTGCAGAGGTCTGCTCCATCGTGAAGAACAGGGACGTGGAGCGCTTTGAGAGAGCGATGGGCTTTCTGGACGCCACGTTCAGACTCCTGCCCAGACTGGTGGCTCCCATCAAGCACATGAAGATCATGTTTGGCCTCAAGACCATGGTACGGAGAAGAGCGGCGGTAGCATTCATTCATTCATTCAGCGGGTAAAATGGCTGTTACTCACATGTCCCCGCTGCAGCTGGTCCATGACGTTCACTCACGTCTCTGCTTCCAGGTCATCATGAGGATGCTCAGGGAGGGCCGAGGAATGGTCGACACCGTATTGAAAACCAGCCAGTTCTTCCCACGGAAACTCCCTCAATATCAAGGCCAGTGTGTAAGTATATGTTCTGCATGTTTATGAATCTTTGGAACAGCTCTTACGCTGTTGATTTTAGTCATGTGAAGTTTTAATGACACAATGCACAACATTTCTACTTGGAATGTGAAAGAGGTTTGTTTTAGTGATGTCTCCCTCAACGCGACTGAGCACTTTAGACACTTTTAGTTCATTGTTTTTGCTTTCACTGCGGTTCAGCTTCAGGGATGCTGCACTTGCCTTCACCAGGTGGACTCAGACACACTTTTGCATGAACGATGATGCTGCCGTGTGTCAGCTGTACAGGAAAGATAGGCAGCTTGTAACTGCTAGCGGCTAACGTTAGCCATATCACCTTTATGAAGTGATAATGTTTGAAGTTGTTGTTGTAGTGGTACGTTTCATTCTTTTAAATCAAATGACTTCATGGGCTGGAGGAGCAAGGCATTCACGGCGTTGTGCAGTCCAATAATGCAGCAGCGCGCCTCGTGTTTGGATGAAATGATGAGATCATTTGTTCCTTGCAGAGCCAACATGAAATGTTCCTCATGAGGAAGAACCATCTGGACTTCAAGGCTCTGGCACAAGCACTTGCTATGGACAAGGCCAAGCTGCAAGATTATATTAAGGTTGGTCAACTCCACCAGATTATGACTTATAACAGCAGACGAACTGCTGAGTAGAGAACGCATTCAGAGGTTACGAGTGTGAAGGCTTTCTGTTGCCTCCATGCGGCTCTCAACATGGCGACGGCTGGGTGGGCGGGACATCTGCAGCTCTTGAATGTGCAACTAAAGATCTGTGTCTTCCAGACAAAGTGATTAAAGGCCAGACGCTTGATTGCTTGTGTGCTCTGACGACAGGGCGGCAGGTTGCATGTGTGTGGTTTCTCTCTCGGACACTCTCGTTTCCATCCAGCAGGGCGCACTCAAACACAACGCAGTGGGAGTCAGGAAGACACATGCGGTCCTCTACAAACACACAAAGACAATATTAACAAACGTGACAATAATAAAAAACACAGGTTCAATTTCATTGTTAACACTGAATGAATAAAAAAACAATATTGTTACTTTTTTGGGCGTTAGCAAACGTGTTTTTCAGCGTTTAATTTTACAAAGCTCCACCTTATCAGGTCACAAGATGACAACGGCCAAAAAAGCTGAACTGAAGGTTCCATAAAAACGTATATTCACGACGCCGTCGTCTCATATTCAGTCTGTTTCCTGCTGGTCACATGTTCAGCGCTCGCTGTCTTTCAGAATCAGATGGAGGAGCAGTACGGTGAACGCTATGCCCAGAAAGTAGAGGACCGACTGCTGCACTATCTACAGGAGCTGGAGACCGCGCTGCCAGGAGACACCTACATCGACACGGTGTGTGTGTGTGTGTGTGTGTGTGTGTGTGTGTGTGTGTGTGTGTGTGTGTGTGTGTGTGTGTGTGTGTGTGTCTCCAGCGCAACTGTATGAGCTCGCTGTTTGTGCCTCTTTACGAAAGTAGCATCCTGCAAGATGTAAGAGGAAGCCGATGCAGAAGTGTCTTAAAACCTGCATTCTCTCTTCTGACCACCAGGGGGCGACTCCTCTGGTTGTATAGAAGTCTATGCTTCATGTGTTAAAGCTGCATTCTCTCTTCTGACCACCAGGGGGCGACTCCTCTGGTTGTATAGAAGTCTATGCTTCATGTGTTAAAGCTGCATTCTCTCTCCTGACCACCAGGGGGCGACTCCTCTGGTTGTATAGAAGTCTATGCTTCATGTGTTAAAGCTGCATTCTCTCTCCTGACCACCAGGGGGCGACTCCTCTGGTTGTATAGAAGTCTATGCTTCATGTGTTAAAGCTGCATTCTCTCTCCTGACCACCAGGGGGCGACTCCTCTGGTTGTATAGAAGTCTATGCTTCATGTGTTAAAGCTGCATTCTCTCTCCTGACCACCAGGGGGCGACTCCTCTGGTTGTATAGAAGTCTATGCTTCATGTGTTAAAGCTGCATTCTCTCTCCTGACCACCAGGGGATGACTCCTCTGGTTGTATAGAAGTCTATGCTTCATGTGTTAAAGCTGCATTCTCTCTCCTGACCACCAGGGGGCGACTCCTCTGGTTGTATGGAGGTCTATATAAATGACTCTACTGTAGAGTGGATAGTCATCATTTATTGAGCCCCGCTTACCAAAACATTGCACAATAGCGCCTTCTGGTGGCCACCTGAGAACACGAAGGCCCAGACAAGCTTTCGTACTTTCTTACCCGACTTCAATTCCAACATTCCAACTCCTGAATTGCCTCTGAAATCATGACACATGTTTGACTCGACCACTTTGTGTGTGTATTAGATACTGAAGAAAGAAAGCCCCGTGACTGAGGAGGAGAAGCTGCTACTGGAAGTAATTGCCTCCGGCTCGGCCGACATAGCGAGCACTCTGAAGAAACTGCTGCACTGTGGTGAGAAACGCTAATCGCATACAAATGTCAAGCTCGTACCTTGTGTGTCCTGATCTGTTCAATCTGTCAAAATATTCACAAATTTACATTTAGCCAGTGTTGCATTCCTCATGCACTGCCTCTCTGTCCCTTCTTAGATGCCGCTTCCTGTCGTCCGGGCAGCGTTTTGGAACTGGAGACTCATCGGTCGAGGTGTGTCCTGCGAGGCGGCTCCTCAGAGGCTCGCCTCGGCTCCCTGGAGGCCGAACGAGAGGCGGCCGAAGACGGACTTCTGCTGCTGAAGAACGACGATGTTTCACACGTCAGCGGATCTTTGAAAACAGTCGAGGAAAAGGAAGAAGTCGGTCCGAGGAGCGGCGGCCCCTCCCCCCCTCAGTTCTGCTCCAAGCACCGGCGCTGGGTGCGGAGCATCCTGCAGGAGTGTCCCGACGAGTGCTCGGAGGAGCTGCTGCTCCGGGCCAACGCGTCTTCATCTCCCCCGTTGTTCCCGTCGTCCTCCTCTGCCTCTTCATCTCAGGACCTCACGCCCTCTGGCATCGTGCCGTGGCCCCCCGGCCACCAACCACACCCACTCTCTCAGGCCTCCACCCATCTCCAGGCATCTGAACAGGTGAACCCCAAAGACCAGCAGCGCTCGCCTGGATTAGCGAGTGACGGGTCTCAAACGGACCCCTCTTCGCCCAGAGACACTCAGCCCCCCGTCCCGTTGTCGCCGGTGGTCCGACTGATCGACATCGCCTTCGTCAGAGTCCCTCTTCATTACCCCGTCGTTAGTAAGAAACAGGCGGCTCCCGCTCTTCGTCCTCAGGTGCTAACTTCTCCACCGCGTCGTTCCCCGAGGAGCGACGGCACGATGAAAGACTCTACGAGCGACCAGCCGGACACTGTGGCAACAACAGCTCCACCGCAAGAGAAGACAGCTCCTTCATCTCAGCGCAGCTCTGCCAGCTGCCAACCACCAACTCAACGAACCTTTTCCAAACTTTCAAGAAAGTTCAGACGGGCCTGTGCTCCCACCAGACCTTCTCAGGCACTAGACGGGGTCAGTGACACTCCTTTACCTGAGCCGCTCACGAAGGCCCCGACAACCTTTTGTACTCCTTTACCCGACTCCAATGTCTGGTGGCCTCCTGTGGAGGATGCTTCTACCTCTATTACTGAAGGTGTACGGCCTGGTCCTGAATCCAAGACTCAGAGGCCTGGTAGGGCCGTCTTCACTGCCGCCTCCGCCTCCACTGCCGCCTCCTCTGTCTCCACTGCTTGCCTGGCGGTCAGGTCTAAGACCAGCAGAGTCCGAAGAGCCACGCTGACGTCGACGCAGTCGAGTCCGGCTTTGCTTCTGCAGTCCAAGCGGCTGCAGCCCTACGTAAGTCTCACCAGACTCAGTGCTCAGGAGTGCTGCAGAGCGACAAAGCCGAGATCCTCCACCGGTTGTGTGGAGGCTGTGGTGCAAGCCGGCAGCGATGAGGAGGAGGAGGAAGATGATGCAGATTCGTCTTTTGATGTGAACACTCTTTACTCTGATGGTTCTTCAGGTAGTGACAGCGAGGACACGCTTCATTGCGACCCCGAGTACAAACCTCGCTTTAAAAAGAGAAGACTTCTCTCCGAGTAGCACGGGAACTTGCAGAGGTGTGTGATGGCTGCACTGATACACAAGTTCAGACGAACAATGGGTCAAATGAAGAAAGAGAATATAAACTTTATGAAACCTTCATGGTTGCAGTAAATACATGTTACTTCATGTTGAAATAAAGCTGTTACACGAGCCAGTGATCATTTCTGGTGCTGTTCCTGGAAAGCACACATGATCCACATTACTGTGTTGAGCTAGAAATCCACCATCTTGTTTCTGCTCTCCATTAGCATCGTAGCATTTCTTCTTGCGTCTTTAAAGTTGTGGTTGTGTTGTTGCAGTAAGGATCTGTTGACAATAAAAAATCCAAATAAATAACCCACTGGGCTACTGACAGACTCTTCTGGTGGTTTTTATTGGTCTTTGATGCAGACTGAAGTATCTGGAATCTTATGAAGCCGTGTATCCTCCTGGAGGATAAAACGCCATGATGGTGCCGGCACCAACAGCAGATCCACGTTTCTTACTTTAACAAAGAAGTGGAACTCCTGTTGCAACGATATATCCTCATGACTTTGGTTTCATGTGACTCTGAGGGAGGAGAGGGCTTCTGTCCATCCTGGAGAGGATCCTCTGTTGCTCCATGAAGCTACTTCCTGTTTCCCTGTGAAAGGGTTTTACTATCTTTATTTGGGGAGCATGTGAACACGCTAAGCTAACAAGCATGTAAACATGAAATGAAATGAATGAATGAAATGAAAAGTACTTTATTAATCTCCAAGGAGAAATTCTTTGTCGTACTAGCAGCATCCCAATGCCATAAACATGCTAAGCTAACATGCAACGAGCATAAAACACGCTAAGCTAACATGCAACAATCATATAAACAGGCTAAGCTAACATGCAACAAGCATAAAACATGCTAAGCTAACATGCAACAATCATATAAACAGGCTAAGCTAACATGCAACAAGCATAAAACACGCTAAGCTAACATGCACAAGCATAAAACATGCTAAGCTAACATGCAACAAGCATGTAAACACGCTAAGCTAACATGCAACAAGCATAAAACATGCTAAGCTAACATGCAACAAGCATAAAACACGCTAAGATAACATGCAACAAGCATGTAAACACGCTAAGCTAACATGCAACAAGCGTATAAACACGCTAAGCTAACATGCAACAAGCATAAAACATGCTAAGCTAACATTCAACAAGCATAAAACACGCTAAGATAACATGCAACAAGCATGTAAACATGCTAAGCTAACATGCAACAAGCGTATAAACACACTAAGCTAACACGCTAAGGAGGATTTGGCAAAATCTAGCAGTGAAGATTGCAAGCGACTGAATCCTGTCTTGGGTGCTGGAGACCAAAGATGGCCGACCAGAAGACCTGGATGGTCTGGAGCCAGAGTTTGTTGAGTACCTCTGAGTGTAGATATGAACCGCTCATTCATATTATTTTCCTTTTTTTGCAAATAGATCCCCCAAAACATTGCTCTGTGTCCCTCCAACTCTCCTGTTGTAAAACCCCAACACAGCGGAGTGCGTGAAGAGCGTAGGAAGCAAAAGGGTGAAACGTTACTTTATTCTCTGACGTCAGCCGGGTCTGGACCCGTGTGTCGCCCACTGGGAGTCACGTCTACGTCAGCCTCACCCTCACCCTGCGTCAGGGGGCTCGGCATATCGGTGGCGGTCTGCGTGGAGGCCGTGGAGTCACGCCCCTGTTTGCATACGTGTGCTAACAGTCCAGCCTGTGAGGTCACACCAGGACGCCGGTCGCTGCTTCTGACCCGAGCATTGATTTATAAATGAATAAATCATGGAGATAAACACAGGATGTGAGCTGCTGTGACTGTCACAGGTTGAGCTGTTCTTCATGTGTTGTAATGGTTTTCTTGCAAAAGGGAAGTTTGGGTGCGACTCTCAAAGTTCCTGACGTCCAGTCATAACTTCACATTGTAAAGTTGTGCATGACACTGCTGGGCTATCTGCATTTACAGTCATGGGGTCCATCAATGAGAAAAGTAAAAAAGTGTTAAAACTGTTAACTAAGAGCAAGGAGACGCTCTCCAGTAGTGGAGGAAGTCGCGTGACGTCGCCTCCTGGTTTACATTGTGTCATTGGCCTTCTTGGTTTCTGTCGTCGGTCTTTCTCGGCTTCTCGCAGCCAGAAGTGATGACAGGATGAAACTAAACGCTGAACCAAAATGCTACAATAATGAACTGAAAACCATAAATGTTGTGTGTGTGTATGAATTCCCTCAAAAGCAGTGGGGGCCGGGATGACCGAGGCTCACAGAGGCCAAGGTGCAAAGTACCAGCGGTGTGTTATTGATTTATTATATAACTCCCTATTCAAAGGAAAATCACCTCAAAACAGCAGAATTACCTGTTGACGTTCTGTGTGTTTTAGTAAATAAAGCAAACGGCAGCATGGCAGCGTGATGCGTGGACGAGATGGAAATCACTGCTTCCTGCTTGGATTGATGATGTCATCATGTCATTAGTGAGCGACTCCAGCAGTAGGACAGTTTTATTATAATTAACTACATCCCTGCTGTGTGACAACACATTGAAGAACTCTACTTGAGGGCTTTTCCTCCACTTGAGGCTCGTATCAGTTTATTTATTTGTCTTCAGGTACGAGCTGGGCGTGTTTGCCTCGTGTCAGTATTGAGTCAGGCCCATGAGATGTTGCATGTTCCCCACGAGGCTAAAGAGCAACGACCAGTGAACTTACACAGCGTTGTTTGTAAAGCGTTTTGCAGCAAAAGGTTTTCAAGGCATTGTGCGCCTGTGAGACGATCACATTCACATCTTCTGATCGCACAAACACAGTTCACCTGTCGACAGGACTCGCGTGCTGTTAACCAGCCGATGTGAATGGATCAATAGTGGATGGATCGATCAGCACAAAAGAATAAATGAGCATCATAACTTTCAGATATTAACTGCTGATCTTTGATGATTTGCAGTTTTTTTTTACAGAAACAGATCCTTTTGTTTTGTTTCAGCTCCTACGAATCACTTCACCTCTGACGTCTGTTAACCATCAACCATTCAAAATGTTCTTCTTCTTATAGTGTTTTTTCCTTCATGAAATCAATTCAATCATCATACTATGTTTAAGTAATTTTATACACATTTTTAAATATAAAATATATTTAATTTTCTCCTTACTGTTTTTTAAATTTCTTTTTATTACTGTTCTACTGTTTATTTATTTCAGGGCTGCTGTAATCCTGTAATTTCCCCACTAAGGGACTAATAAAGAAATATCTTATTTTATCTTATGAGGAAATAAAAGATTATATTCATGTGCGGTCACAAGAATGTTTTATTTACGAGGTGAAGTGCTCAATTGTACAAGAGGAAACTAAGCCATGAGATTCATCACTGTTGAGTAGATAGCTAGCAAGCTAACGAGCTAGCGAGCTAGCTAACGAGCTAGCAAAGCCGTCCAGCTTCTCATCCAGCAGGAGCTGCTCTGCTGCTCCAGAGCGACGGGATGTTTCTGTTTACATGCAGCCGTGCTTCTTCTGATGAATGATGATGAATGAACAACAACATCACTCTGGAGCGACGAGCTAAAACCTGAATGTGGTTTGTTTTGTGTTCATATGGACATTTGTGTGTGTGTGTGTGTGTGTGTGTGTGTGTGTGTGTGTGTGTGTGTGTGTGTGTGTGTGTGTGTGTATATACTCTGACTCTGATCTCCTGGAGACTTTCTGGTCACAAGACTGCCTCTTAAAGCTCCACAATCTCATTCATTAAAATGCATCATTCATAACTTTCTGCTTTTCCTAAAACGTTTAATCTGTGACTTTGTGGCATTTAACTGCAAGTTGCAAATTAAACTAAGAGTCAAGCCTTGAGGCAAAGCTGCGACTCTTTGAGCTGAGGGGACTTTGAAGGTCTTCTCCTGAAGCTAAGGGTCTTCTCCTGAAGCTAAGGGTCTTCCACTGAAGCTAAGGGTCTTCTCCTGAAGCTAAGGGTCTTCACCTGAAGCTAAGGGTCTTCTCCTGAAGCTAAGGGTCTTCCACTGAAGCTAAGGGTCTTCTCCTGAAGCTAAGGGTCTTCACCTGAAGCTGAGGGGTCTTCACTTGAAGCTAAGGGTCTTCATTTAAAGCTTAAGGGTCTTCACCTGAAGCTAAGGGTCTTCTCCTGAAGCTAAGGGGTCTTCACCTGAAGTTAAGGGTCTTCTCCTGAAGCCAAGGGGTCTTCACCTGAAGTTAAGGGTCTTCTCCTCAAGCTAAGGGGTCTTCTCCTCAAGCTAAGGGTCTTCTCCTGAAGCTAAGGGTCTTCACCTGAAGCTGAGGGGTCTTCACTTGAAGCTAAGGGTCTTCATTTAAAGCTTAAGGGTCTTCACCTGAAGCTAAGGGTCTTCTCCTGAAGCTAAGGGGTCTTCACCTGAAGTTAAGGGTCTTCTCCTGAAGCTAAGGGGTCTTCACCTGAAGTTAAGGGTCTTCTCCTCAAGCTAAGGGGTCTTCTCCTGAAGCTAAGGGGTCTTCACCTGAAGCTAAGGGTCTTCTCTTGAAGCTAAGGGTCTTCTCCTGAAGCTAAGGGTCTTCTCCTGAAGCTAAGGGGTCTTCACCTGAAGCTAAGGGTCTTCTCTTGAAGCTAAGGGTCTTCTCCTGAAGCTAAGGGTCTTCTCCTGAAGCTAAGGGTCTTCTCCTGAAGCTAAGGGTCTTCACCTGAAGCTAAGGGGTCTTCACCTGAAGCTAAGGGTCTTCTCCTGAAGCTAAGGGGTCTTCACCTGAAGCTAAGGGTCTTCTCCTGAAGCTAAGGGGTCTCCACCTGAAGCTAAGGGGTCTTCACCTGAAGCTAAGGGTCTTCTCTTGAAGCTAAGGGTCTTCTCCTGAAGCTAAGGGTCTTCTCCTGAAGCTAAGGGTCTTCTCCTGAAGCTAAGGGGTCTTCACCTGAAGCTAAGGGTCTTCTCCTGAAGCTAAGGGGTCTTCACCTGAAGCTAAGGGTCTTCTCCTGAAGCTAAGGGTCTTCACCTGAAGCTAAGGGGTCTTCACCTGAAGCTAAAGGTCTTCTCCTCAAGCTAAGGGTCTTCTCCTGAAGCTAAGGGTCTTCACCTGAAGCTAAGGGTCTTCTCCTGAAGCTAAGGGTCTTCACCTGAAGCTAAAGGTCTTCTCCTGAAGCAGAGGTCAAACTGAAGGTCACATGAGCAGCCACAACATCTGTTTTCTTAAGTTCTTTTCAGGAAATGATTGATGTGTTGTATTTGTTGCTGAGGTGTGAAGGACAATAAAATGTCCACAAAAAGGTGAAATCCCTGTTTAAGAACATATCCATATCAAAGGATGATGCTAGTGGTAATTCATCCTTTTATTACTTTTAATAAATCCCATTAACATGTCCTCAGTAGTGTAGGAACAATAGACGTTATGCTCTTGTGTTTTGTGGGATAAATTCCTTGTTTATCAGTGATGATATGTTATGAAATCTTTCCTTTGTCTTAATTCACACCCTTGTCTTTTATTGCTCTTCCTTGTAAACCCTTTTCCATCTGTTCTGAGTCTCAGGACCTGGTGCCTCCACTCAGATGTGACACCGGCTGAAGACAGCAGCACTCAGGATTACGTAAGCTGAGCTTCACACAGATTAAAGCCTGATGTCTTTCCTCTCTGACCGCCGGTCGTTGAACTCGACCCGAGGAAGCAGAATCTACATGAAGAGGCTCTGAGGGCAGAACAACACGTGCAGCAGCAATGTGTTGTGTAAAAAAGACAGAAACACTGTGTGTTCTCTGACATGTTGATTCAAACCCGCAGACGAGTTATTGTTGACTCAGGTTTTATCGTCATGATGTCACGGCCACCGCCAACGAGTCAGCAGCAAAGACCTCCAAGGAAAATATAAACATGAAAAAACACTTTCTCATTACAGTTCTGCTGAATCAGTGTGTTGTATAGTAATAGTGTATTATTATTATATAATAATAGCTATTATAATATAATAATAGTATCATAATAATGTATAGTTATAGTGTATTACTATACATTATTACTATACTTTTATTATATTATAATATAACAATAGCTATTATTACATACATGTAGTATATTATGATATACTACATGTATGTAATAGTGTATCATATACATGTATGTACTAGAGTATCATATACATGTATGTAATAGTGTATCATACTACATGTATGTAATAGTATATCATATACATGTATGTACTAGTATATCATATACATGTATGTACTAGTATATCATACTACATGTATATATCATATACTACATGTATGTAATAGTGTATCATACTACATGTATGTAATAGTATATCATACTACATGTATATATCCTATACTACATGTATGTAATAGTGTATCATACTACATGTATGTGATAGTGTATCATAATACATGTATGTACTAGTATATCATACTACATGTATGTACTAGTATATCATACTACATGTATGTAATAGTATATCATACTACATGTATGTACTAGTATATCATATACATGTATGTGATAGTATATCATATACATGTATGTACTAGTATATCATATACATGTATGTGATAGTATATCACATACATGTATGTGATAGTATATCATATACTGTATGTGATAGTATATCATATACATGTATGTACTAGTGTATCATATACATGTATGTACTAGTGTATCATAATACATGTATGTACTAGTGTATCATACTACATGTATATGATAGTATATCATACTACATGTATGTACTAGTGTATCATATACTACATGTATATATCATATACATGTATGTACTAGTGTATCATATACTACATGTATATATCATATACATGTATGTAATAGTATATCATATACATGTATGTTCTAGTGTATCATATACTACATGTATATATCATATACATGTATGTACTAGTGTATCATACTACATGTATGTTCTAGTGTATCATATACATGTATGTGATGAGTCTCCCTCTGCAGGTTGGAGTTTCTCTTCATAACAGATTATATGATTCCTATATGAATATTTAGGAGCGCGGTCCCGCGGCACTTCGCCCTCTGTGTTGACGCCAGCGCGCGCGCCCGCGAAGGTGTCGTGTCGCGGGCGTGCGCGCCCCCCCCCCCCCCCTCCCACCTCTACCCCCTCGCCCCCCCGCGGGTAATTGATGGTTCTCGTTAGCCGGCAGGAGGGGTGTCATGGCGCAGCCTCGCGCTCCACCAATGGCATTGTGGGTAGGGCTCAACACCCCGGCCCGCGGGTCTTGATATATAAGCTGCGTGAGGCGCTCCTGAAAGACATATTGTTCATCTTCTGCACGCGCTGCGGCTGTTTTGGCAAAACTTTCTGTTGAATATTTAATGAGGTGAGTGCAAATATGATTTGATTTCTACATTTCAATCAATGGTCTGATCATAAATACATGAATTATGAACTGATTTGCATGATGTTTCGGGTTAATAGCGTTATAAGGTAACCCTTAACGTTCCTGATGGCTGCATGAGCGTTCCTGATTCACGTATTCATCCCGTTTGTGGTGTTTGGAGATGTTGTATAATATTTACTTCTGGATGATTGAAAAGTTCAGTCTGGTTTCTGAGCAGAATGAAGAGAAAGAGACTGATTGTAAACTTTGAATATGAAGAATCATGCTGATGCATTTCATCTTCATTCTCAACTTTGATGTTTTATAAGTGTTGATAAAGATAATCTCTGCTGCTGATGTTCATGTAACACTTCATACAACATATGACAACATATGACAACAGATACGAGGACAACAAAAAAGTGCACCATTAAAATTGTACTTGAATAAAAGTTTTAGGAACAAAATGTACCTCAATTGTGTATTTCAGAAATTAATCTTCATGCAAAAGGAGTCTTTTCTTCTGTCTAATATTGTTTTTATATTATATTTTTATATCATATATATATATATATATATATATATATATATATGTATATATATATATATATATATATATATATATATATATATTTAATAATATTGTCGAATAACTGTTTGTTATCTGTTCATATGACAGTAGAAACATCTTGAATATTATTATGTAATTATGATATAAAAGCCTGTTACTGGTGCTACCTTTATTAAAGTACAAGTATACGTAAAGTAAAGCCAGCTGAATCTTTAAAATTATATTTTATAAAATGATATCATACAAGTCAAGAGAATGTCTGAAGCGTGTTCTGCTGCTCTGACGCTGCGTCTCCTCCTCAGCTGCAGGATGGACGACACGTACTCGCCTCAGAGGAACGGGGGCGCCGTCCACGGCAAGAGCGCCGTCAAAGGCGGCGGCCTGATGGGGCCCGGGGCCAACGGGAAGGGAGTGCACGGGAACGCCGTGCACGGGAACGCCGTGCACGGGAACGCCGTGCGCCACGTCAGCGTCAACGGCAGCTTGTATCCCACCAAGGCCAAGAGCCGCCGGCAGAGGTGGGAGGTGAAGCCCTCGGAGATGGCCGACAACACGCTGAACCCCATCAGGGCCATCGTGGACGGGATGCAGCTCACTCCCAACCCGGAGAAACCCATGATCTCACTGTCCATCGGTGAGAGGCTCCAAACTCCTCTGGAGACGCAGCTCTGCTGCTCACACTCACACTAACTAAAAAGAAGAAGATCTGGTTCAGATACAAGCTTTCGTACACATGTAGAAGTCCTGGTTGAAATATTCCAGGGATTATGTTTCATGTGTCGAGAGACGCAGACTGTTGACACTTGATTGTTGACACTTGATGTTTGCATCCTGTTGACTAATCGCATCACGTCTGATCCTTCAGGGGATCCCACGCTGTTTGGAAACCTGCCGACAGATAACGCCGTGCTGCAGGCCATGAAGGACGCCATCGACTCCCAAAAGTACAACGGCTACGCTCCTTCTGTCGGTGAGTCTCACCGGAAACAAAGAAATTCAAAAGCAAACATCTTTAAAAGCATTGAAATAAAGGAATATAATTTCACGTTTGCTTAAAAGCGGTCAACCAGATGCATGATGGGAGATGTGTTGCTACACTAGAGGCATGGACAGATTACTGGCACAGGGTACAGCCTCTCTTCCCCTACGAAATGTCACTCAAAGAGACACTTACCGAGCTCAAAATGACCACAGAGACACAGAACTACTTCAAATACACACAAACCAACCCCAAAGACACCGAACATGACTACAAAGAGACACAAACCAACTTTAAAGAGACAGAAAATGACTTCAAAGAGATACAAACAACCTCAAAGAGACAGAACATGACTACAAAGAGACACAAACAACCTCAAAGAGACAGAACATGACGACAAAGAGGCACAAAACAGCTTCAGAGAGACAGAAAATTACTACAAAGAGACACAAACCAACTTTAAAGAGACAGAACATGACTACAAAGAGATACAAACAACCTCAAAGAGACAGAACATGACTACAAAGAGATACAAACAACCTCAAAGAGACAGAACATGACTACAAAGAGACACAAAACACCTTTAAAAGAGACAGAAAATTACTACAAAGAGACACAAAACAACATCAGAGAGACAGAAAATTACTACAAAGAGACACAAAACAACTTTAAAAGAGACAGAAAATTACTACAAAGAGACACAAAACAACCTCAAAGAGACAGAACATGACTACAAAGAGACACACATAACCTCAAAGAGACACTAAGCAACAAGTCAGTGTTTTGCTCCTGAGTTAGAAGAAGTGGCGAGGCCTTCTGCATGTCGGTGCCCAAGAGCCTCTCGTTGGACTGTTCAATCTATATTGTGAAGTTTAGCAAGCAGAAATTGACCCATGCTGGTGTTTACGAAGCCCGACAGTCAGTGAAGGCAACACGAACGCTTCAGCATCAACGTGTCTCTGTCTGCATGAGCCGCATGTTTCCTCTGTGTCGAGGATTCAAGCTTTTTATTTTGCTATTTCTGCATCGACCAACAGGCCGGACACTTTGCGCTCTGAGTCCGTTAAAAAAAACAACTAGAAACACACAATAACAGGAAGGAGAAAGAATATGAACGATGGAGAAAAACAGCATCCATCCAGATGAAAACCACTGTGAATGTCTCCGGCAGGTTACCTGAAGAGCAGACAGGCCGTGGCCAACTTCTACAGCTGCCCCGAGGCGCCGCTGGAGGCCGAGGTGCTGCATCGCTCCTCAAACACGTCGCTGCTTTGCTAAACACACTCGCAGTGTTTCCTCTCACCAGCTGCGGCGCTTTGCGCTGCATCTGGATCACATTGTGTGACGACTTAGATGCAGATAGAATCACACAGCGCATGCTACATTTACATGCTACAGTCACGTCGCTGGTTGTTTGTTGTGCGTGGATTTGTTGCTGAAGGTTAAGCGCAGCCGCTCTCTTCCAGGATGTGATTTTGGCCAGCGGCTGCAGTCAGGCCATCGACCTGGCCATCAGCGTGCTGTGTAACCCCGGGGACAACATCCTGGTGCCGTGCCCGGGCTTCTCCTTGTATAAGACCCTGGCGGTCTCCATGGGCATCAAGGTCAAACTCTACAACCTGCTGGTAGGTAGGAGCGCGTCCCACCGCTGCTCCACACACACTGCACCTGTACTTTTACATTCACAAGGTGACGTTTACTTTAGTCAGAGCCAACGGTAGAGGAGGAGCCGGGAAGGAACTCATGCGCTTACTTACATTTCATTCAGAGGAAACAGAAAATAAAGGCAAATCAAGCCAGGACATGAAACATCTGATGTAAACTATGAAACACTCGACTGTTCTTTCACTTTAAAATCCAGAATACAAACAGCAACAATTTGGATTCTGAGCAGAAATCTCTTTTTGGGCCGTGCGTCTCTACTAGTACAGCCAAGACAAGCGTCTGCAGTAGATTAGCGGCTTGCAGTTGTTTAGTCACGTTACATAAGTACATGGACACATAAATCAATGGTGACGATGTCACTTTCATTCAATTCATTTCCCAAATGAAGGCGCATTTCACCACCACAGGCAGAGAAACCACTGCAGAGCTAAACATGACCTTCATGACCTTCCTTAACATGACCTTCATAAAAATGACCTTCCTCAACATGACCTTCATAAACATGACCTTCATAAACATGACCTTCATAAACATGACCTTCATAAACATGACCTTCATGACCTTCATAAACATGACCTTTGTAAACATGACCTTCATGACCTTCCTGAACATGACCTTCCTCAACATGACCTTCCTCAACATGACCTTCCTCAACATGGCCTTACTGAACATGACCTTCCTCAACATGACCTTCCTCAACATGACCTTCCTCAACATGACCTTTATCAACATGACCTTCCTCAACATGACCTTCCCAAACATGAGCTTCATGACCTTCCTGAACATGACCTTCCTGAACATGACCTTCCTCAACATGACCTTCCCAAACATGACCTTCATGACCTTCCTCAACATGACCTTCCTCAACATGACCTTCATGACCTTCCTCAACATGACCTTCCTCAACATGACCTTCCTCAACATGACCTTGCTTTGCAGCCAGAGAGGTCGTGGGAGGCCGACCTGCAGCACATGGAGAGCCTGATTGATGAGCGGACATCTTGTCTGATCATCACCAACCCGTCCAACCCGTGCGGCTCCGTCTTCAGCGAGGAACACCTGCAGAAAATCCTCAAAGGTGAGCTGCAGTTCTCATCAGGGAGCGGAAATCAGGACCGAGACGGCATCGCCCTCATCTCCGTGCATCACTTGACTTGATGGTTTCCTTCCTCCTCCAGTGGCCTCCAGACACTGCGTCCCCATCCTGGCCGATGAGATCTACAGCGACATGGTGAGTGCAACCACGCACGCCGGCTTGGCCCTCGGTAGCACCAGCGAGGCACATTTTTCTCCACCGTGACGGTGCAGGTTGTGTGTTATCTGGTGGTATGTGCGCTGGCGCTGGGCGCCGGGCGGACAACCCCTCATCAGCACAGGGATTATGTGGGATTATGGGCCGCGTGCTGTGAATGAGGCCTGGAGGCAGCGAGGCGGCACGCTGCACGCGCGGGCGGCAGCGAGGTCAGCGAGGTCAGCGAGGTCAGCGGCGTCGCACTGTGACCTCAGCGTGCATGAACATGATCCACACGGCCATTATCTCCTGAAAGGGATGCTTCTATACAGCCAAACCGCTCCGTGAGTTACGTTCATGGATTACCTTTCGGTGGAGTTTCAAAAGAGTCTTCGCACATCCGGTTTAGAGACGAGCGTCATGAGCTGCAGCTGGACGTTTTGTGGCGTTTTTTTTGGTTTCGTTTCTTTTATTTTACGACGTGAACACGTTTTAAACTCTTTTGAAACGTGAGAGTTTAGTTGCAGTCGGACGTCATTTTGTAGAAGACAAGGAATATCAGGATGATTTATCAAAACAACATGTAATATAAAAACGACACATAATACCTCGATCGGTATCTTACGACCGAGTACTTTATCTTCTTAATACCAAAAGACTCCTTTTGGTAAAATGACAACTTAGTTAAGATAAGATAAGATAATCCTTTATTAATCCCTCAGTGGGGAAATGACAGGATTACTGCTCACAAGTAAATGAAGATAAAAATAAAGTAATATAAATAAACAGTAGAACGGTAATAAAACACAATTAAAAATTAAACAGTAAGAAGAATATTACATAATACAGATGGAATAGAAAATCTGTATAAAAGTACTTAAACGTACTTAAACGTAATGCATATTGCAGGTACGAGGTACAGCAGCAGGAGATGAATTAAAGTCTTCACACTTTCATTTAATTAGTTCTCAAAATACATTCATCATATTCTGACTTTATATTTGGTCGGTACGAGCTAACGTTAGCATGCGTCCTATCATGGTCAACGGGAAGAAATCTTAAGATCTGTAATTTTTTTTTTACAAAATAAAAAACAACAATTGTGATCATGAAGAGTTCAAAAGAAACATTTAAATGTTTCCATGAGAAAAAAACACTGGCAGCACATTCAGTCCAAAGCGTTGGCATCGATGTCGGCCTTGAGAGGGACCGCTCACTTGTTGTGAGAGGTCATGCAAATATGTACACACACACACACACACACACACACACACACACACACACAGTATATTGTTGCTCAATAAGAGATAAGAGGAGTTTCATTTCATGTCAGTAGTTTTCCACCTGAACATAACGAGTTGGTGATGAAACAGAAATCAAGGGGACGTGGAACAGAAACACTTTTTCAACAACTGGAGGCCACATGTTGTCTGTTCAACATCACATATGACATCACACATCACACGTGTTCAGTTATTATTTCAGCTCCAGCGTCGTTGCACCATTAGCATCGCTGGGTGCTGAATTGCTTGAGAGAAGCTGTCTTTGCTGCGTTAAGGCAAGCAGAAACTAAAAGATTCTGGTAAAATGATGAGCGACTTTGACAAAAAGACATTTAAATTGTGCATGAAACTAAATGCATAGCAACAATTCATGCACGGCAGCCGCTAACACCAACTGGACAACAACGTTTCCGGCCCCTGAGCGTCAGCATTGAGGCGTTGCTGTTGCACGTGAGCCAGCGAGTCACTTTGCATCCTGTAACGCAGGAACATTTACAGGTTTGTAATGTAGGAATCCAATCCACTCAGCCCCTGAAAGAAGCTTCAGAACCAGCTGTTCATGACGCCTGACTTTGTTTTTCACATAAAGCAAAGAGTCCTGTAAGTTGTTGTCATGCTCAGCCATAACTTGGGCTTTCATATTATGATATTTTGTTGAGCTGTGCTATGCTAATGAGCTGTAGGGGTTGGTGGTTGTTGGGTTGATGCACCATTTCTTACAAACCGCTGTATGGGACGAGGGGAAAGGTTCAGGATGAGGCCGAAGACGTCGTGAGGGTTTCTGTTAGTGGCCATGATGAGTATTTAAGAGAGATCTTTGAGAGATATTTAAGAGATATTTGAGCAGACTTGGATATGCATTGTGTCTATCACCTTCTTCTTCTGACTCTGCTCCTTCCTTGCAACAAATAAATGTTCCTGTTTGAATGATTTCACTCCGAGGGGTCGAGTGAGTTTTTCTAACGCACGTTTGCGGCCGCATGTGTTTTTAATCTGTGCGAATGTTGGGTTTTGGGAGGACCGGGGTCTGTGTGGTGGAGCAGAGCGAGGGGGAAGGTCTGAGAAGCAAGCCTCTGCTTCTTGAATGAGTAAATGTGTTCAATACGTATGTCTGCACAGGAGAGCTGCATGCAAAGTTATAATAACCATGCATTCATGAGTATTGAACCAATGACCAGTGCTGATATGGTTGGTAAACTTCTCCGTATTGAACATCATATTCTATGTAGTGCTACTTAAAGGCAGAGGGGAACAATCCAGACACCAAAAGCTGCTTTAAAAGGGAGAGCTGTGCAGGCACATGTGTGAAGTTGCTGTGATGTCATTCACAGCAGCCGGCCAATAGGATGCGGGGCAGTTCCCCACGCAGAGCCAGAGATGTCTGGCTTTAATGAGAAGCAGCTTTCTGTGTGATTACTTTACATCTCGCTTTCCCTGAAAGCCTCTCGCTCCCTTTCCAGTGTACAAAACAAAGCTAGCATGCTCGTCCCGCATGAAGCTGAGCTTCTGTAAAGGTTTGAGACAAACGCAAAGTAAATAACAACAAAATACTTATCTCCCATTCGCTGACTGGTATGATCAAGTGTTCCTTAAAGCAGAGTTGGTAATGTTGAGAAACAAGAATATGCTGCTTTTTTAAATGATTCAACATAAAAACCTCCACCAGTGCCGAACTCTTTTCCAATGACAGCAGCTCGCCGTACGAGCTGACAGCCCGTTCCTCTGCGCTAACCATCATCATGACTGTAAACAAGTCACAGCTGGTTATGGTTAGCACGACAGCTAGCAAGCTAGCAGCTACTTCCAGTCCTGCTAATTACAATACTTTCTTTTGTAAGTCAGAGCATTTGATTTATTGACCGCTGTCGGGCTGTAGTGACAATTTCAACTAACTAGATGACCGACCCGAGCCTTAACACGCTAACATGTTAGCCTTAACACGCTAACACGTTAGCCTTAACACGCTAGCCTTAACACGTTAGCCTTAACACGTTAGCCTTAACACATTAGCCTTAACACGCTAGCCTTAACACGCTTAGACTTAACACGTTAGCCTTAACACGTTAGCCTTAACACGCTAGCCTTAACACGTTAGCCTTAACACGCTAGCCTTAACACGTTAGCCTTAACACGCTTAGCCTTAACACGCTAGCCTTAACACTTAGCCTTAACACGTTAGCCTTAACACGCTAGCCTTAACACGCTTAGCCTTAACACGTTAGCCTTAACACGTTAGCCTTAACACGCTAGCCTTAACACGTTAGCCTTAACACGCTAGCCTTAACACGTTAGCCTTAACACGTTAGCCTTAACACTTAGCCTTAACACGTTAGCCTTAATACGCTAGCCTTAACACGCTTAGCCTTAACATGTTAGCCTTAACACGTTAGCCTTAACACGCTAGCCTTAACACGTTAGCCTTTACACGCTAGCCTTAACACGTTAGCCTTAACACGCTTAACACACTTTATAAGCTTCACCGCTTATCACTTCAAACTTTCTGTGTCGACAATATGGCCTCCATTTGCAGCAGGGGCGGACTGGTCATACTGGTTATACTGGGAAACCCCCAGTGACATGGCCGGACCCGCTTATATCCTACGCTTCATAAAACACATTACATTTACTCAAATACCTGAAGTACTTCATCTCTGACTGACTTTCATACTGCTGACTACCGGCAGTTCAACTTTGCTTGAGGTGTTTTTAAATGTTTACTCAACATTTGCATAACATGCTCGCACACAAAGCCGATTTTGAGCCCCTTGTATGTCGCTTAACAGCCACACACACACACACAAACGATCACAACCCCAGCATGCAACACTACTGAGAGCATTAATGTTCACATCGTATATTGTAGGGTCAGGAAAGCTACGAGACGTCATTGTGCAACAAGAACAAGTTATTGTGACACACACACTGCTCATAATCCGTCACTGACCTCCTGCCACAGTCTTCTTATCTAGAACAACTTCCTGTCGACAAATAACAGTTAAACGGTGATACTCAGTCTGTTCTGTTCATTTCTACACTGTAGTTCATACTAACCTCTGATCCAGTTTCTTCATCGTGTGGTCTTCCTCTGCTGACGTTCATCCCTTGAGGCTCTGTCGTTGTACTATAACCATCTGGCACTAGAGTTAAGCATATTCTAGCTAACTACACCTACCTTGGAGTGTGACGATAGCAGGATCATCTTATTCCACGTGTCCATCCGGGCAAATGGGTCCAGCCAAATGTAATTTCTTTGTAATCGTCCAAAATAATGTGAAGTGCATGGCGAGTCGTCGTGTATTGAGTGTGCCGGTCTGACAGTAACTCCCGGCTCACTTCTTCCCCCAGTCCGCCCCTGGTTTGAAGGCACGAGGACCCTTGAGCGTGGATGTTTTGCCACCTGAACGTGCGTTATCTTGCTCCCGCCCTCAGGTGTTCCCAGGTTGCAGCTGCCCCTCCTTGGCGTCTCTCAGCAGTGACGTTCCCATCCTGTCCTGCAGCGGCTTGGCAAAGCGCTGGCTGGTCCCCGGTTGGAGAATGGGTTGGATCCTCATCCATGACAGGAACGATATATTTGGATCCAAGGTACATGAAGCTTTATTTGCACATTCTTCTTTTAGGAGAGAGAGGGAACAAGAAGACTCCGATAGATAACTGTTACCTTCATGCCTCCTCTGCAGATTCGACAGGGTCTGGTGAAACTGAGCCAACGTATTCTGGGAGCCTGCAGCATCGTCCAGGGTGCCCTGGATAGCATCCTCAACAACACACCTCACAGCTTCTACAGCCAGACCATCAGCTTTCTGAAGGTAAACAGGAGTAAGATGTTGCTCATATTCATTCCATCTGCGACAGAAACACCGTCTCAATCATCCGAGAGGAGGCACAAGTCGGTCGGCAGACCTTTACCTGGACAGCGTTGTCGACCCTTCAGGCTTTAGCGTGTTAGCTAGTAGCAGAAGAAATGAAAGACTGGAGTCAAACACAAATCACCTGTAAATGATGAACCGAGGTTACATTGGAAATGTCATCTTTCTGTGCCAGGATCAATATCAACATTTAAGAAGCGTTTTCAGACATGAGGTTTAGCCTAATGCTAACTTCTCCAACCGTTAGCGTAAACTATTAGAGAGATGGAGCTCTGGCGTGATCGCTGCTCATCCTCCAGCGACAGCAGACAGCGGCTACTTAGCCCGCTTTGCTAACCCAGCTTCCACATGCTGGTCACAGAAAGTGATCTGAACACAGTTGTCATTTATCTGGAGAAAGCAATGTGTTTATCACCTTGTGACAAGAGCGTATACAAGGATTTCCCTCACCTAGCGGCTGGCTAGTTAGCCAGCTACTTGCTAAGTCCACCATGCTAACGTTACACATGCTAACGTTACAGCGGGCTGGCGTCTTCGTCCTGGATGGGGGGAAATGTGTACATAATGTGTATATTGTGCATTATTTCTGGAACAATGACATCTTTACTTATAAATACATATATACATTTATGGGACTGAACTATTTATTGTATTTAGTTCTCTTCTATTAAGTTTAAACTATTTTTTTCCACAATTACAACAGTAATATATTTATGTTATGATACTGATTGGATGGTTTATTCTTTTCTTCCTCAGACCAACTCAGAGATTTGTTTCAGTAAGCTGTGCAGCGTCCCGGGCCTCAACCCCATCATGCCTTCAGGAGCCATGTACCTCATGGTGAGTACTGTGAGCTTTATCTTATTGTGTGTGTATTGATATTTATAACAAAACAATCTGAAGAAGGTTTTGCATCATCTTAAAATTGATAGCAATATAAATAAGTGGAAACAATCTATTGAATTTAATCAGCATGCTATAATGTGTCCATTGAATAAACCGTTTTATACTATTTATACAGCACCTAGACCTCTTTTTACAATAATGGACCTCTCATGTTACATTATAAATATTCCACATTCATTCCTTTCTCTTACCTATATGCATGTGTACGCAGTATTTGTTGTGTTGTATTACATTTAAGGCAGTTTTGATATGAATTGGAGGTTAATATGTGTTCACATTTGTCCAGGTGGGGATTGACATAGAAAACTTTCCAGACTTTAAGGACGATGTGGACTTCACTCAGCAGCTGGTGACCGAGCAGTCGGTCTTCTGTCTGCCCGCCTCAGTAAGAAAACCTTTTTCCATCGTTTGTCCATTTCCCCGTCACGCCGACACACGCGTGACCCTTTAATGACCGAGGCTGTCCGTCTCCTGCCGTCTCGCAGGCGTTTGAGTACCCAAACTTCTTCCGCATCGTCGTGACGGTGCCGGAGGAGATGATGGTGGAGGCCTGCAGTCGGATCAGGGAGTTCTGCCAGCGCCACCATCGGCCCTGCAGCCGCGACAGCAACGACCTGGACCAGTGACGAGTCAGAGAGGGACCAGGACTCGAGCCGAGAGGAGACCAAAGCCTGGAGGACGGAGGAGTCGTCCTCTAGTCACGTATACTGAGCCGAAACCAGCTTTGAAATTGTGTTCCACCGTCGCTAGCAAGTCAGAGATGCAGAAGTCAGACGTCACAACTGTGTTAGCGTCGTCATCGCTCTGGCAACGAAGGAGCTTGGACGCGACACATCTGATTGTCAACCGATGGAGTAATTTTTGATGTAAACCGTATGCAATGAGCCAACCGAATATTTATATTTTATACAGTCAGCGTATATAGAGGGCTTGTTCTTGTGTATTTATATAATCTGTGATATGCTTTGTATGTCATGTGATGTAACCTCTTTGATATCAACTGCAGATCGTGGACGCCAGCTGGCATCCAATTATGGGAAGTCAAAACATTTTAATATCCGTTTTTATAAAGAATGCGCATGGATAATCTTCTGCATACTCTGCAAGAACATTCTCTGGATATGGTTTGAATGCTAATTGTCATATGGAATCACACACATGTATATACAAAACTAAAATAGATTTGAGTAATTTTGTTCCTTGCTACCGAATAAAAACATGTTGACATGAGTTTGAGAACAAAGCGTTTTGCATATCCATAAAAAGACAGTCTGGCAGACAGGAGTGTACTTTAAATCTTATTTTCATGGAATCAAACATCCAGAATCACAGATTAGCTGCAGAGGCCTCGCGGTCTGTGACTTCCTGTCTGACGGCACGCGAGTGATTCCTCCAGCTCTGCAGCCGCGTAGAGCTGGAGGTCATCCATAACTTCTCTGGATGATAAGACGGCTTTCAACATGGCGGCATTCCTCCACGATGCATTTCCGTCATGCATTTCCGTTAAACAAACACAGTAAAACAAGTTTTACTGTGTTTGTTTAACAATGATTAAGCAGAAAGGAAAACAAATCATGCACGTGTCTGCCGCAGGAGAATAAATACTCTGAAAACAAAAGGATTAACCATTTAGAGGCCTCTGGGCTGTGTGTTTGGACCACAGTGCTAGCTACAGTGCTAAACACAGTGCTAGCCACAGTGCTTACCCCAGTGATAGTCACAGTGCTAAACACAGTGCTAGTCACAGTGCTAAACACAGTGCTAGCCACAGTGCTAAACACAGTGCTAGCCACAGTGCTAAACACAGTGCTAGCCACAGTGCTTACCCCAGTGATAGTCACAGTGCTAAACACAGTGCTAACCACAATGCTAGTCACAGTGCTAGTCACAGTGCTAAACACAGTGCTAGCCACAGTGCTAGTCACAGTGCTAAACACAGAGCTAGTCACAGTGCTAAACACAGAGCTAGTCACAGTGCTTACCCCAGTGATAGTCACAGTGCTAGCCACAGTGCTAGTCACAGTGCTAGCCACAGTGCTAGCCACAGTGCTAGTCACAGTGCTAGCCACAGTGCTAGTCACAGTGCTAAACACAGTGCTAGTCACAGTGCTAGCCACACTGCTAGTCACAGTGCTAACCACAATTCTAGTCACAGTGCTAGTCACAGTGCTAACCACAGTGCTAGTCACAGTACTAGCCACAGTGCTAACCACAGTGCTAGCCACAGTGCTAACCATAGTGCTAACCACAGTGCTAGCCACAGTGCTAACCATAGTGCTAGCCACAGTGCTAGCCACAGTGCTAGCCACAGTGCTAGCCACTGCACCGCCGTGCAGACCCAGCTTAACAAGTTGAAGCTTACGTTTCTGACAGTGACCTCACATCATGACCGCAGCAGCTCGTAGCTCCTGTATGTTAAGTACAAAATAATAAAGTTAGTTTTAACAAGATGCATCTAAATCTGACGCTTACATGACTTCATGCTATCATGTTGTGGAACCGTCATTAGCATTAGCATTAGCTTCCTGTTGGGCTGTATTCGGTTAAACACAAACGTATTCAGGGATTCAAACAGTGTTTTCTCACAGGGACACTCTGAACTACACATAGAGCAGCAGGACCTCTTACTCATCATCATCATCATCATCATCATCATCATCATCACAAACCAAATGGATCACATCTTTCTCCTCTTCGTTAGTGTAGTGAAAGATTGCCATCTAATGTTGGACTACAAACGTTACAGCAGGTCTGTCTCCTGACCCGGCCCGCCTGTGCGTGCGTGTGTGTGTGTGTGTGTGTGTGTGTGTGTGTGTGTGTGCACTGCCACCCCTATGAGAGCGACCTTTGCAACACGCTCCTCCCCCTCACTTAAAGACATGGTGGTGAAGTACTTTGTGTGTTGTCCAATAATTAACCGCCGCACTGATAAAGCAGAAAGAGGATCGAGAAAGAGGAAGAAAAGCAAAGACACAGGTCAGATAAACAAGTCACGCCAGCAGAGAAAGAGAGAGGAAGGACGTTGACTCAGCAGTTACAGTTTGAGGGGAGAAAGAGGAAGTGTACGAGTGTGTCGAGGTCCATTGCTTTTCTCTCTGCTCATGGAGGACACGCAGGTGTTCAGGTTCGTAGAGCTGAACGATGGCACGCGGATGCCGGCTTTGGGTTTTGGGACATGGAAGGTACTCTGACCCCTCTCCTGTATCCTTTACTGTTATCTGTCATGTTTGCATACGAGTTGACTGAAATATGTGTTGCAAATGTGTGCATTTTACGCACAGGAGTGTTTACTGAAGGGATCTGCTGTTTGACCCCCTCAAGGTCAAATGGAGAGCTCCCTCATTGGCTGCATACGGGTCCACCCGTTGGTGTAGCAAGAGCACTGGGAGGCGGCGCCGCGGGAACATGGACACACAAAAAGTTGTGACTTTAGAGTAAACAATTGGTGAACTTTTTTGTTCATGAGAAAATGTGTCACAGCCTGGATCACAGACTGGATCACAGGACTGGATCACAGACTGGATCACAGACTGGATCACAGCCTGGATCACAGACTGGATCACAGACTGGATCACAGACTGTACTACAGACTGGATCACAGACTGTACTACAGCCTGGATCACAGACTGGATCACAGACTTGCTCTTTTAAGCGAGTGCTTCATGTTTGTGTTGTCGTTGTGTGTAACATCGTGGAAGCCGCTGCGTGTCGTGCAGCTCGTAGCGTTTCTTTAGCGCGTCAGAAACTTCTGGATGTGTTGAAAGCGCTCATGATACTATGACGTGTTGTTAGTACATCATGCATATCATTATGGTGGAACATGATGAAGGTGGACTCGTGATGAGAATACACAGAATCACACAATTTATTTTCACTGGTTGAATTTCTGGTGATGAATAATACACACTGATCCTCCCATACACACATTCAAACTCCTAGTAATATGATGATCTACACACTCATGGATACACACACATATATAGTACAAGATAAGTATATATTAATGTGTGTACTCCTGTCAGCAGACACATTTACATCAATATAATCTGATGGATTTGGGAGATGAGGCATTTAAAATCAGCTGATGCATTTTCCCAACACCGACACATTTAACTGATGTTTTGTGATGTTCATGTCTCTCAGTGGGCGGAGTCAAGCTGCGTTCACAGCAAACTGTTGTGAATGTTCACAACAGTTTGCTGTGAACGCAGCTTGTGACTTTGTCATGATTATAGTCTCGACTTCCTGAAATGCTTCATGATAATCTCAGTAATTTAAGCTGGATAACAGAACATTTAATCGACTTCAGAACGCAGAATGTTCCTTTAACCTGTTAAACTGTGGAACCAGGTTTGTCTCCAGACCTCTTTTCCCTCGTCGTAGGAACCCCAAATTAATCCCAATAATTGTGTTTATTGTATTTATTTGTTCAGCAAAGTCTTGGAAAAAATGTGTATCTGCAAAAAAATCACTTTTAAAAGATATTTTGATGGTAACTATGAACATCCAGCATGATATGAGCCAGATTCCCCAAAAAAGCCTCCTGGAGCGTCAATAAGACCTTTATGGAAAGATTAGGACCTAAAGAATCAGAATCTGCAACAACAATCACAATAAAACAAAGTCTTGTCCTGTTAGGAAGGAGTTTCAGTCAAGAAACTGTTCATAAATGAGAAAAATAACATATCTTAAGCTAAACGATTGTCTGAATGGGGCATGCTGGGACTTATAATTGGCGTGGGAGGATCTTTGCACGGTTTCCAAAAGGTTAACACAGTTGAACAGTTTTGCTTTCTTGCCAAGAGTTCAGTAAGATTATTACCAGTCAGGCGACACACATTCGTCTCCACAGTTTAACGTGTCAGATCGTGGAGAAGCGCCCAATAAAAGCGTCTGCTCCCTGCAGATCCCGCCCCCCTCGGTGCAGGGCGCCGTGGAGGCCGCCATCGCGGCCGGCTACCGCCACATCGACACCGCTCGCCTGTACGGCAACGAGGCCGGCATCGGCAAGGCGCTGCGCTCCAAGATGCAGCAGGGCGTCGTCTCCCGCCGCGACATGTTCATCGTCAGCAAGGTGGGGGCCTCGCCGCGTTGCCCAACGGCATTGCTGCAACAGAAAACCATCCACAGAGCGAGCTGACATGATTGAGGATAAGATACTTGTAGTTTCTGCTAACCCTCCTGCCCTGGGCCTCTTGTCTGTGGACAGCTGTGGTGTACCCATCATGCACCAGAGGACATCCCAGAATGCCTGCAGAAGTCCCTGAAGGACCTCCAGCTGGACTACCTGGACCTTTACCTCGTGCATTTCCCCGTCGGCCTGAAGGTTGAGCGCATCGTTCACAGACTGTTTTCTAACGCTTTAGGAAAAGGAGATGGTGAAAATGTGTCTCAGTCCAACGTTTCTTGCAACGTTTCCAACAAAATATTCAGCTTCAATCTGTATTTATGGGGTTTAAACTTTAAAAAACCCATAAACTGCACCTGTACGCTCTTAACAGTGCAGCATGAATCCTGAGACAATCAGTATTTATCATTTTATACATCCAAGATATACAATTATTGCTTCATTCAATGAGTATCTTCTGATTCTTTATGCTTCTCTAAACTTAATATCTTTGGGAGAAAGTGAATTATGTCTCCAGAAGCATCTCTGTGATCTTTTCATGTCTTCTCAGAAAATGGGCGACGACTTCTTCCCCAGAAAGGACGGCAGGATGCTGACGTCTGACGTGGACTACGTGGACGTCTGGAGGGTGAGAGGGAAGAGATGAATATGAAAACTTTATGAACTTCCAAATGTCCAAGTGTGCTGGTCAGAGGAGAGCGAGGACGCAGCGACCAATCAGGAGAGAGACGCTCCAGCAGGAGGAACACAGGAAGTAGACCACTACCAGCAGGAAGTAGACCACCACCAGCAGGAAGTAGACCACCACCAGCAGGAAGTAGACCACCACCAGCAGGAAGTAGTCCTGACCACCAGCAGCAAGAACAATGCTCCACCCGCCAATTAATAAAACATTTATTAATGCCTACAGAGTATAGAGATACTTCAATGGGATCAAATTGTGTCTTCTCTTTTCCCACAGGAAGTAACTTTAAACTAGAATAATTGCAATAAGACTGTAAGATGTTGCCTCTTTTAAACTAAAACTACAAGTGCATTATAAATTAAACGTAGTCTGAGGTACATACGAGTTAAAAGTATATCTATACATGATCGTTATACATACTACTACAAACTAAAATATGACATTTTACTGGATGATGATCCAGTTTCTTTAGATGTTTGTAGATTCTAAAAGGTTCTGACCACGAAGCAGTCGGGCGGTTTGAATGGAGAGGAAGTCATTCAGTTGTTGCTCACGCCGTCATGGCGGCTGCTGACGTCACTGTGTGTCCTGCTGCAGGGCATGGAGGCGCTGCAGGCCTCCGGCAGGGTGAAGAGCATCGGCGTGTCCAACTTCAGCGTCCTGCAGCTGCAGCGCCTGCTGGCTCTGTGCAGGGTGCCCCCTGCTGTCCACCAGGTGCATGTTCAGCCCCTTGTCGGCTTAAAGAAAGCTGCACATGAGACTTGTCCCGCCGTCCTTTAAATGTGGTCTGCGTGTGCGTCGCCGTCACGTGTGTGGTGTGCTGTCCTCTGTAGATCGAGCTCCATCCCTACCTGGTGCAGGCAGACATGACGGCGTTCTGTCGGGCCAAGAGCATCGGCCTCACGGCCTACAGCCCCCTGGGCTCGCCACGGAGACCCCCGGAGATGTGAGCGCCTCACACCGAGCAGTCTGCTGATGTCACAGGACGTCCTGTCCTCAGTGGGAGAGGAGACTTTAACCCACTGAGTCTGGCTTCATGTTGCAGCTACAAGCAAAGGAGAGCTCACGAACAGAGCCGATTGCATCTTCTTCTTCAGCAACAGGATCAGTCTTGGAGTCGCAGTCTGGATTTAAAACAGACAAATAACAATAGAAGTGAATTATGAAGTAAAGAGAAGATTCCTTTAGGCGTTTACTTTCATAATAGAATGAAAACATGAGAAAAGACAATGATTTAGATTCGTCTGGCAGTTTTGACAATGAATGCAATTGCAATGTATTGTGTTTATATATATATATATATATATATATATATATATATATATATATATATATATATATATATATATATATATATATATATATATATATATGTCCTCGTAAAGAATGGCCTTTTGCATCTCGCCTCTCAGGTTCAGAGGAGATCGTGATCCTCATCTGCTGCTGGAGGAACCGGTCGCAGTCGAGATAGCCAAGAAGCACCGACGCAGCCCTGCACAGGTCAGTGTGTGTGTGTGTGTGTGTGTGTGTGTGTGTGTGTGTGTGTGTGTGTGTGTGTGTGTGTGTGTGTGTGTGTGTGTGTGTGTGTGTGTGTGTGTTCCTTTAGTAACAGCAGTATTCTCCCAGGTGCTGCTGAGGTACCACGTGCAGCAGGGAGTTGCAGTCATCCCTAAGAGTGAGAAGCCTCATCGCATCCTTGAGAACACGAAGGTGAGACGTCTCATGACGTTTCTGTCGCTCTCCTGTTGGTCACTTTCTGTTTCGTGGTGGTGCTGGTGATGGTGGTGCTGGTGGTGATGGTGGTGATGGTGGTGATGGTGGTGCTGGTGGTGATGGTGGTGATGGTGGTGATGGTGGTGCTGGTGGTGCTGGTGGTGTGCTCATTAGATGTCGTTTCATCTTTTGTGTGAACTCTCACAAACTGTGGACGTTTGCAACTCGCTCCTTTTCTTCTCAACCAATGAACAGAAGTTACTATGTGTGGAAAACAGAGCGACGACGTAGCGACGCGCTGTGCGGCTCACTGTAAGCCCCGCCCCTAAAGCGTCCCCACAACTCTGCTGCTGGCGTGGCTAAAAGAACATACATATGCTTCTCTTGATGCGTATTGCTGACATTGTGTCGTCATCGGACACCACCAAGTCGTTCCGTTTGACAGAACGCTTTCACTGCAGAACGATGAGGCTTCGTCTCAGAGCATCGGTGTCGTTCTGTTAAAAGCCGTCGTCACAATCAGCGTCTGTGTTTGTGCAGATCTTTGACTTCAGTCTGACGGACGAGGACATGCGAGCGCTGAGCGGCCTGGACCGCGGCTGGAGGGCCTTCATGCTGGAGGAGTAAGTGGAGGCGCTGCAGCGACGCCTGCAGACGAGCCGCGTTCTCACGACTGCTTCTGTTCCTCAGAGTCAAGTCTCACCCGTACTACCCCTTCGAGTGAGGCCGCCAGGAGAGACGAGAGGACCTGCGAACACCGGACTGGAGGCGGCGCCTCAGCGTCCCGTCACGCCCAGATGCATCATGGTCTGCAGGACACGTGGAGACGCGTTTCAAATGGCCTGAAGAGCCTCTTTGCATCGTGTTGCTGTCACGAACGACATCCTGTATGTTTGTGTTAACGTCTGCATTGAAATTAAATTCTTTTTTTTATTACAACATACAATACTGAGCCACACATTATTATTTGTATTACATAGTCTCTGCATGATGTGAGTTACAGTAGTTTTGCTGGATGGAGCGTTTCATTTCATGTATTTGCACTTTGGTGTCCGACAGATTACAAACACTTTAAATCTGTTCGCATGCACAGAAACACATGAGATGTAGTTCTGGGAACAAGGTCTCCTTGTCAGAGTCCATCACTTTTAGTTCTGCAAAGTCCGGAGATGGGACGATGGCTCTGAGCGGCTGCTGGGATTTTGCCCGGAGGGAAACTTCTTCACATCCGACACAAACGTCTACAACAGAATTATGAGCTCAACGGTTCCCTGACCTCAAGTAACGCGTTCACGGCCATGAATCAAGCATCCATGTGTCAATTATGACAATCTCTAAGAGGTGAGTGAAGATATTTTGGACAGACGTGGACGCAAACAGCCACTTGACTGGTTGGGGGAGGAGCCTAACCGGCCTAGTTTATATGTATAAAGTAGAGTTAACACTCAGCCATGCAGTGTCACTCCACTGGAGGTCTTGTAGAGGAAACACTTCCTTTCTGTCGCATCCCTCTTTCTAAAAAGAAACCCTCTGGTTGATTCGCTGGTCGGCGTTCCTGCCGCCTCTCTTCCTGAGTGACGCTGCACGGCAACAGACCGGATCCTGATCCTCGCGTACGGGACGCGACAAATGCTGCGTCTTCTCTTAAAAAGATGTCACAGAAATGTTTTCGGACCGAGAGAAGGCCCGTCATCGCCGCTGCTACGTGGGGTGGAGCCTCGCCGTCGTCCCGTGTCCCTCTGGAGCGGCCGGCGACGGCGAGGGCTTCACGGTGCACACGCACGCCGACGCCCCCGCCATGCATTTGGGCAGGTCGGGTCCTCTGGACCAGGCGTCCTCGTCGGGGTCGTACACCTGAGTGGCCTTGGAGAACGTCATGCTCTCCCAGCTGTAGCCGCCGAGCACGTAGATCCGGCCCGCCCAGACCGCCAGCCCCGCCTCGCTGTTGGGCCGCAGCAGCGGCGCCACGCGCGTCCACTGGCCGCTGCGCGGGTCGTACGACTCCACCTGCAGGACGTCCAAGAGCTCCGCGGCGTCCTCGTCGTTGTCGCAGCCCCCGATGGCGTAGATGAGGTGGTTGGGTGAGGCCATGCAGTGCCAGGCCCGAGTCACCGACATGGCCCGGCGCTCCACCCACACCTTGCCGTCCCGCGACGGGTCGTAGCTCAGGAAGTCGCGGCTGTACGGGCTGATCTGAAAGTCTTGACCGCCGGAGATGTAGACCACGCCGCGGTGGACCGTCCCAGCGTGGCCATAAATGAACCTAGAAAAGACGGAGTTAAATAAGACGAACGTAAAAAGAGTAATATGTTATCTGGATGGTGTACCATGTGTATACTACTCATGTGTACCATGTGTATACTACTCATGTGTACCATGTGTATACTACTCATGTGTACCATGTGTATACTACTCATGTGTACCGTGCACATACTACTCATTATGTGAATAGTTTCTGTCTTCATGTAATGAGCTGTAACTCTGTTATTGATCATTCTGGTCACATGACATCTGTTGCTTCAGTCCATCCTGGAGAGGATCCTCCTCTGTTGCTCTATGAAGCTTCTTCCTGTTTCCTGTTAAAGGGTTTTTATTATCTTTATTTGGGGAGTTGTTCCTGATCCGACGTGAGGTCCTGGGACAGGATGTCATGAGTACAGATTGTAAAGCCCTCTTGTATTTGTGATTTAGGGCTATACAAAATAAACTGAATTGAATTCTTTGTGATTCAGCCTGAGGGAACCATGAATAAATGTCTTGGTAAACCCACCCGTGGCAGAAAGTTCCCCAGGAAACCTCGTGGTCCTACCTGGGCAGTCCTGCCACGTAGGACCAGCAGTCCTCGGTGGGACAGTAAACCTCCACCGTGGACGACGCCTTGGCCTCGTTATTCCCGCCCACGGCGATCAGGCAGTCTCCCACCGCCCCCAAGTAAAAATGCACCCGCCGCTCGTTCATCGGCGCGCCCTGTTGGGGAAACAAGGCATCACACCGTCACTGTGCGCGCGCGACTTACACAGAGCCTTCAGAGACATCACAGAGCCTTCGTCCTCCCCACAGTACCAGGGTCCACTGGTTGTGGCGCGGGTCGTATCTGTACAGCAGGTTGCAGGCGGCGCCGGTGTCCCGGGACAAGCTTCCCCCGGCGGCGAAGATGAAGCCCCCCAGCACCGCCAGGCAGTGGTGGCTCCGCTTGGCCGGCAGCTCGGTTTCCACCTCCCAGACGCCCGTCTCACCGTTCAGCCGGCAAACGTTGGCGCTCAGCTCCTCGCCGCGTTCCGACACCTGGAGGAGTAAAACAGAGAGGAGGGGGACGAGTAATTACTGTGAATGGCTACATCCGATTCTCTCAAAATGTCAGTGATCCGTCCATCTTTGGAATGCGGAGGAGTGGCAACGACCTGTCAATCTCGGTAGCCCCGCCCTAAAGCGTCCCCTGCTTCAGTTTGACTCTAAATGACCAAAATTTGATGAACATCAAGCTGTACACTTGAAACTAGAAATTGAGATATAAACTCATGTTTAAACTCAAATACATCAAGAGAGAAGAAGAGTCATTTATATAGACTTCTATACAACCAGAGGAGTCGCCCCCTGGTGGTCAGGAGAGAGAATGCAGCTTTAACACATGAAGCATAGACTTCTATACAACCAGAGGAGTCGCGCCCTGGTGGTCAGGAGAGAGAATGCAGCTTTAACACATGAAGCATAGACTTCTATACAACCAGAGGAGTCGCCCCCTGGTGGTCAGGAGAGAGAATGCAGCTTTAACACATGAAGCATAGACTTCTATACAACCAGACGAGTCGCCCCCTGGTGGTCAGGAGAGAGAATGCAGCTTTAACACATGAAGCATAGACTTCTATACAACCAGAGGAGTCGCCCCCTGGTGGTCAGGAGAGAGAATGCAGCTTTAACACATGAAGCATAGACTTCTATACAACCAGAGGAGTCGCCCCCTGGTGGTCAGGAGAGAGAATGCAGCTTTAACATATGAAGCATAGACTTCTATACAACCAGAGGAGTCGCCCCCTGGTGGTCAGGAGAGAGAATGCAGCTTTAACACATGAAGCATAGACTTCTATACAACCAGAGGCGTCGCCCCCTGATGGTCAGGAGAGAGAATGCAGCTTTAACACATGAAGCATAGACTTCTATACAACCAGAGGAGTCGCCCCCTGGTGGTCAGGAGAGAGAATGCAGCTTTAACACATGAAGCATAGACTTCTATACAACCAGAGGAGTCGCCCCCTGGTGGTCATGAGAGAGAATGCAGCTTTAACACATGAAGCATAGACTTCTATACAACCAGAGGAGTCGCCCCCTGGTGGTCATGAGAGAGAATGCAGCTTTAACACATGAAGCATAGACTTCTATACAACCAGAGGAGTCGCCCCCTGGTGGTCAGGAGAGAGAATGCAGCTTTAACACATGAAGCATAAACTTCTATACAACCAGAGGAGTCGCCCCCTGGTGGTCAGGAGAGAGAATGCAGCTTTAACACATGAAGCATAGACTTCTATACAACCAGAGGAGTCGCCCCCTGGTGGTCAGGAGAGAGAATGCAGCTTTAACACATGAAGCATAGACTTCTATACAACCAGAGGAGTCGCCCCCTGGTGGTCATGAGAGAGAATGCAGCTTTAACACATGAAGCATAAACTTCTATACAACCAGAGGAGTCGCCCCCTGGTGGTCAGGAGAGAGAATGCAGCTTTAACACATGAAGCATAGACTTCTATACAACCATAATGGCGTCCTCTGGTCCGTACCTGTCCTCCAATCAGCAGCAGCTGCTCGGCGCCCCCCCTCAGCCGGGTGCGTCCGGTCTGCAGCAGCGGTTGGGCGCTGGGCCTGGCGTGGTAGCCCAGGGCTTCCTCCACCAGGGCCTCGCAGCCGGCCTCCTCCATGGTCAGGGCCCGCAGCGCCGGCAGCACCCGGTCCGTCAGCTCCGCCGCCGGCATCAGGGGGAAGCGGACGTGGGCGAGGAGTCGCGCGGCGTGCGCCGTCCGCTCGGGGGCCTCGGACAGCCACCTCAGGGCGGCCTGGAAAAGCTCCAGCTCGCCGGCGTGCTGCACCTGACGGCCGAGAGGAGAGCGGCTTCTTGTAAGTCTTGCGAAGGGTGAACTTACAGTGTCAGCATCTGAACAACGCGGGGCTGTTTTACCTGGTCGCTGGAGAGGTAGGACGCCAGTTTGTGCGGCGGCGCGTTGCGGAGGAAGTCCGGGGTGAGGGAGAGCGCGGCGAGGCGCGCGAGCACGAAGCGGTCGATGAAGGCGTCCAGCCGCTCCAGGCTGTACAGCAGGGCCAGCTCCTGCAGGTGCAGGTAGTTGCCCTCGCTCACCTGCCTCTCCAGGTACTCGCAGCAGAAGTCCACCGCGCGCCACACCTGAGCAGCAGGAGCTCATGTCACACGTCTCCTTAAAGAACTCACGGTTTGTTTACGACAATACATTTGACCTGCCAATAATAATTCAAACCAAAATACCAAAATGTGAACAATGAAGGAATGCTTCCTAACACGCTGGTTATTAAGGACATTCTTTTAATCCTAATCCTTAACGTACAGACGTTGTAATCAAATATAATTTATTTTAACTGGTTGAAAAATTGTCTTCAGACCTCCTTTTCCCTGTTTGAGTTGTCGTAGGAACCCCAAATTAATTCCAATACTTGTGTTTATTGTATGTATTTGTTCAGCAAGGTTTTGGGAAAAAAATGTATATCTACAAAAAAATCACTTTTAAAAGATAATTTGATGGTAACTATGAACATCCAGCATGATATGAGCCAGATTCCCCAAAAAAGCCTCCTGGAGCGTCAATAAGACCTTTATGGAAAGATTAGGACCTAAAGAATCAGAACCTGCAACAACAATCACAATAAAACAAAGACTTGTCCTGTTAGGAAGGAGTTTCAGTCAAGAAACTGTGTCGCTCGGTTTAAAAATGGAAAGATTATGTATTTTATGCCAAAAGATTGTCTAAATGGGGCATGCTGGGTATTAAAATGGGCACGAGGGGATTTATGCGCGGTTTCCAAAACTTTAAACCTTCTGTAAAAGTGTACAAACTGTTATTAAATGCTGTATATACAAAAAGGTAATTACAGTATAAAAGCTTGATAACACACCTGAAAGACTAACCCAACATTCTACGCCACCATTTGTCCTTCTGTGTTGAGCGGTCTCACCTGCAGCAGGTGGGCCGCTTGCAGCACATGCTCAATGTTTCCTCCATCCAATGGCAGCTCTCCGCTGTACAGGAAGTCCACCACAGCGTTCAGGCCGCTGCAGGACATCCCAACCAGCTCGATCTGCCGACGGGGGAGGGGACAGCGGAGGGTTAATCCGGCGTCGGCCATTGGAGAGCGTCCCGGTGCGTCATCCTACCTCCTCCTGGCGCTCCTCCCTCATGCCCACGGTAAACATGGCGTTGAAGTACGGGCTGGAGGCGGCCAGCAGGGCTCGGTGAGCCGGGACCCGCCGGGCCTCCGCCACCAGAACCACGTCGCAGAACCGGCCGAGCCGGCGCTGCTCGTCGAGGCCCCGCAGCGCCTCAGCAGCCTGGTCCAGCCAGCAGAACACCTGCCGACACAACGCATACACAACACATTACACATACACACAACACACACAACACATACACACAACGCATACACAACACATTACACATACACACAACACATACACACAACACATACACAACACATTACACATACACACAACACACACACACAACGCATACACACACACACACACAACACATACAGTGTGGGAAAGTGTTTGCTTTGGTTCTGCTCTGATGACATTGTTTTTTGCCCAAATCCAAAAGTTCAGTTCAGGGAGACTCCTCTGGTTGTATAGAAGTCTATGCTTCATGTGTTAAAGCTGCATTCTCTCTCCTGACCACCAGGGGGCGACTCCTCTGGTTGTATAGAAGTCTATGCTTCATGTGTTAAAGCTGCATTCTCTCTCCTGACCACCAGGGGGCGACTCCTCTGGTTGTATAGAAGTCTCTGCTTCATGTGTTAAAGCTGCATTCTCTCTCCTGACCACCAGGGGGCGACTCCTCTGGTTGTATAGAAGTCTATGCTTCATGTGTTAAAGCTGCATTCTCTCTCCTGACCACCAGGGGGCGACTCCTCTGGTTGTATAGAAGTCTATATAAGTGACTCTACTTCTCTCTTGATGTATTCCCTCAGTAAACATTGTAAACATGAGTTTATGTCTCAATCTCTAGTTTCTAGTCTTCTTCTATACAGCATGATGTTCATTTAGTACATTATGGTCTGTTAGAGTCAAACAGACCAGGACGCAGGGGGCGCTTTAGGGGCGGGGCTACAAGGTGATTGACAGGTCTCTACAACAGTGTCGTCTGCGTTTTTGTCTTGAACTTAACCCTTTCACAGATTTATTGAATATTCTGGTCGATGGAGGACGTGAGTGTCAGCTTCTTGTTTACATTCATGCATGTGTCAGAGTCTGGCACACACACACACACACACACACACACACACACACACACACACACACTTACCTTGGATGATTCACTGATCCGCTGGGGCAGACACACACGACTTGGTTTGCCATCGTCCATGATGTTCCCTCAGGCAGGCATCATCTAAAGGACACACACACACACACACACACACACACACACACACACACACACACACACACACACACACACACACACAGTGTAAGATCCCCCCTGACTGGTTGTGCTCCATCTCTAGTCCTCAATGATCCTCACAGGAGCAGGAGATGTCTTCCTCCTCTTCCTCCTCTTCCTCTGCTTGTTATTGAATGAACCGTCAATGACCCCGTGATGTTGTGTCACGTTGTGGTTCAAACCCTTTCAAGAGGCTCTTGTTGTTGTGAGCTGACAGGCGCTTACATGTGTATTCATCGTGGAGCAGAAGCAGTTCATCTCTCGGTTTCCTTTCCTTTTCCTTTCTGGAGGAAACGAGACGCACGCGACGCGTTTCAACGACCCCGCGAGCTGCTCACATCGTGACAACTCACTTCAGAGACACGAGTCACACACGACTCACCACGGAAATAGCTAAACAATGTAGCATTTTCAGCCAGCCTGAATAAACAAATGGACTTCCGGCTGAGGTTTTTCAAAATAAACTAATGTATCCTTTTATCACTCCGTGTAACATTGTTTCACGGCACGTCATCGTCTCCGATGAGAGCACATACATGACGCTGTGGACCGGAACCAGCGGTCTCTCAAAATGATGACCGGTTCTGTCCTTTTAAACTGAAAATATCATCACTTTATTGTTTTGATCTTTTACTTTGAAGCCAAAACGTTTTATCTCGCCGATGTGGTGATTGACACCAGGGAGGGTAACGGGAACTTTAAATGAGTTCCGGAAGCAAGATGCTCCTAATGGACCAATCACAACCAGGTCTATGAGCGCGCGTTCAAGACACGCAACGTCCCCGGATGCTTGAAGGCTCTTTGTACTCAGTACTGGGAAGTTGCCCAAATTCATTTGGATGTTGGGGTGTTTTTTTTTACTTTAGTGAATGCAAACAGAACTAGAGGACCGTCTTGCGATGGGATCACTCCACCTGCATGTTGGACGTCACTGGAAGTCCTTCATTGGATCTCAATTACACTCCTGTGAAGTTCTGCTATGCCAAAATCGGGCCAGGCTCATAAAGTTGGGCCCTCGCACCCCTTCATCATAAAACTTGTATTTTATAACTGAACACTCAGTTTGATCCTCGACCTTACAACTGTAAAGATTGGTGACTCCGTCTCGCATGGACCACAAACCCTGACCCACAGACTCACAAGGTCGCTGCTGGGCCACCTGCTGGTCCACCTGCTGGACCAGCAGGTGGACCAGTGGTTGGATCATCAGGTGGACCAGTAGGTGGACCAGTGGTTGGATCAGCAGGTGGTCCAGCAGGTGGACCAGTGGCTGGAACGGCAGGTGGACCAGTAGGTGGATCAGCAGGCGGACCAGCAGGTGGACCAGTAGGTGGACCAGCAGGTGGACCAGTAGGTGGACCAGCAGGTGGACCAGTCGGTGGACCAGCAGGTGGACCAGCAGGTGGACCAGTGGCTGGAACGGCAGGTGGACCAGTACGTGGACCAGCAGGTGGACCAGTAGGTGGACCAGCAGGTGGACCAGTAGGTGGACCAGCAGGTGGACCAGTCGGTGGACCAGCAGGTGGACCAGCAGGCGGACCAGCAGGCGGACCAGTAGGCGGACCAGCAGGTGGTCCAGCAGGTGGACCAGTAGGTGGACCAGCAGGTGGACCAGCAGGTGGACCAGCAGGTGGACCAGCAGGTGGACCAGTAGGTGGACCAGGCGGGTTGACGCAGTAACAGAGTGACTGGGCTCAGACCTGGAGGTTCTGGTTGTCCAGGGTCAGTCATCAGGGACCAGCTGAGCTCCTGTTCCTTTTGTACTGACCGATACTTCATGTAGTACTTCACACAGTACTTCATGTAGTACTTCCTGTAATCTACACACACATGCACTTCCTGCCCTGCTGACAGATACACTGCATTGTGTAGTTTTTATTGTATGTACGTGTAGAGCAGCCACACTGTGCAGTAGACCTACACCAGTAACAATGTGGTTATGACAGCATATTGTCATATTAATGTAGTACAGTACTTCATGTAGTTATGTACTAACAGAGGATATGTGATGTAGTACAGTACTTCATGTAGTTATGTACTGACAGAGGATATGTGATGTAGTACAGTACTTCATGTAGTTATGTACTGACAGAGGATATGTGATGTAGTACAGTACTTCATGTAGTTATGTACTAACAGAGGATATGTGATGTAGTACAGTACTTCATGTAGTTATGTACTAACAGAGGATATGTGATGTAGTACAGTACTTCATGTAGTTATGTACTGACAGAGGATATGTGATGTAGTACAGTACTTCATGTAGTTATGTACTGACAGAGGATATGTGATGTAGTACAGTACTTCATGTAGTTATGTACTGACAGAGGATATGTGACGTAGTACAGTACTTCATGTAGTTATGTACTAACAGAGGATATGTGATCTAGTACAGTACTTCATGTAGTTATGTACTGACAGAGAGGATATGTGATGTAGTACAGTACTTCATGTAGTTATGTACTAACAGAGGATATGTGATGTAGTACAGTACTTCATGTAGTTATGTACTAACAGATGATATGTGATGTAGTACAGTACTTCATGTAGTTATGTACTAACAGAGGATATGTGATGTAGTACAGTACTTCATGTAGTTATGTACTAACAGAGGATATGTGATGTAGTACAGTACTTCATGTAGTTATGTACTAACAGAGGATATGTGATGTAGTACAGTACTTCATGTAGTTATGTACTGACAGAGGATATGTGATGTAGTACAGTACTTCATGTAGTTATGTACTAACAGAGGATATGTGATGTAGTACAGTACTTCATGTAGTTATGTACTAACAGAGGATATGTGATGTAGTACAGTACTTCATGTAGTTATGTACTAACAGAGGATATGTGATGTAGTACAGTACTTCATGTAGTTATGTACTGACAGAGGATATGTGATGTAGTACAGTACTTCATGTAGTTATGTACTAACAGAGGATATGTGATGTAGTACAGTACTTCATGTAGTTATGTACTAACAGAGGATATGTGACGTAGTACAGTACTTCATGTAGTTATGTACTGACAGAGGATATGTGATGTAGTACAGTACTTCATGTAGTTATGTACTGACAGAGGATATGTGATGTAGTACAGTACTTCATGTAGTTATGTACTAACAGAGGATATGTGATGTAGTACAGTACTTCATGTAGTTATGTACTAACAGAGGATATGTGACGTAGTACAGTACTTCATGTAGTTATGTACTGACAGAGGATATGTGATGTAGTACAGTACTTCATGTAGTTATGTACTAACAGAGGATATGTGATGTAGTACAGTACTTCATGTAGTTATGTACTAACAGAGGATATGTGATGTAGTACAGTACTTCATGTAGTTATGTACTAACAGAGGATATGTGACGTAGTACAGTACTTCATGTAGTTATGTACTGACAGAGAGGATATGTGATGTAGTACAGTACTTCATGTAGTTATGTACTGACAGAGGATATGTGATGTAGTGCAGTACTTCATGTAGTTATGTACTAACAGAGGATATGTGATGTAGTACAGTACTTCATGTAGTTATGTACTAACAGAGGATATGTGATGTAGTACAGTACTTCATGTAGTTATGTACTGACAGAGAGGATATGTGATGTAGTACAGTACTTCATGTAGTTATGTACTAACAGAGGATATGTGATGTAGTACAGTACTTCATGTAGTTATGTACTAACAGAGGATATGTGATGTAGTGCAGTACTTCATGTAGTTATGTACTAACAGAGGATATGTGACGTAGTACAGTACTTCATGTAGTTATGTACTAACAGAGGATATGTGACGTAGTACAGTACTTCATGTAGTTATGTACTAACAGAGGATATGTGATGTAGTACAGTACTTCATGTAGTTATGTACTAACAGAGGATATGTGACGTAGTACAGTACTTCATGTAGTTATGTACTAACAGAGGATATGTGACGTAGTACAGTACTTCATGTAGTTATGTACTAACAGAGGATATGTGATGTAGTACAGTACTTCATGTAGTTATGTACTAACAGAGGATATGTGACGTAGTACAGTACTTCATGTAGTTATGTACTAACAGAGGATATGTGACGTAGTACAGTACTTCATGTAGTTATGTACTAACAGAGGATATGTGACGTAGTACAGTACTTCATGTAGTTATGTACTAACAGAGGATATGTGACGTAGTACAGTACTTCATGTAGTTATGTACTAACAGAGGATATGTGATGTAGTACAGTACTTCATGTAGTTATGTACTAACAGAGGATATGTGATGTAGTACAGTACTTCATGTAGTTATGTACTAACAGAGGATATGTGATGTAGTACAGTACTTCATGTAGTTATGTACTAACAGAGGATATGTGAGCTCGTGGTCGTTATGAACATTATGACTCACATGAAACACAGTTGGTGGATTTTAATACCGCCGCACTGGGCAAGTTGCACCATTTTGCCCGAGCAACACCGGAAGTTGTCAGTTTTACTTTCAAAATAAAACAATGTAAAAGAAAAATCAATTATTTCGTTTTCTTTCCTTTTTCTTCCAACACGATGTTTCCTTGTAGGACTTTAAAGATAAACGTGTTAAACAACAGAGAGGAGCGAACAGCAGGACCTGTTGACAGAAATGAAATATATTGTAATAATAAGTATGTTCTCTTTATTGTATAGTTAGTCAAAAATAATCAGATTTTATTCACTTTAGAATGATCCATGTGGACCTACATCATAGCATCCTTTAAGTTAATCTTGCTATGTTACTCTTTAGTCATGGTGACAGTTGTTTCTCATGTTCATAATTCATTCATGTTATCGCCTCTAATCTGCTCCATGTTTCTTGTTTTCTTCTCCTTTTCCTTTCCTTCGGTGTCCTGACATCTCAACCGCTCCGTCCTGCCACATGTCTCTGAATGTTCTCTGTTCAAACGGATCCTCAATGAATCGATGGATTAAAGAAACATTTAGCATATGAACATCACATTTCATGCGGCCATTAAAGAATACGTTTTCATTGGCTAATTGTACTTTGTGTTTTCTGTCTGAAAACAGATCGCTGCAGTACATCAATGTAAAAATAAATCTGGAAACACATAATGTCTCCACTCAAACATTTCAGAAATGTCTCTCGGTGATGAAAGGTTGCTGAGAGGTGATGCTTCAAAGGCTACATGCTAATTGTTTTTAATATAATGATGACGTACATGTAAAGTAAGTGTAATGTGTATTTGTATCACAGGTTTTACAGGCAAGGGTCACAAAGTGCTGAACAGGGGTCAGGAAAAATAAATAAATAAGAGTGTTACAACCAGTTTGACAATTACAGGGCCAAACATTTCAACAGAAACAAAGAAAAACAGCGTTTCATGTGTTTAACCAACCGCTGGTGTACACCAGGATGTTTTCAGTGTATGACTGCATCCACACACGTTTCTGTGAACACATATAATATCACAACCGTGTTTTTGGCTGCATCCTTTTACAAACTTTTATTGTGAAGGTCCGCACCGGAACATGCAGCCGTGCGTCGTGCCCGCCTTGACAGCGGCCCTCGCAGCTTTGACCACTCACAGGGAGAAGGTGCACCGCGTCTGGAGGAGGACTGCTCTGTGGCAACCGGATCATCGACGAGCATCACCAACGCCCATAAAGCAGCGCGACGCAGGAAGCTCAGCCCGCTGCCGGAGAGCAAGAGCCCGCGACCCGCTGCATCCACCGGCTCAGGCGTCCCCAGTGCGGTGCTCGTGATTTCGGACTGAAGCCTCTCGCGTGCCGTTGTCATCTCGTGGTTGTCTGATGCGCTGCAGCCAGCGGATAAGTTAGCTGCTCCTCTCTCACCGCGCAGCTCTCGCTCCTCCCGGTTCGGACCGACACCACGGCGACTGCGACCGCTTCTACTTCTGTCTGACGGTATAGGAAGAAAAAAACATGGCAACCCAGATCGATAAGGAGGCTTGCAGAGAGGCTTACAACCAAGTCCGGGACGATAACACGGACATCACTTGGTGAGTGCGTAAAAGAAACGGGACCTCTCCTGTGCTCGGGGAACATATGTCATACATGTACCCGTGGGCCTCGCGTGGATCATGAAAACCCACTCACCGTGTTTCACATCGGCAGACATCAGATGCATCAATTGATCCGTTTTTTGTTCGATCTAATCTGCGTTCTGGTTGTAATCACATCGCCCGTTACCGCCCACTGCGCCGTCTCTCCGGGGCTGAAATGTGAGGCGAATCTCTCTTTCTTTCTTTCTTCCTTTCTTCTTCATTTGAATGAACTTCACATTGTATTTGCAATGAGCTCAGTTGCTTTAGATAACCGGATGCGGCCGGATGGGAGATGCATTTATAAAGATAAAGGAAATGCAACGCGGGGCTTTTTTGTGTCGCGTGAACGTTTGCATTTAAATTGCCACTTGAAATTGCCCGATATTTTCAAGCAGTTCCACCCGCTCACTGCGAGTACGATAGAAAGGCTCGAGGAAGAGGAGGCGGAGGAAGAGGAGGAGGGTTTGCCCCGCGACTCAAAAGCCTTTCGGGGAATTGTTTCAAACCGGATTGGACACCGTGATTGAAACCGGATCGGCCTCGTAACAATATTTAACTCAAACGGCGTCCGGGCGACTCCCATGTCGCTGATCCGATCTAGCTGATCTGGATTCAGTATTAGCGGACACACACACACACACACACACACACACACACACACACACACACACACACACTGCACAGTTATCGGGGCCCCGGCGGGGCAGAAGTAATTTCCTTTGTCCTGTATTCAGAGAGGATAACGTTATAGTGGGGACACGCGCACATGGCTGACACTCACTCACTCACGCACGCGCACACACACGCCCCCCACCCCCCCTCCATCCACCCCCACCCTGCAGTGGGGGCAATCTGTGTGCATTGCTCCAATCTGCGCAACAACTAATAAAAAGGGCCTCGATGTGCGCAACAATGTGTCGAGTCAGCGGCTCGTGACGCGCGTGTGCTCTGCTCCTCCAGGGCCGTGTTCAAGTACGAGGGCGCCAGGATCCTGCCCGGGGGCCAGGGGGCGGACTACGAGGACTTCAAGAGCATGTGCACAGGTAAGGATGTCCCAGCGAGCACCGCGGTGTGACGCGTCCTCCCGCTGCTAGCGCGCGCGCGCGCGGCTTTGTCTCTGGACGGGTTAACCGGCCTGCTGGATGGGCCACACAGCTTGACTTGGCAGGACAGTAATCCTTTAAGACTCCCTGTGCTCTGTCACCCACTGGCCTTGAGCCCTGCAGCGACCCGCTCACAGCACTTCTCTGGTTGCGTAATCTGCTCCACTCCATCCTGACTGGGTTCGTTCTTCACGAGGTGAAACAGTTCAGGGCAAGCTTTCATATTTATCTTAACTTTGTCAGGAGGAAAACTTTAACTCGTTGAAAACAGTGGAACCAACGTTGTCTCCAAACCTGCTTTATCCTGTTTGAGTCGTATTAATCCCAAATTAATTCCAATACTTGTGTTTATTGTTTGTATTTGTTCAGCAAATTCTTGGGAAAAAATTGTCTATCTGCAAAAAAATCACTTTTAAAATATATTTTGATCATAACTATGAACATCCAGCATGATATGAGCAACAATCACAATAAAACAAAGTCTTGTCCTGTTATGAAGGAGTTTCAGTCAGAAAACTGTGTCGTTCAGTTCTAAAATGAAAGATTACGTATTTTATGCCAAAAGATTGTCTGAATGGGGCATGCTGGGTATTAAAATGGGCTCTAGAGGATTTTCTCGCACGGTTTCCAAAAGGTTAAAGTTTATATTTTCTGACTAGTCGTGGTTCATGTTCACCTGTCGCTGCTTTTGAGTCCCAATGAAATCATTTACCTGCAGCGGAACAACAGAAACGCACGATTACAAACATGGAAGTTGTTTCTTGCTCTTTTCTGATCGTGAGAGACGGACTGCTGCGTAATCACAGCCCAGTTGTTACCCTGCGTCTGCACGCAGCCCGTTTCTGTTCATCACGGAGAGAGGAAAAAGAGAATGATTCACAGGAAGCAGAACTAACGAGGAGGACATCTACTTCTATACAACCCTGTATCTGTGGTCATCTTCTGAGTCTCCGATGTTCAGCATCTGCTCTGACGTCGGGCGTGGCTGACTGATGCTCGTGTTGTCTTTTAAAGATGTTCTGCCTCTGGGCTGTACTCTTTATTCATTTATTTATTTCTTTGCTCCCTGAGAGCTCAGCGCTCACATTCCTGTGTTGAAATAACTCATTTATTAACACCGGGCTTTACGACCGCCGCGTTCACCGTCGAGTCCTGTTGAGAGATGACACACACACACACACACACACACACACACACACACACACACACACACACACACACACACACACACACGCACACACACACACTATCAGACATATTTCTGTCTGTGGGCGTGTTTCCCTTATTTAGCAGTGAAGTTGTAACTCTGCAGAAGAGAGAAACACGAGTGTAGGAGGAGCTGATGCGGCTGTCTGAGGAAGAGGAGGAGGAGGAAGAGGAGGAGGGCTCGTCCTGTTTTTGCATTAGTGATCTTCAGGCCGTGCGACTGCAGCAGGCAGGTGGAGGTGATTCTGTTGTGCACGAGCTCAATGCAAGGAGATGTGTGAAGCTTCATCCTCCACCAGGACTTTGAAGAACACCATTTCTGCTGCGACAATGTAGCAACAAGCAATAACTTATTTACTCACTCTCATGAATTATTCATCGTAGGTCATCAAACTCTCTGCCCATGAGCAGGATTTAGTGCAGATTTGGACCCAACAGCTCTGGTCCTCCTGAGAGAAGCTGCCTGCAGAGCTGCCTGCAGTCCAGGGCTTCTTGCTCCGCCTGTGGGGGGTGACGTCTTCTCTGCGGTCGCTGCTAGCGCCCTTTAGCTTTCCTTGTGGATAACATGGGAAGAAATTAGCAACTCTGTTACACTGCACACCGTGACATCACACGCCGTGACATCACACGCCGTGACGCTGCACACGTTACACTGCACAATCAGACAGTTCAACAATCCAAACATCACAAAAGTAGCTTCTACAAATTGTGCTACAGGGTTAGCCTTTGTGCTAATGTTACTGGGTTAGCCTTTGTGCTACTATGTTAGCCTTTGTGTAACGTTACTGGTTAGTCGTTGTGCTACTATGTTAGCCTTTGTGCTAACATAACTGGTTAATCATTGTGCTACTATGTTAGCCTTTGTGCTAACAAAACTGGTAAACCATTGGGCTAATTTGTTAGCCTTTTTGCTAACGTTACTGGTTGGTCATTGTGCTACTTTGTTAGCCTTTGTGCTAACAAAACTGGTAAACCATTGGGCTAATTTGTTAGCCTTTGTGCTAACATTACTGGTTAGTCATTGTGCTACTATGTTAGCCTTTGTGTTAACATTACTGGTTAGTTGTACTACAGGGTTAGCCTTTGTGCTAAAGTCTCTGTGGTTAGCCTTTGTGCTAAAGTCTCTGTGGTTAGCCTTTGTGCTAAAGTCTCTGTGGTTAGCCTTTGTGCTAAAGTCTCTGTGGTTAGCCTTTGTGCTACTGGTTTAGCGCTCTGAGCACGTTTCTCTCTGAGTGCTTGGCAACAAGTTAACTTCTGGGCTTCTCTCTCGCCATTTCTGCCTTTTTTCTTTTCTCTTTTTTTGGTGTTTTGAGTTGTCAGCTGTGTAAACAGCTAATGTTTTTCTTTCTTTCTTTTTTTTTTACACATTTCACCATTATTGAGTTTTTGCTGCATGTTTGCTTCCAGGATTTAGCTTGCTCTCTACTCGTTGATGTTGTGAGGCGGCGGCGGTGATGACCCCCCACATCTGAGGGTCTCGTGGTTCTTCTGAACCTCATTAGTAGATGATGTTTGTCCTGAGGTTGGCTTACAGGGAAATCTGGTGGAGTGTTACAAATACAAGCTGTCCATCCTCTGGGGAGCATGAATCGGCTCAGTAGCTTTGATGCTAATCCGTCAGTTAGATTTTCTGATTTTCTTTTTGTCCAGTTGAAACTCTCGTGCACCCAATGGTGTCACTAGAGGAACGGTCAGAAGGTCAGCCGAGACACTGGAGCCCATCCTCTGAGGACCTTACATATAAAAAACATCTGGGCGTTGCCAACGTGATTAGCATTCATCCTCGGGGAACCCTGCACCGAATGAAAGGATGACTAACGTCCCCGCCCTCGGGACTAAAGCTGGACCCGGTGAACATGTCGGTAACAGCACTCCACAGGAGGCGGCTCTGGTTTCCCGGCCGTGTCGCAGAGGGACCGAGCGTGGGCTCGGGGAGCGACCACAGGAAGACACGGCGCCACCCGCCCAACCCGCGCTCTGCCAACACGAGGTCGTGTCATTCAGAGCAGCGTGCCTCCGTCCACATGTCCTTTTTTCTTCTTTTTTGTTGCTGTCTCATTATTGTTGTCATTTCGGTGCAGTTTTCTCTGCAGCAGCAGGAGGTGGAGGAGGAGGCGGAGGAGGGGGGGAGGAGGGGGGGGCGTCTGCAGAGAAACTGCAGAGTCAGTGTGGCTTTGAAGGGGAGGCAAACCAGGAAACGAGTGAGGAAGTGTGTGTGTTTGCACTCGTTCCTCTCTGGCATCTCAAGCGGTGACAATGACAGTTAAGACAAAGGGTCACGGAATCGACTTAGTTGAATCAGGTGACTGTGTGTGTGTGTGTGTGTGTGTGTGTTGTGCCGGGAAATGTGTTGCAACTAGCGGTGTCCTCTGTGGCTGCACCGATAAGACTTTTTATCGTGGCTCCTGTTGGTGCGGCTCCTCTGATCTGAGAGCAGGTGACTGAGGCTCTGCCAAGAACGTCTCACATCAGCTGCTTCACCAGGTCCAAGAAGATAACGCAGGTAACACGGACCTGCAACTGTGTTTCCAAGAAGACATTACCACCTTCAGAACTATTTCAGCGTTTTGCATGATCTAATTTTGATCATTTTAGTTTAAAACCTAAGCCTGCATGTTCTCTGGAGCGTTCACTGGTGTTTGCACCGGCTTCAGTTATAAGATAAGATAAGATAGTTCTTTATTAGTCCTAGTTATTTTAATCGATTGATGAAGTTGTATTCATATAGAGCAGCTTTCAAACAGTTCAAAGTGCTTCACACGTGTCAAACAAGATGCTGACCAGACTAATGCACACACAGTGACTTTAACAACACAAAATAATGTGTAGCGCTGACGGTCCCAGCAGTGTGGATGTGGTGCTCTTCACTGTCGCTCCTCTTTGAGGACGATGGACCAGACTGTTCAGGAGAAGTGGATGTAGTTGTGGTGATGTCACCTGTTGGTTTGTGCACTGATGTTTTCAAGCCTTCAGTTGAAGATTTCGCCGTCGACATCTCAGAATACGGCGGTCGCCATGTTGTTTTTTGCAGCCAATGAACAAGAGTGACATAGAGACACGTCTCAGAGACCTGTCAATCACAGGGTTAGCCTTTGTGCTAATTCTACAGGGTTAGCATTTGTGCTAATGTTACTGGGTCAGCCTTTGTGCTAATGTTATAGAGTTAGCCTTTACACTAATGTTATTGGGTTAGCATTTGTGCTAAGGTTACATGGTTAGCCTTTGTGCTAATGTTAATGGTCAGCCTTTGTGCTAATGTTATTGGGTTAGCATTTGTGCTAAGGTTACATGGTTAGCATTTGTGCTAATGTTACTGGGTCAGCCTTTGTGCTAATGTTACTAGTTAGTCGTTGTGCTACTATGTTAGCCTTTGTGCTCATGTAACTAGTTAGTCGTTGTGCTACTATGTTAGCCTTGTGTAACGTTACTGGTTAGTCGTTGTGCTACTATGTTAGCCTTGTGTAACGTTACTGGTTAGTCGTTGTGCTACTATGTTAGCCTTGTGTAACGTTACTGGTTAGTCGTTGTGCCCTGCAGATTCAATGTAGATATGTAGATACAGGGTGACGATCGAGGTCTTCCGTTTTCTCTTTCTGAATGCCGAATACCGCCCAGTTATTTCCTGTGGAGCAGGAACAGACGTAGTGCTAGTTGGCCGGCGGCGGTCGTGTTTGCTGTGTGTTGGGGAGCAACTTCTTTGCCCAGACAGACGATGGAGCAGACGCCAGATGTCGGTTTGTCGTCTGGAGAAAAGGTCTGTAGCTCAGCCGAGTGCTGTGGACTTATCGCTGATAGAAACCCAACATTTCATGATTTTGCTGCTTTTTAAAAAACGGGGGAAGAATTTGGAGAATTTTATTACCGATCAAGCTGAGCAGCAAAATTGCAACTTTTATTGTTAATAATTCACAGGAAAAGATCACTTCCTCCATAGCCGCCTCCCCAACATGCGTTTAACGTCTGATGAATTAATATTCATCTAATATCCATCAAGCTCAGAGATGCTTGATGAAAGGAAGACGATGGGTTTGGTTGCTCTTCTCCTCCAGTTGTTTCTGGGTTATCTGTTCTCATGAACGCGATACCTCACCTGGACTCCAGGAATGAACGATTACAAAGTGATGTCAAAGGTTACCGCTGCCGCACTAATCACCTTTTTGGACTGACATGGAAGTAAATTGGTTGAGGCAGGCGTGCCACCACGAGGTGGTACTTCTGGTGTGGCACGTGTCTGAAACCAGGAAGGTGAAACCTGCTGCCTCAGCAATTTTCTGCTAGCATGACACAGCTAGCCATTTGCTGATAGCAGCTGAGCACCGCTAGTTACTGCTGCCCAATATTTCTTCATCAGAATCACTGGAATGGTGCATTACTTGGCATTTGTTTTGCCAGTAGCAAAGTGTCTTGGCTTTGCAAACAAGGGGGAAAGCAGCATCACGAGTACGACAAGTAATAAAGTGCTGTGTAGCATTGGAGAGGCTTTTCATAGCTCGCTATTAAACACTGACGACGACGGCTGAAAAGATTCCTCGTGGTAGCTGAAGATTGTAGATATTTAAGCCATTGCCTTCTTGTATGGGTCGATCATCAAGATTCAACTACTTCAACTACAGTATTATTTGTTTATTTGGTAGATGTCCTCATGTTTGGTGCATTTACAAATGAATCATAATCATTGTATGTAAGTGTGGCCCTCTCACAGGCAGCCGATTCTTTTTTGTAGACTTTATTTTGATTATTTCACTTCCCAATTTAAATGACTTGCTTTCATCAATAGGCCTTTTTTGTGGCATGTCGTGTTCTCAGACGTATTGTCATGAGCTTTTATAAATACCGCAGAGCCAAAAACAGACTCTTTTCTTCCTCTTTGTCAGTTTTGGCAGCGAGAAGCTTCACTCTGCTCGTTGTGCAAACGACAGAAAGAGTGCAGCTCTTGTTAGAAAACAGTCGAGTTTTGTCAGGAGCGAGATAAACATTTGACGGGATTCTCGTAAGTTAAAGCTGCATTCTCTCTCCTGACCACCAGGGGGCGACTCCTCTGGTTGTGTAGAAGTCTATGTTTCATGTGTTAAAGCTGCATTCTCTCTCCTGACCACCAGGGGGCGACTCCTCTGGTTGTGTAGAAGTCTATGCTTCATGTGTTGAAGCTGCATTCTCTCTCCTGACCACCAGGGGGCGACTCCTCTGGTTGTATAGAAGTCTATGCTTCATGTGTTGAAGCTGCATTCTCTCTCCTGACCACCAGGGGGCGACTCCTCTGGTTGTATAGAAGTCTATGCTTCATGTGTTAAAGCTGCATTCTCTCTCCTGACCACCAGGGGGCGACTCCTCTGGTTGTATAGAAGTCTATATAAGTGACTCTACTTCTCTCTTGATGTATTCCCTCAGTAAACATTGTAAACATGAGTTTATGTCTCAATCTCTAGTTTCTAGTCTTCTTCTATACAGCACGATGTTCATTTAGTACATTATGGTCTGTTAGAGTCAAACAGACCAGGAAGCAGGGGACGCTTTAGGGGCGGGGCTACAAAGTGATTGACAGGTCTCTACAAGACGTATTCAGCGTCTCTGCATCGCTCCTTCGCTTGGAAACTTCCGTTCATTGATTGCGGGAAAAAGCAACATGGCCGACGGCCGTAATCCAAGATGGCTGTATGATTATGTTTTGAATTATATTCTATCTATCATATGCGGTAATTAAATAAAACATGATTATGAAATGACATTTATTTCAACTCCAAATTGCGTCCAAGTTATTAAACATGCTACCCTGGTTTGGATGACCGCAGGGTAAACCACAAAGCTCTGGTCCAGTGGTGCACTGCCTTTGTACCCACGAGGAGATCCAAGAGAAAGGAAATTGGTGAACGTGGCAAGTTTCCCTAAATCACTCGTACAAGCCACTTAAGCACCAATCTGTTCGAACCAGCGGCTCTTGCATAAGACCCATTGTTTCGGCTGAATAGGATTTAGAGGCCCGAAGAGGTGCGAGGCGGGAAGAGGAGAGCAGCACAAGTGTTTTAGCGTTAGCTGGTTAGCTGCACGTCCTTCAGACAGCGGCTGCTGCAGAGGACCACCATGACGGGGACGGGCGTGGCCACCGGGACGCACTGCAAGGCTCACAAAAGATCTCACTCGATTAGTCTGTTGACCTGAATATTTCCTCACTGTGCACACACACACACACACACACACACACACACACACACACGCACACACGCACACACACTTCACCCAGTTTGTGACTGTGCAGTGCAGTAGAATAACAAAAAAAGCAGAACCTTTGTATTCATCTGCACTGCAACACTGCCACTCTTTTTGCTCGCTCTCTTTGTCTGTCTTCCTTTCACACACACACACACACACACACACACACTCAAGTGTGTCACATTCAAGACACATGAGCTGTGATGTTCAGGCTCAACATGGCCTCTCCCGTCTCCTCCCTCAGATGACGCCCGTCTCTTCGCCTTCGTCCGGATCACGATGGGCGACGCCATGAGCAAGCGGGCCAAGTTCACCTTCATCACCTGGATGGGCGAGAACATCGGCGTGCTGCAGCGCGCCAAGATCAGCACCGACAAGGCGCTGGTCAAAGAGATCGTGCAGGTCAGTGGCTGAGTGGAGGAAGCGTTCATCACAGGAACGTCCGTCATCGTGAGCGTGACGCTGTGGCAGCGGTTGAGCTCGCGTTACACATGTATGATGAAGCTGCCGTGTGTCTGCTGGATGTGTGAACAGGAACACGCAGCACGGTGCATTTTAATGTGCAGGCTCCAGGGTTGCTGTTAGTGTGAGTGAGCAGCTGGTAGAGCCGCCTCAGGAATTTATTACCAAAGAGTTGGAGATATCAAAAACATCCGTTATTTCTATAACCTGTTGTAAACAATTGTGTCTCAAACTAAGAGTTGAGAGTTAGCGAGGTCAGTAGCGTGGAAGCTCCTCTTTATCAACTCTTTATTGACTGATTTGTGAAAGACACAATACAGGGGAAAATAGAAATAACTTCCGATAGCTATTGTAAGTAGCACAAGCATGCTATCAGTTAGCTCGACATCAACAGACTTCTAGAACTACATGTTTTGGGATGACCCTGTATGTGAGTGTTTGGTGTTATTGTTGATGGATTCAGGTCCAAATCTTCCGATTTATAGTTCAAATTATACGAGTTCTACTTATTGTGTATGCAGAGCAACTTCCCCTCCAAAACATTGCATCCAGAAAAAATAAAATAACAGAAAAAGTGATTTGGATGTTATGGGAATTGACGTATTGAGCCACGCCCCTAAGAGGTTAATTGGTTCATATCTTCCAAACACAAAGACATATCAACACATTTAAAAGTATTGTTTGATGACATTGAACCAATAATGATCCACAGAAGGTTTCATAAGGATCGGACACAGCGTTCAGGAGGAGTTGGAAATTAAGTGTTTTTTACAAAATTCAAAATGGCGGAAAATCTTAGTAGGCGGAGCTTAGTATTACAATTGACTTTTTTGTAGAGAAGTCCCACCCAGACATGTGTGCCAAATTTGAAGTCAATCGGTCATGAGTGGCAAAAGGTAACTAAGGGGGGCGCTATGGAGACGTTTATTTGAAACTTTTATCTGACACCTGAGTCAGATTGGTATTTTCGCCGAGTCGGATTATTGTGGAAATTTTAAGTAATGGAGGTTTCTCCCAAGCGCCTCTTTTCCCTTTGCAATGACCGCAAATAATAACAAACATGTGAAACATCCGCCAGCGCTAGTGAGTCGGTTTGTTCCTGTTCTGCAACGAGTGAGAACTAACGTTGAGTTTTCTGAACTCTTCTTGTGTCCACAGAACTTTGCCAAGGAGTTCATGTTCAGTGACCCGAGGGAACTGGATGCAGACAACATCCGCACAGAGCTGAAGAAGGCTGGCGGCGCCAACTACGACGCTCAGACCGAGTAGAGACCACGCTCCACTGGAGGTGTCGGGGTGGGGTTTTAGAGGGGGGGGGGTCAGGGGTAAAGGGGGGGGGGGTAAATGGTGGGGGGGGGGGGTTCTTGGGGGGAGAGGTGGAGGCGGGATGGAGAGGGAAACGCACAAACAGATGTGAGGTGCAGCAGCAGCATCTTGCTAATGCTAACGACACCGTTCATGCTGCCTCACGTCGGCTTATTGTTATTATTATTGAAAAAACTGTATTCTTTTTCCAACCACTAGTTTAACAATTTATTAATTGAGCCACAGCTTCAGATGCTGTTGCTGCACCTCCATGTGGTGAGATCCGCATCAGGGCGTTTATAAACTGGAATCTAACGGCGTCGGTGTTAGCCGCGGCGTTCACATACTAGCTTAAAGCGGTTTGTGTATCTGGGTTGAACAAGATACTTCCACAGCACATCTGGGGGGAAGATCGGGACCAAATTGTTCGAATGGAGACACTGGAATATCCTTTGTACGCACGTAAATAGAGGCACAATTAAACTTGTTTTGCACATTGTGATTGGTTCATCAGCTCCGAAAAATCTAAAATGTTTTGAGCAACAAAAAAAAAAGACGCTTATTTTAAAAAAGACAACGTAAAAAATACATATACTGAAGCTGTGACAGAAAAGCCCCTTAAGATGAGAGGCTGGATAACACTGTGCGGTCAATGCATGTCTGGTGATTAGCCGCTAATTAGCTTAGCATAAAGAAACGGGGTGGCTGTAAACGTCCTGAGGGAACTGAACCTGCCTACCAGCTCCTCTGACGCTAATGAACACAAGTTCTGTCCGTACAAAAACTGAAGTGTAAAAACGACACAGAAACAGTGACGGGCTCTTGACCTCTTGACCTCTTGACCTCTTGACCTCCCACCAGGAATGAGGTTTTACACTTTGGTTTTTGTACCAATAAAACTAATCCGATGCAACGAGCGTTAGAGTTGTTGTTACGTTTATTCTTTTCCCCGCCTGTTTTTCTGTCGCAGCTATGCTAGCTCCTTCCATCTATTTTAAGTCTTTGTGCTAAGCTAAGCTAACACGCCGCTAGCTGGAGCTTCGTGTTGAACGGACAGACAGGACGGTGGTGTCCACCCACAAAAAAACAACAACAACAAAACAAATAAGCCAATTTTCTCAAAAGCTGTTCCTTTAAAAGTGGACAGCGTGAGCGTGACATGTGACACGCTCAACGTCGTTAAAAAGCAAGTGTGTAGGCGCTCTGACGGTCTCTAGCCGGCCTCCACTCCCAGCCTGCGCCCCTCTCCCCAGTCAGCCCGTGGTTGGTTATCTACTGTGCTGTGCATCAACATCTCACACTCATCCTCATCTCAGCTGGGCTGCAGTTGGGCAACAGGAAGTTGCATTAACAAGGCTTCAGCGCCACGTAACGAGGACGAGTCCATTGAGTCTCCTTTCTGGAAGGAAGCAGGAAGCTGCTGGCGGGCATGTGTTTGGCTGCCCTCGGTCATGAAACACTGAACCTCCAGGGGAAAAGATCTCCACTCTCACTGCATCCTCGGCGGTGGTCGGCGGCCGCTTTGAGTAATCCTGAGTCATGCCGCTTAAGTACACATTTAGCTGCCACTTCCTCTGCAGCCAGACAGCTGTTTGGATTGCAGCCTCAGAGTCGACCATCACAGACTGTGATCCTCCCTCCTGTCTCCATGCCTGTGCTGTGAACCCTCATCATCACGAGTCCAACTGTGTCTTTTCTGTTTGTGAGCTTCCGGACCTGACTGCAATGCACTTGTCTCCTTCCAGTTGTTTTATTTTGGACGTGATCAATGGTAGTAGAAGAGTAAAGAAAGGTGTAACAGGAGGCTTTCTGCCTGTAGATATGATGCCATACAGAGAAACCGCTAATATATTGAGTCCTCAGCAGCCGTTGTAGTCGAGTATTGAATGTTTTCCTCAAATCTCAAAGGATTCCCAGAGTGGAGATCTTTTCCTCCGGCGTCTCATCTCACGCTCCACCGCTCAAAGGTGTCCATGCCTACTGTAACATACTGTGTTTGACTGCCTTAGCCTCCCAGGGAGAGAGGGGCATCATGGGAGCTTGTGAACTCTACACTGTGATTGGCTGTCTTCCTCGCATGGGGGCGGGGCTTTGATCTGCACATGGCTCCTCACAGTGTGGACCTGGGCTCATCGTCCCGCCCCAGGAGGACCCCCTTTCCTCGGGTGTAGCATCTCTTGTTAATTTGGTCCCCCCCCCCCCCCCCCCCGCCTCCCTCGCCCTTGCAAAAAAAAAAGTAAATGGATGTTTTTCTTGTACCTTTTTTTGTTTTTGGGATAATTTTTTATTTTCTCTGAAGAGTTTTACCTTTTTGATTTTATTTTTAAGAGCATTGTTATTGGTCATTGGCAGAAGAGATTTTCAAAAAACAAAATAATGTTTAAAAAAAAAGAAGAATGGGCACAAGATCAGTCATTTCAAAATAAAATTGATGTTTTTTCCAAAACCTGCTTCTCAAAGTGTCTTTTGTGTCTATGAAGCCTTTAGTATGAATACTAAGTGCTACATTGCATGAATATTAAGTCACATTGCATCACTAGTGAGTCACATTGCATGACTAGTAAGTGCTACATTGCACGACTAATAAGTGCTACATTGCACAAATAGTACATGCTACATTGCACAAATAGTACATGCTACATTGCACAAATAGTACATGCTACATTGCATGACTAGTACATGCTACATTGCATAAATAGTAAGTGCTACATTTCATGAACAGTAAGTCCTCCATCGCATGAATAGTCCATGCTACATAAAAAGAGTTAATCTGTCATGTGAGTAGAGCAGCAATGTGTCTGATGTTCCTCTGATTGGTGAGAAAATAAAAGGTGAATCAAAATAAATAAACCGTCTTGGAATCCTGACGAGGTTCTCTGCAACAACGAAAGGAGAGGAACACATTTATTATTAACTATATGGGTTCATGATGGGTCTGTGTTGATCCATCATGATGCTGTTTATTCTTCATACTCGACTAAAAACCTGCTGTTGGAAACCAAAAAGGGTCAAAGGTTTGATCAACAGCCCGCAGAGGCTTTGATAAGCTCTGGCATTAATGTAGACGCTGGGTTTTGATCAAGTCTGAAGGCCCACACTTCAGTGCAGATGTGTTTTTGAGAGCAGTTTGGTGCTCGTGGATTCAACCGTCTCTGGGAGCTGAGAGGACTCACGGCGGGCTCCATGGTCGAGGAGGAAGACGTGCAACATGTCAGTGAGGTCCTCATCCCTCTGGTGCAGCCTCGCCATTACTCACACATCATTCTGTTCGACCTCAATACATCAATACATGACGTATTAAATGTTAGTTGTGTTATCAGGTGACTTATTACTGCCATAACCAGGAGCTGAGCCGCGGTTTCCTTCTGTAGTTTCTGCAGCTTCCTTTTCTGAAAACCTCCCACTGGCCTGTGTTTAACAGTTATTCTCTTCATTCTGGTAAATACATCCACGGTAAGTGACGTTAGCGTCGAACACTGTTTCCTGACGACTGAATCCACCGGCCGTGAGCCTCCAGTGAGTCAAATGATCACAGGCTGGACACTGATTTCCAATAAAGAGGCTCGATCCGCTCGTTCTCCCGCCCTCTTTACGCCCTTTATTCCAATATGAGTGACGGCTGACGGTCTGCATCGGGTCAGCCGATGGCCGCCGGCTGTTCACACACATGCTATCGCCATGTGTGTGCTGTCCTGCAGCAGCTGTCAGATGAATGGATTAATGGTTTCGTCGGCATGACTCAGCGACTGATCAAACATGGCTTCTGCCGGGTGTGTGTGTGTGTGTGTGTGTGACTGGGTGGCAGCAGTGATCTATGAGGACTAATAGCAGGTTGCATAATGACAGAGCTCTGGTATCGCTCGCTGTGGCTTTAAGTAAGCTGTGAGGAAGTTGAAGGGTGTCGTATAAGCTCACAGGAATTAAAGATCTGTGTTTTAAAGCGGTTGCACTAATGAGGCTAATTTTCTGTTTGTGGCATGGAGAAATAATTCAGTGTGAGCCTCATTCCCTCTTTAATTCTATTGCGCTCACGTTCAAAATCATGAGAAAACTACTCGGTTGTGGATGCCGAAATCCCCCTCAGGATATTCACACGATGCACGTCGTGTCTTCCATTCCTGAGACACCACGCAGCGATTTGCAAAAGAAAAGTGAGACGATGCGCCTGCAGCCGTCGCGCTCCTCGAGGCTGTGCTCAGGCCGAGCGTCGCTGATGTAGCCGACAAAGCTAGCACCGCGGATGCAGGAGGCCTCTGGTCCTCAATGCGTGCAGAGGAGTCGATGAAAAGTCGGATCATGACGTGGGCTGAAGATCACAGTGGAGAGGAAACCCACTCGCACAGACCAGTCGCTCTGTTGGCCTTTTTTCAACCCTAAGCACTACTTACAACATGAAACACCAGCCGGCTGCACAAAGCAACATCTGGTCAGTGAGGGGTGGTTCGTGGGCACAAGGAGGGAATGCAATCGAGACTTAAGACCAGGGTGACCGCGCTGGGACCACCAGGAGCATTCTGGGGCTCGGGCTGTGTATTTGAAACGTGGATCTGAAACAGCTGACATCAATCAGATAATGCTAGCACAACTTTGGCGTCGATTACGTCGCGAGATCAAAGCGTGGACGCAGCTTTTAGAGTCAGTTGCTCTCCGCCAACTGCAAGACCCACGGCATGATGGGAAACATCTGGCTGTGGCCTGATCCAGCTAATTGGCTCTTAATTTCGTAGATAAATCCTTATTTTCTGTGTAATATTTAACGCAAGGATGTAAACTGTCAGTTTCATGCTGTGCAATGAAGGTTTAATGTTTCGCCGATCGAGCGTGCACAGCCTTCATCTTCATCGCTATCCGAGCAGGGATCTGCAGCCTTAAACAGGATGTAAACATTTCTGTGACTTCCTGTAGGTTTCTTTGAAGGCCGCTGAAGGTAGCTAGCTACCTAGCTTGCTAATTCCACCATTCTTTCATGCTACGCTGGTTACAGAAACTCAGCCGGGTCAAAGTTATCATCGATAGCGATTAGCTGTGGACAAGAGTGTGTGTAACGAAAGATTACATTGTGAAATTCCACCTCATGGAGTTGCTGGCTATAGATAGCTAGCTCGCTAATTTCACCATAGCAGGAAGCCTGCGAGCTTTAATGTCAATTTCAGCATTTTGCAGTTGCCCTGCCGCCACAGACTGGACCGCAGTGTGGAGCGGAGGATTGGCAGGAAACTAATCCCTCGATATTATTCCTGCATGAGATCGTCAATGTTGTAAGTCTTCATCTTCCCATGAACAGCAACACCATTTTGAGGAGTTCTTATCCTTTTGACTGGATCACAAGTTGTGTCAAGGTTGACCGGGACTAGTGCAACTTTCTGGGACTTCACCTCGACTTAACTTGGGCCTTGTAGTAGAAATTAGATGGACAGCCGCCACCCTGATAGCATGCTAGTCTCCACGTCTCTAGAACATTATAGAAACGTGTTTGTGTGATGACGAGCGCCGCCGTGAGAGAGATGTTGGCACACAGGACCTGTAGGAGTGTCCAAACAAGGACCGTCAGATGGGTTCCTCCAGCGATGCCGCTCAGATCCTTCCTGCATTCCTCAGACCTCCTCAACACAGCAGCATATTTTACAGCCCACAGCAAGTCATGTGCTCTGTCCAAGCAAGTGTGTGTGTGTGTGTGTGTGTGTGTGTGTGTGAGAGAGAAAAGACAAGAATTGTCTTTCTCCAACTTTTCCACATGTTTGTGTGATGACGATCTTGTTTTTTTTGTGTGTTAAGAGTGAAAGTGTCCTCCTGAAGATGTGATGAAGGTTTGAGGGTTAAGATTGGGATTCATTTTTAACGTGGGGTGAATTGTGTACTGTCATTAGTTGTCATGTAGTCGCAGTGTTTCAGTCATACTCAAGACCGTTCTGGGTCTCCAGAGCGCTGACTGGAGGTCTGTGAATCAGCAGCTTTTCTACTCAAAGAGGTTAAGCACACAACTCTGGTTGTGTCACTAAACTGCTTGTGCATTGTTCGTTTATGTGTTATCATTTCTGTGAATACAAATAGACAACAAAGGAAAGTTAGCACACATAAAATTGGGTCCTGACTTGGTCTTAAATCCAAAGCTTTGGTCTTGACTCGGTCTCGATACCTTTCGTTCATGGTCTTGGTCTTGTCTTAGTTTTGGTCTTGACTTGGTCTTGGTTTAGCTGGTCTTGACTTGGTCTTGGACTTGTTCTTGACTTGGTCTTAGTTTAGCTGGTCTTGACTTGGTCTTGGTTTAGCTGGTCTTGACTTGGTCTTGGTTTAGCTGGTCTTGACTTGGTCTTGGTTTAGCTGGTCTTGGTTGAGCTGGTCTTGACTTGGTCTTGGTTTAGCTGGTCTTGACTTGGTCTTGGTTTAGCTGGTCTTGGTTGAGCTGGTCTTGACTTGGTCTTGGTTTAGCTGGTCTTGGTTTAGCTGGTCTTGACTTGGTCTTGGTTTAGCTGGTCTTGGTTGAGCTGGTCTTGACTTGGTCTTGGTTTAGCTGGTCTTGGTTGAGCTGGTCTTGACTTGGTCTTGGTTTAGCTGGTCTTGGTTTAGCTGGTCTTGGTTTAGCTGGTCTTGGTTGAGCTGGTCTTGACGTGATCTTGGTTGAGCTGGTCTTGGTTTAGCTGGTCTTGACTTGGTCTTGGTTGAGCTGGTCTTGACTTAGTTGAGCTGGTCTTGGTTTAGCTGGTCTTGGTTTACCTGGTCTTGGTTGAGCTGGTCTTGGTTTAGCTGGTCTTGGTTTAGCTGGTCTTGACTTGGTCTTGGTTTAGCTGGTCTTGGTTCAGCTGGTCTTGGTTTAACTGGTCTTGGTTTAGCTGGTCTTGGTCTAGCTGGTCTTGACTTGGTCTTGGTTGAGCTGGTCTTGACTTGGTCTTGGTTTAGCTGGTCTTGACTTGGTCTTGGTTCAGCTGGTCTTGACTTGGTCTTGGTTGAGCTGGTCTTGACTTGGTCTTGGTCTTGGTTGAGCTGGTCTTGACTTGGTCTTGGTTGAGCTGGTCTTGACTTGGTCTTGGTTGAGCTGGTCTTGACTTGGTCTTGGTCTAGCTGGTCTTGACTTGGTCTTGGTCTAGCTGGTCTTGACTTGGTCTTGGTCTGGCTGGTCTTGACTTGGTCTTGGTCTAGCTGGTCTTGACTTGGTCTTGTTCTAGCTGGTCTTGACTTGGTCTAGCTGGTCTTGACTTGGTCTTGGTCTAGCTGGTCTTGACTTGGTCTTGGTCTGGCTGGTCTTGACTTGGTCTTGGTCTAGCTGGTCTTGACTTGGTCTTGGTCTAGCTGGTCTTGACTTGGTCTTGGTCTAGCTGGTCTTGACTTGGTCTTGGTCTAGCTGGTCTTGACTTGGTCTTGGTCTAGCTGGTCTTGACTTGGTCTTGGTCTAGCTGGTCTTGACTTGGTCTTGGTTTAGCTGGTCTTGACTTGGTCTTGGTCTAGCTGGTCTTGACTTGGTCTAGCATGTGCGTCGGCTCCAGTCTAAACGTCTCCATCACATCACTGGTGTTCGTGTTGTTCAGAGGCTGAAATACTTCACGTCGCTATAATTCCCGGCACAATGTGAGACGTTTAGTTTGGACTTTGGAGCAGTGAAAGCCTTTCAAACTCGGTCAGTTGGTTCTTTTCACGTTGGACCTCGTCTCGGTCTCCTCCGTTTCGCTGGTTCAACATTTGGTTGGTCACGGCTCAGCGGGGAACCCGACCCGACACGGCGGCCCGCTGCAAGCCGCCCGCGCTGCAGTGAATGGTGGGAACGAGCTCATAACGTCTCCAAGAAAGAGACGGGCAGCCGCCCTGGTGTGTAGAGGCTCTCTTTGTGTGTGTGTGTGAGTGTGTGTGTGTGTGTGTGTGTGTGTGTGTGTGTGTGTGTGTGTGTGTTTTGGGAGGGCGGATCTCTTCCCACGTGATGAATTAATTTAGAAGAGCTATTTCCCTCCATATTCCACATTCCATTCCTTTTTATGCATTTATTAGTGATTGATGGACTTGGCCTGTTGTAAAATGAATAATTAACTAGAGTGTAGTGGCAGCTCTTATTACCAGCAGGCTCTCGATAGTCCGACATGCTTCACTGGAAATAATCTGTTATCTATTCCCTCATTTCATGTTAAAAGCTCTCTCGATCTCGATGACACAACGTGTGTGTGATGTGAAAGAGGTCACTCTAGTGGCAGATCACCAGCTTGTTTTAGAGCTTTTACATGTCGCATTTTTACTTATTTTACAGAAGCTCGCACATTAAGTCATACTTGTGATTTTATAAAAGCACTATTTTGGTGATTTGTAAAGTTTTTCAGATCCTGAACGGCACCACTTCTTCCTTTCAATATGCCGGGTGTAAATAGGTAAGGTGTTGGAAGTCTGGGGGGGGGGATGGTTGGCTGGAGGACGAAGGGGGAGGAGAGGGGGGGGGGGCTTTGTAAATTGAAATTTGCGCAACTGAGCAAAGCCAGTGGGGGTGGGGTGTCTTTCCTTTCAGCCTCTTGCAGGCCATGTGAAAGGGAAGCAGGGAGGGAATGCCAGCGCTGCTCAGAGCTGCACACAGGGGCCATTGTCAGGACTAACGAGCCCGGGGCCACTTCATCCTCCCGCCCCAAATGAGCATCTGTTTACCGAGTTTACTGAGTCCGTTTACACTCCGGCCGGCAGCGGACAGCGGGCCGTCTGTGAGCTGCGACACTGATGATGTCATCTGGATGGCAGATCTAGTCCGGTGTTGTTTAATGTAGTTTTATTGGGTTCATTTGGGATTATTCACAGCAGGCGTCATCCAACATGTGAAGGCCTGGAGGCGGTAAAGTTCATGTTGTGTCATGATCACATCACAGTGGGTCATATTGCATCATAGTGGGTTATTATGCATCATAGTGGGTCATATTACATCATAGTGGGTCATATTGCATCATAGTGGGTCATATTACATCATAGTGGGTCATATTACATCATAGTGGGTCATATTGCATCATAGTGGGTTATTATGCATCATAGTGGGTCATATTACATCATAGTGGGTCATATTACATCATAGTGGGTCATATTGCATCATAGTGGATCATATTACATCATAGTGGGTTATTATGCATCATAGTGGGTCATATTGCATCATAGTGGGTCATATTGCATCATAGTGGGTCATATTACATCATAGTGGGTTATTATGCATCATAGTGGGTCATATTGCATCATAGTGGATCATATTACATCATAGTGGGTTATTATGCATCATAGTGGGTCATATTGCATCATAGTGGATCATATTACATCATAGTGGGTTATTATGCATCATAGTGGGTCATATTACATCATAGTGGGTCATATTACATCATAGTGGGTTATTATGCATCATAGTGGGTCATATTGCATCATAGTGGGTCATATTACATCATAGTGGGTCATATTACATCATAGTGGATCATATTGCATCATAGTGGGTTATTATGCATCATAGTGGGTCATATTGCATCATAGTGGGTCATATTGCATCATAGTGGATCATATTGCATCATAGTGGGTTATTATGCATCATAGTGGGTCATATTGCATCATAGTGGGTCATATTGCATCATAGTGGGTCATATTACATCATAGTGGGTTATTATGCATCATAGTGGATCATATTGCATCATAGTGGGTTATTATGCATCATAGTGGGTCATATTGCATCATAGTGGGTCATATTGCATCATAGTGGATCATATTGCATCATAGTGGGTTATTATGCATCATAGTGGGTCATATTGCATCATAGTGGGTTATTATGCATCATAGTGGATCATATTGCATCATAGTGGGTTATTATGCATCATAGTGGGTCATATTGCGTCATAGTGGCTATGCATTTGCATATTGTTTTGTATCAGGTGTGTTGTGTTGTGTTGTGATATCTCACACCATATTATGCATCATGGTATTGTGTTGCCGTTGTCCTGTTGTACAATACATATTATATATTAGATTCTGTCATATTTCATCCTTTCATGAAGCATTACATCATACAGGATGTTTGGATTCATGAATATTATAGTGCGTTCAAATGTATTGTATTGTGCACACAATGTTTTAGTTTCATGTTCATTACATTGCATCATTTCTCACATTAGGTTTGGCATCACATCGAGTGTCAGTCTTCTAACCTGACACACGGACAACACGGTACCGTGTGTCTACACGCGTGTTTACATACATGACAGCATGTCAGCCTCCTGGGTCTCTGAGCCGGCGATGTCTCACATCTTCCTGCTGTCTGCAACAATCCCTCTCCTTTTGTGTTGCTTTCTCGTTGCATTCATCGTTGCCTCCTCCCTTGTTCCCTTTCCTTCCCTCCCCCCTGCCTCCTCTGCTTCCTGCTCAAGACTTTGAATTAAACTATAACTCTGCGCTCTGCACGGATCAGTGACGCGCAGTAAAATAGTTATTCATTTATTGGAGCTTCTGTGGCCACGAGGTGACCGTGAAAGGTCGACAGGCGTCGGACGTTTACGAGCACGAGCTGCGTGTTTGTGCGTCTGGATGACGCGCTGAAGGACGGCAGGCCGGCTCGCTGCAATCTCACCGTACATCACGACATTAGTGGACTGGAAGAGACATCGGGCTCCGATCTGAAAGCTGTGGGACATCTGCCTGATTTACAGCGTGAAGATTAATCTTCTCATAACTCACGGCAAGAAACATAACAAGTCTGTTTCTAAAATATCAGAATGAGAATCATCTTCGTGGGCCGTGTGTGTTTACACATACATCCGGTTTCATGAAGGTCTTCCTATTGTATACACAATATACAATAAACCAGATCAATATAAAAGAGACATTGAAGGCAGCAGCAGTGCAGATTGAGGAGTCTGTGTCATATCATATACATTTTGTTGAGTACAGTTAGAAATGTAAATGATTCGTATTCCACCAGCAGTGATAGAGACCAGATCAGGATCTGGATCCGTCAACAGGAACCCTGCAGCGCCAAATGAGTTTGAAATAAAGTTATGAGGAAGCAGAGCAGGTAGAGCAGGAAAGGGGGCATGACTGTACCTGTGTCCTGGGAGGAACAGCTGGGACTAATAACATGGCTCCGCTCCATGCTAGTGGAATGTAGCATCGTGTTGTGAAGTGGATGTGACGCGAGGCCTCCGTGCTTCTTGAGACCCACAATGTGACACACAGAGGCCATACACTTATCTGTACGCGTGTTAAAAGGTGTGCGCCTCCAGATTTGATGGAAGTCATCGTCCCCACCTGAGTGGACAACGTGAGGCTCATGTGAGACCTGAGCTCCTGCAGGTGGTGGCCGTTCTGCGTTCTGCTTCACATGGTTGCATTTCACAGTCAAACTGTCAGCAGAAGTCCTAAAAACAGCCACGTGAAGGCTGCGAGGACATCCTGCATGACTCTGAGCCGCTCGCCACATGAAAGAGGAAGCTGGTGGAAGAGATATGACTTCATAAATATCTGCAACCCTAAAAGGTGAAGCTCTTTGTGTTCTTGCATCGCAGAAGCAGAGACTCTCACAGAGAAGCTTCCTTTCATTTGGTTGTCAGGAAGAACTCCGGCTATGGAGACATCTTAAAGATGAAGCTCAGCTGCAGCCGGAGGAGCTCATCACCTCATCACTGTCTCACGCTCACAGGTCCGAGTCTCACCCTCAAGTCCCAAGTGAAGACTGACACGTCCAAAGTCAAGTTACAAGTTACGCCCAAAGTCAAGACAGGTGAGTCCCAAGTCAAGACTTAAGTTAGGTCTTAAGTCTGGTCAAGGAAGTCCCAAGTCAAGACTATCAAGTCCCAAGTCAAGACTATCAAGTCAAGTCCTCAGTTAAGACAGTCAAGTCTCAAGTCCTGATAGTCAAGTCCTAAGTCAAGACTGTCAAGTCCTAAGTCAAGTTCTAAGTCAAGTCCTAAGCCAAGTCAAGTCCTAAGTCAAGACTATCAAGTCCTAAGTCAAGACTATCAAGTCCCAAGTCAAGACTATCAAGTCCTAAGTCAAGACTATCAAGTCCCAAGTCAAGACTATCAAGTCAAGTCCTCAGTCAAGACAGTCAAGTCCTAAGTCAAGTCCTAAGCTAAGTCAAGTCCTAAGTCAAGTCCTAAGTCAAGACAGTCAAGTCCTAAGTCAAGTTCTAAGTCAAGTCCTAAGCCAAGTCAAGTCCTAATTCAAGTCCTAAGTCAAAATAGTCAAGTCCCAAGTCAAGACTATCAAGTCAAGTCCTCAGTCAAGACTTTCAAGTCCCAAGTCAAGACTATCAAGTCAAGTCCTAAGTCAAGACAGTCAAGTCCTAAGTCAAGACAGTCAAGTTCTAAGTCAAGTTCTAAGTCAAGTCCTAAGCCAAGTCAAGTCCTAAGTCAAGACAGTCAAGTCCCAAGTCAAGACTGTCAAGTCAAGTCCTCAGTCAAGACAGTCAAGTCCTAAGTCAAGTCCCAAGTCAAGACTTTCAAGTCTCAAGTCAAGTCCCAAGTCAAGACAGTCAAGTTCTAAGTCAAGTCCTAAGCCAAGTCAAGTCCTAAGTCAAGTCCCAAGTCAAGATAGTCAAGTCTCAAGTCAAGTCCTGAGCAAAGTTCCAAGTCAAGTCCTAAGTTAAGACAATCAAGACCTAAGTCAAGTCATAAGTCAAGACAGTCAGATCCCAAGTCAAGTCCTAAGTAAAGTTCCAAGTCAAGTCATAAGTCAAGACAATCAAGTCCTAAGTCAAGTCTCAAGTCAAGTCCTAAGTTGTGTCTCAAGTCAAACTTGGGGGAGGTATGAAGGTAGAAAGTATTTTTAAGAAGGCTCAAACCTAAGTTAAGTCACAAGTTAAGTCCAAGTCTAAAAACTAGTCTTTTTATTGTGTAGAGCCTAAAGTCATCCAACGTGTGACTCAAGTCTGCTTCAGGTCTCAGTCATGTGACCTGAAGCAGCCGAGGCTCAGGAGATGAAGCAGTCCTCCACTTTTCAGAAGGTTGATGGTTTGATGCCGGGCCCCTGCCTCTGCCACCAGTGTGTGTGTGTGTGTGTGTGTGTGTGTGTGTGTGTGTGTTTGTGTTGTACAGCCTTGGAGCGGTAACTAGACAAGGAACGCCGCATTTCCTGCAGCTCATTTGCCTCATTGAAATCCTTCAGTACTCATGTAAAACACATCGTGCGTAAAGGAGCTCACACTAGTTGAGTCTTTCTCTTTTCTCCAAATGGATAAAACTGTCATGTGATCATATTCATGCTCTTTACCACCGGACCGAGAACCCAGACCCAACACAGGAAGTAAAAGTGACAATAACTGCATGCGGCAAGCAGGCGCAGAACCCCCTGTGGAGCCGGGTGACAGGTTTTTGTCTAGTAAAGCATGTGTGGTGTGTGCGGCTTTTTTTTTTTCCTCTTCTTCTTTTCAAGCGTTGCATTCAAATGGTGGATTTCCTGTGCAGTCACATGCGTTGAGGCTTTTACCTTATAGGGATGCATCTGAGAGGCGGGTTGGTGGGCAAAGGGAAGAGAAAAGAAGAACTCACAAGACTCACTTCTCAAGTCTCAGCTTGCTGACGGCTGAATCAGGAGGCGCATGCGCTCGCTCCACAGTCATCACCCGCTCTTTTATTGGGGCGTGTGCACGTACGCCATCACGCATCAGTGAGCCGTGCACCGCCTGGTTCTGTCTGAGAGGTGCAACCACGGAGAAGTAGCTCCATGGAGACTCTAACCGGTGAACTGGTCCCATCACGCACAGGTTTTATCATTCAAAACATATTTGAAGACAGGATTCAGAAAATAAAGCCTTTGGCATTTTGCATTTTAAAATTCTGAGATGAATTTAGATTCACAAGTTTTAATTCAGACTTCAAAGCTTAAAGTCAGAATTCAGAGTATTAAGTCAGAGTTTGAAGTCATAATTCTGAAAATAGTCAGATTTCTGAGATTTGAAATGTGTAATTTTGAGTTTTAAATCAAATACACTTCTTAAAAAGAAACACATTCTCCCTCCTACATATAAACATTTTAATAATAAGTCATTAAACTAACAAACCTCCAGATCACAAGCAAACTTAAAGGAAACTTATTATTCACAGCATTCATATAAGAACGTGGTAATTGTGGAACGCTGAATAGTTAAATGTCAAACTGCATGCAGCAGTCAGACGGTGTGCTCATTAAAGTCTTGATAGAATACACACATACAACTCAGGCTTTTATTCTGAAAATGTTTTTTCAGACTCCAGAAGTTACTTCAACCGCTTTGACACCAAAGAATGATTAAAATAAATTGTTGTTTCCACATGAAGCCCAAAACAAACTGAATACAGCTTTAAGAGCCTCATTTAAATATCTCTCCATCAACTGAGTTTGTTTAATCAAATTTAATTTAAAAAGTGTTTCACTTTGTGCTCCTATAACGTGACAACCATCACACACACACACACACACACACACACACACACAGCGGCTACAGTAAAACTAAAGCTACAGGTCAGAGCGGCTACAAGGTCAAACATGACCCAGTTATTAACTTTGGAACCTGTTTGTTCATTAAATTCCCTGCAGAGGCCTCAGAAAGGCTTCTCCAGCTCTATGTTTCATCCCATGCTGCTCTCTTGCTGATTCAGCGTCGCATCCTGTTGACTCCAGTGAGTTGTCTTGGCGGTGGCAGATGTCTACACGTCACCTTCACATTCAGCTGCGTCGACGTGGGTGCTTCCTCGATCCTACTAGACCTCATTACAATGCAACACACCCAGAGCGCTCTCATAGTAAGACGCATGCCCTTAAAAGGCTCTTTTCAACGGCCTGCTGTGTGTGTGTGTGTGTGGGAGTGTGTGTGTGCAGCTGCTCCTGTGCAGACTCTACTGGTGGAAGACGGGACAGGACTGCACTTCCTGCAACTCCTCAGGTTTTTGTGTGGCCTTTCAAGTGGAGGTTTTGTGTGTGAGTGTGTGCATGTTAATAAGTTATGGATTGAAAGATTGACCCGAGTATGGGAGCATCAGTGATGTCGTCAGACACAAACAAACTTTTTCCTGGAAAATAAAATAATGATCCCACTAAGTTAAAGTAAACTTCACTACAGTTTGAGTCATGCCTTTAAAAAATGTATGTAATGAGCTGCATGTTTCCCTTTTCTCCTTTCACAATGAAACCATTCATTTTGTAAATGTCAAACCTTTTGAAGCATCAGTGCCTTGACTTTAGAAAGTTAGTAGACTCGTTCGAGATGAACCAGTTCTGTGCAGAGTTGATCGCCAGTGATCGGCATGCTGGTTAGGTTTGTGTCCTACTTGCTCCCATCTTGTTTTGACGTCATGCACACGTGATCAACGATACTCTCACGAGAGCAAGGCCGCCATCGATTTCACAGCCAGGCGCTGCAGCAGCTCTCCACTGACTGCCTGGCCCAGTGCATGATGGGAAACGCCTGGCTGTCACCACATCAGAGAGCTGATTGGCTCTTAGATCTGACAGCAAATGCCACGTGTTGTAGAAAATCCTTATTTTATGTGTAGTTGTAATACTTAAACGCTCCATTGTTGACTATTAGTCTCAGGTTAAATCTAAAAACATATCTTGTGTGGTTGATAATACAAAATCGTATTTCTATAAAACACATTAAAAAAATAGTAAGGTGTTTCACAGGCTAGATGCACATTTCTCCCTAAATATATATTCATGGTAACATGAAAGTGAAGCAATGCATCTGACCTCTAACCTCACAAACTTGTAGGCGACTCCTGCGTTTCATCTCTGAGTCACAGTCACTGAATATGTGTGGCTAACACACGGACGTCAGTCATTTTATATATAATACATAACTTAATTATACAAACAGTTGAGTATTTTAGCCAAAAACCAAAACGCACCATTGTGTTAACGAACATAGCCCTGATAAACCCATTCTCCCGCCTTCTGACATCATGGACCAATCACAGTGAAGCAGGTGAACATTTGTCTTGTTTGATTGGCTCCTGTAAACCGGCTGGAATTACTCCTAAAACTAAGGGGCGTTAAAATCAAGAGACGTCATGGCTTCATAAAGCGTCATATTTTGAGGGGTGATACGCATGCGCAGTAAAATGAGGTCCGCTGAAAGGCTCACTGGTCCCAGAAGCAGGTTGATCGTGTCACTGAGGCGTCCCTTTACATCTAGCGCCCTCTGCTGTAAGCCTCCAGCATCGCAGCTCCAGTTACACTGTGCATGCGTGGTCCAGTAGCCTCGCCCAGCACCAGGAAGTTTACATTTTGAGCAGGATGGAAACCTTAACCCGCAATGCATTGACAGGTCAGAGACACGTTCAGCATTCGTTTAGAAGTTGCTTAGTTAGAGACACAGTTCGCCACCGAAGTGTTACGGCGCTCGTGTTGAGGAAGTGAAGCTACGCGAATGCTTCACTAGCTAGCGTTAGCTTGAGTAAAGTGACTTAGCCAGCGTCCATCAGTCACTTGACTCGAGCTTGTGTGGCGTGTGTGTCATGTTAAGCAGGGAGACAGATGTTAACGAGGCTTTAATTACACGTCAGAGCAACGCTGTACACGTGCAGAAACACAACTATCATGTACACACTGACGCTGCACGGCACGGTGTTACGAATTAACAGGCGACCGTGTTAACTGGCGACTTTCGTCCGAAAGCGTCTAATGTTGTCGTCGTTACAGCAGATGTTGAGAATAGCGAGAGAACACGTCGCTGTCCTCCTGGATGTCCGTATTGTTTAGTTCTGGTATTCAGTGTCAAACCTTCTCGCATAAAGTCTGTGGTCGAAACGTACCCGAAATTACGTTGTTGAGTGTTTTCAGAGAAAGAGTCCACGCGGGGTGAAAGGCCGCTTATTGTTGAAACCGGAAGTCAGAAAATTGTTCTTCCTTTGAAATAAAGTTGGTCAAAATTACTCTTGATTGACTTGAGCCTCTTTTGTGCAAACTGTGTCACGTAAAATAACTCTGCAGTACAGGAAAAAAGAAGTAAACATAACCAGATCAACTTGTGACCAGCTGCGACTACATGGAGCATGTTGACGTGACCTGCGGAGTAATGATGCTGCTAAACTCTATCTCACTGCGGCTATACTCTCAAGACCATATATTATATTGTGTTTTTCGTTTTAACATAGTTTAAGTGATATTTATCACCGCCTAAGGCTGATAACATAATGGAAAATTAATCTTAACAACTAATACATATTAAACTTTGCCCAAACTTTTTGTATTAAATGTTTTTTGTTTCCCTTGAGTGTGCTCACCATGTAAACATGTTGTCATCCTATTAATGTGAATATTTATCTATCGTATTAAACTGAAGTGAGCTTAACTGATTGACATATCTGTTTTCTTGGCTGGTTGAAACAGCAACCTATCTGCTTGAGAAAGCAGCAATATTGTCAAACTCAAAAGTCAAAGTCAGTTTTATTGTTAATTTTACATATGTGGAAACATACAGAAGATTAAAACTACGTTTCTCTTCTGTACAACATGAAGTGAATAATACAAGTAATAAAGTGCAAAATAGTTTAAAATTTTAAGAAAAAATAAAGATGAGCATATAAATTAGGAAACTATGAAAGACTGTGTATTTAACAGCAGTGAGACAGAGTTTAGCAGCATTTAATTAAGTTTAGCAGCATTATAACTCTGCAGGTCACGTCAACATGCTACATGTAGTCGCAGTTGGTCACAAGTTGATCTGGTTGTTTCTCTGCCTTTTTAAATGCGACCGCTGACTGTATTGTAAATAATAATTTTGGTAACTTTCCGTGATTTTTCATTGTTTATTATGGTGTAATAGTAATGCCACCGACCTCCGATTTTTCCCCCAACCAATGATATGAGTTTGAATCCCGTAAATTGAATTTATTTATATCTTTTTTCCCCTGTAATATAGTTATTTTACGTGACACGAATAGTTCACTATAGTCCAATAAGCCGTCTGTGTGTGAGAAAGCAGCAATATTGTGAACTGCTCCGCAGGTCACGTCAACATGCTCCATGTAGGTCACGAGTTGACCTGGTTGTTTCTCTGCCTTTTGAAACGCGACCGCAGACTGTATTGTAAATAAAACAACTGTAAACTTAAATCAGTGTTAATGTGTTTATCATGGTGTTGTGGTAATTCTAGTGACCTCTTGTTTTTCTCCCACCCAATGATATAAGTTTAAATTTCGTAAATTGAACTTATTTATGATTTTTTTTCCTTCTTTTTTCCTGTACTACATAGTTATTTTACGTGACACAGTTTGCACAAAAGAGGCTCAAGTCAATCAAGAGTAATTTTGACCAACTTTATTTCAAAGGAAGAGCAATTTTCTGACTTCCGGTTTCAACACATCATCAATAAGCTGCGTTTCACCTCGCGTGGACTCTTTCCCCGAAAAGACTCAACAACGTCAATTCTGGTACGTTTCCACCACAGACTTTACACGAGAAGGTTTGACATAGAATAGCAGAATTAAACAACACGGACATCCAGGAGGACAGAGACGAGTTCTCTCGCTATTCTCAACATCTGCTGTAAGACGACAACAATAGACGCTTTCGGCCGAAAGTCGCCAGTAAACATGGTCGCCAGTAAACATGGTCGCCAGTTAATAACATGGTCGCCCCAGTTAACAAGGGTCGCCAGTTTGCATGCTCGCCTGTGAAGATGGTCGGCTGTTAATCCACGGTGAAGTTTGACGATCCAGTTTTGTTGCTTTATTTTGAAAATTATTCATGCAATACTGTAGTTGTGAGTCAGAGAGGAGCTCCATCATTATTAGTGTTATACATCAGTAGTTGAGGTGCATCACAGACTGAAGCTCTGGCTCACATGCTGGACAGCGAAGAAGACACCTCTGAGGGCTGAGACCCAACACAATGAATGCATTCATAATACTTATTTAAAACTGCAAAACTGATTCATGCCATCACTGCTTTAACTCCTGAAACTGTGATTTCCTTTGCAGGCAGCCAGCGAGATGCTATTCAGATATAGATCAATGACTGCACTGAATCCATATGCACACAATACATTTTTCGGGTTGATTTATGTCAACTGCTCACAACAGGCTCGTTCCAGATGAGCCAGTTCTGCGCAGAATCTATCGCAGGCGATCGACGCGCAATGCATGCCGGTTAGATTTGTGTCCGACTTGCTCCCTCCTTGCTCTGACGTCATGCACACGTGATCAACAATACTCTCACAAGCGCGAGGCGGCAGTTGATTTCAGAGGGGTTCGTGTATTTTGCGGCCAACGGATTTTCGTTTTGAAATGAGAAAACCAAAATCGGGAAACGAGCGGTTTCCCGATTTCCGTCGAGAAATAGGAAAACAAAAAACGGAAAAAAATAAAATATAATTAAAAATTAAAAAAGGGGTTGAGATTCCGTTTCTTGTTTTGATAATAGAAAACGAAAAACGACCCGTTATCTGATTTTCTTTGATGTGCTTAAACATGATAATCGAGAATTAAAATACTGGGTGGAAATCTTCTTTCTCAATTTTGCGTAGGTTTTTGTGTTGTGACCCGGAAGTTGCTCCCACGAGCTCGACAGTCACGTTCGTGTCAGCAGAGGGCGCTGCGTAGGTTTTTGTGTTGTGACCCGGAAGCTATCAGTAAGTTGGCGGTGTATTTAATTTAGAGTCAGACGTTCATGAGACGCACCTCAACAGAATGGGTCAAAAACGGGTCATTTTCCGTTTTTTGTTTTCCTATTTCTAAACGGAAATCGGGAGACGACCCGTTATCTGATTTTGGTTTTCTCATTACACGGACCCAGAGGCAGGCGCTGCAGCAGCTCTCCAACGCCTGACTGGCCCAGTGCATGATGGGAAATGCCTGGCTGTCACCACACCAGAGAGCTGATTCTCGTTTTATTTGTAGTTGTAATACTTAACGCTCGATTGTTGACTATTAATCTCAGGTTAAATCTATTGTGTGGTTTATAATAATCGTATTTGTATAACACATATCAAAACCAGTAGTAATGTGCTTTACAGGCAGACATGAAAACAACAAAGGATATATTCACATATGAATGAACTTAAACATGAACTGAAAATTACAACTATACTACATATCGGAACTAACAGGAAGTATTTTATTGTGTAACTTCCTGTTAATACTTTTAAGGCAGCTGTAAACTGTCCGACTTGATCGCAGTTTTTCGTCAACGCCCCCGCAGCGTTCGCTGCTCTTGTCTGGATTCCAGGCGAGAAGCAGCTCTAACGAACAAGCCTAATGTGTCGGTTTGCAGTGCATCATGGGTAACACGGAGAGCGTGGCGGCGCAGAAGCGGCTGGCCCGCTTCCGCCCCGAGGAGCGGCCAGTGGTGGAGTGCGTGTTCGACAGGCTCCTGGGCGCCGGGCCCCCTTCAGGACCTCCAGCGGGGACGACCCTCACTCTGGAGACGCTGCAGGTGAGACGGCCACACCCTCAGCGCCAGCATGTCCGTCAGGGGGGAAGCAGCGGCTGACGGGGCGTCGCCCTCGCGTACTCAAACCCCTCCTCTCGTCTGTCCCAAAGGCCTCGATGGGCGACCTGGCCCCGGACTCCATGGTGAGGAGGGTCCACCGCTGCATGTGCGGCATCGACGCCGAACTGCCAGCTCCCGGGAAAGCCTGCAGCGCCGCCGCCGCCGGAGCCAGTCGAGAGCAACTGCTGATCTTCCTGGCGGACTCCCTGCGGGGCACCGCGGAGGAGCGGGCGCCGCTGGTCATGGCCATGTCGCGGGCCGGAGACGGTGACGTCACGCGAGAGCAGCTGGCAGAGGTGAGCACACACAGGGTGGCGTTATTCCTCTACTTCTCCTCAACCCCACTCACACGCTTCCTCCTTCAGTTCCTCCAGGACCTGGTGTCGGCTGTAGTTCAGGTTGTGGTCCAAAGAGGGCGCCTGCAGGCCTGGCAGCCAGAGAGGATGGGCGACAGCTCCGTGGGTGTCAAACTGCTGGCAGAGCAGATGTGTTCTGAACTCAAACCCTCAGGTGAACACACGCGTTTGAAGGGCTTTGAACATGTGACTCCTCTCCTCGCTGCTTCTGTTGTCTCCTAATGTCTTCTAATGTCTCTTTTCCTCCCTGCTTCTGTCATCTCCTAATGTCTCCTCTCCTCACTTTACCTCACCTCTTCTCCTCTCCTCCCTGCTTCTGTTGTCTCCTAATGTCTCCTAATGTCTCCTCTCCTCGCTACTTCTGTTGTCTCCTAATGTCTCCTAATGTCTCCTCTCCTCGCTACTTCTGTTGTCTCCTAATGTCTTCTAATGTCTCCTCTCCTCCCTGCTTCTGTCATCTCCTAATGTCTCCTCTCCTCACTTCACCTCACCTCTTTTCTCCTCTCTTCTCCTCTCCTCGCTGCTTCTGTCGTCTCCTAATGTTTCCTCACCTCACTTCACCTCACCTCTTCTCTCCTCTCCTCTCCTCCCTGCTTCTGTCGTCTCCTAATGTTTCCTCACCTCTCCTCTCCTCTCCTTTCCTCTCCTCCCTGCTCCTGTCGTCTCCTAATGTCTCCTCTCCTTTCCTCCTCTCCTCTCCTCAGATGAAGGGGGTTTGGATGTTTCCTGCGTGGAGGACTGGATCTTCAGGGTGTCCCAGGTGTCGTTGTACCTGGAGGTTCTGGTAGCCGAGGGCCTCGGTGTCTCCCTGAGCGGCCGGCCGGCTCCCACCCTGCTGCCCGTCTGCAGGGAGACGTCCTGGAAGGACGTGAGGAGTCTGCTGGACATCCCCACCCTCATGTTCCTGGCACCACAGGTACATTCAGCCCGTTGAGCGTCATGTGGATCCTGACCAGATGTCTCCGGATGGAGCGATAAACTCTTATGACGACCAGTTTAGAACCAAGACGCTGTTTAGTAGAACATAGGAAAATAAACATCTCTGTCAGCACTGATGAGTTTGACCTCTGACCTTTAAGTTACGATATAATTCAATCTAATATAAGTGAGAAGAGCAGCCAAAAACTGTGCTCAATTTAGTTTGTTGAGCTGAAATATTGAACAGTGAAGCAGCCACTGAACACATTTAAATGATATTTGTCTGACATGTAGTGTCCCATGTATGATCATAGTCATCACACTCTGATTCTTCCTTTGGACTGGGCACAGAGCTACAGTCATGTAGTTATCCCTCCTAATAAAGGTGACCTTTTGGCATAAAATACGTAATTTGACTAATTTTTTAACCGAACAACACAGTTTCTTGACTGAAACTCCTTCCTAACCGACCAAGACTTTGTTTTATTGTGATTTTTGTTGCAGGTTCTTATTCTTTAGGTCCTAATCTTTCCATAAAGGTGTCTTATTGACGCTCCAGGAGGCTTTTTTGGGGAGTTTGGCTCATATCATGCTGGATGTTCATAGTTATGATCAAAATATCTTTTAAAAGTGATTTTTTTTTGCAGATGTACAGTTTTTTCCCAAGACTTTGCTGAACAAATACATACAATAAACACAAGTATTGACATTAATTTGGGGTTCCTACAACGA